>NW_027185451.1:197500-619999 GCF_022577435.1 Embiotoca jacksoni | reverse complement strand
AATATCTATAACACCTGTGCTATTTTATGTCAAATCGGATGTGTTGTCAAACTTTTTTTTTTTTTTATATATTTTTTTTAAGGGTGTTTTACTTTTACATCAGATGATTATTGTACGACCTGTAAGCCACAGAAAGCAACTGCACATGAATATCTTCTTTCCAAAATCGAAGACTCTCCGATCCGTCGTACCTCCTTTTAACGATATCCCACCTTCACTTCTTGTTTTTTTTTTTTTTTTCCCTCACTGGTTTTCAGAGCTGAAAATCTTGACTGCTACAAAACACACGGAGCAATTATGAAAAAAAAAATAAAAGCCAGCGATAATCGTAACCGTAGCGACGTTGCTGTTTATGCCAAGCGGGTTCGTATGCGACGAGCGGAGGCGTCTTAACGTGATCAACACTTTAACTTGGGTTTATGTATCCAGCGCCTGTCATATATCGTAATCAACCGTTTGTGAACAATCAATCTAATGACTTGTCACTCAGGTCTGCCGGGCAATTATGCTGCATTTGCATGGCAGTGAATGGATGTTTATGACAAATAATCCGTGTCCTAATTGCTTGTCTGTTTCCTCAAGACGCGCGTACCGCTGATAGGGACGTGATTATGCCGGGCGACTGAGGAGTAACAGCGAAGTTTGACAGCGATCGAACGGGGTTTTGAGGCCTTCTGCGATCGTCTACGCGGGAGCGCTCGCTTTTTTTTTTTCCTGCGGGAAGAAACTGAATCAAGTCTTTACTGCTCTGCTGCGTGAAGACTCGTGGCAGTGAAAACGTGCAGTTCACTTTGTCGACTTCCTGAAAAGGTTGCAGGAACTTCGCTTAACCGCGAGCGGAGCGCCGCAAACTAACGGGATTAAGCTGCGCAGGCAAAGTCTGCAGCGCACTCTTCCGTCCACTAGGGGGAAGAGTGTCGATGGAGGGCGTCTTTTCCTTTGTCACGTACTTTAGGGAAACTAAACTACGCAGAAACCCCTCGTGGTTACAGCTAGAAAAAATAACCTAAAACATATCTCCTAAACTTAAACCCTCCTGATGGTGAAGGTCGACGACGGATGCCGATCAGGCCACGCCTCCTGACCACCAGCACAGACTGAAGCGCGATTTGTACTTCGTCAATTTGTCCAGCTGATGGAAAAATTCTTCTTTTCCCGTGTTCGCAGTTTGTCTTCAAGTTATCCTTTTTTTGTAAATCAATTGCAGAGTTGACTTTTTATTATTTCCCTGGATTTTCTTTTTAACTCCGACGTCGCAGACGCGATAACGAGCGCGACGACGGAGTAGGTCCGTTTCCTGTTTGAAGAAGTTTGCTGCCGAACTTTGGAGGAGCTTTGATTTCTACGTGTCCCCCCCCTCCCCTACCACCCCCCCCATCATGTGGTAAGATCCAAATTACCCCTCAAAAAATGTCCACCCGTTGTTGCGTCGGAGCAGGAAGGCACCAAACTCCGGCGAATCGGCCTTGACTGATAAACCGCGTAGTTTTTACCCGTAAGAGGAGTGAAACCCCCATTTTTTAGGAATCGGCTTGTTCTTTTTCCTTTTGGGTGAATTACTACCGACATAAAAAGTCTTGGAGGATGTACCCGGACTCGGGGAGTTAAAAAAAAAAAACAGACAGACACACAGACTGAAGTAACCCGGAGTCCCTTCGTCTTGTGTCCTGTTTAATTAGAACACGTCGTTTGACTTCATCTGCGGACTCCAAGCAGGAACAAAGGTTGTCAAGCACGATTTGGAACGAATAAATCCCGTCTGACTGGATGTCGGCGGACACCTTCATGCCGGGACGCTCTCTCTCGCTCCCTTTTCCAAAATTTCAGGGCGTTATTGTTTCTTGTTGTCCTGTGGCGGGCAGAAAAGGCCGTGACTCAGCTGTTTGCATGCAGGCATTTTGAGAATAATGGATGTGAAGGCGCACCAAAACACGGACCTTTAAAAATGCATGAGCGCCCCCCTCCCCCCTTCTCCCTAACCTCCCCCCACCCGCCCCACCCCAACCCCTCCGAAAAACCTCCCTCTCCCTCCACAGAATAGAGCTATCACTGGTGCCTGTTATCTCCCCCGAACCCCCAGGTAGAAAATGGTAATGATACCACTTAACATCGCTGCACATATGGAGGGAAAATGGAAATGCCAACAGCACCTCAACTATAAAGCAAATCAAATTGAAATATTAATCCGCTGATTAATATAACATTATGAGAGCCCATTCTCTTTGTTGTTAAACAACAAAGGGTTGCAAAATAAGCAACTGCCTAAGAGGTAAGGGGTTTAAAAGAGTCCCACAGAGGTGCTAAAGCCCCTTTCAAACATCATTACTCTGCATAATGTATTCCCTTCCACAGTGCTGAGATTTGATATTGATGTTTACTCATTTATTTTTTAATTAACGTTCGTTGTTAATGAATTCTTTGATGAGAGGCATTTTGTAAATCATTATCCTTGGAAGAGGGGAAAAAAGGGATGCATCGCTCTTGCCCCCTTGTACTCGTGACAGAAGAAAATAAAATTAAAAAAAATAAATAAAATAAAAAAAAGCAAGGTGTAAGGGAAAAAAAAAAGTTGCGCGCGAGAAGTGGGGTCATTGTTCAAAGTTTGTTTTTTGATGCGTTGATTATCCCCCCCACCTCCTCCCTTGCGTCGGGTGTTTTGCGATTGCGTCGCATCTACGGGGATGAGGAGTCGACGGGGGACTCGAGCGGGCGGCTCCATGTGTGTGAGAGAGAGAGCCGATGTGGATACTCGGCTAATTACAAGAATATAACTCAAGGCTTTCAGGGAGCCGCTCCAGTGGGGGGTGGGACGGGGCTGGGACGGGACGGGACGGGGGGGGGGGGGGGGGCAGTTTTATCCACGGAGCCCTTGGTGGAACTCTGTCCTTCCCCTCTTTAATATTGATCACTGGGGATCTCTTGGAGGACACAAAGTAGGCTCAGAGGCTGGGAAAGTTTGTCGAACCAACAGTTTACTCTTTCTCACAAGTGTCGAGCAGGAGGACTTTTTTTTGTTGTTGTTGTTTTTTTGTTGTTGTTGTTTTTTTGAATCCCGGTCGGGTGGAGCCCATTTCGGAGGGACCCCTCTGCCCCCTCGTCTGTCTTTCAATGTGACATCCCGGGTTTGTCTCGTATTCATTGCCTCCTCTTTAACTGATGCCAATTAAAGCTTCAGTGATTTTACGCTGAACAAGGAAATCTTACAAGAATCCTTCCTCAATGTTAATAAAGTTATTAAAAGGTCAAAATTGATGCGTGATTTTCCTTTTTTTTTTTTTTTTTTGCTGTAAAGCTCCATTGTTGTTCAGCAACTATTAAAATATGTTCTCCAAGTACCACGAACACTAGTTTTTTTTGTTCTATTTTTGTGAGGTGGTTGATTGACGTAACGCATTTCCTTTCTCCTCAGCCCAATCTTATAGCTTCATCCGTAAAACGTCCACCGTGTTTGCTGGCTAGTTTGCCAGCTTTGTCCGCTGGCTTCGTTAGACGAGTTTTATTTTTTTTTTTAGACCTTTATCGCTGCCTTAAAGCGGATCGTAACGGTTTTCTAGACCTTTAGGAAACACAAGAGCGCTTTAGTGGGAAGGCCGTAATGGAAATTTAACCGTTTGCTCGCAAGAAAAAGTCCACAGGGCGTTATCGTCGAAGCGCACAGAGGGGAAGAGGTCGGCCGGGAACCGTAATCATTTAGTAATGCTTTTCCAATATTGACGAGGAGATGCAGGAGTGCGAGTATTGTTCAGGGACCGCGCGGGTCTGTGATACTGTAGGCTGGTTTCTCAGTGTGAGCTTCGGACCAGTTGGCCACGGATGAGTCTCGAGCCCCCGACCCATCTGGAGCCATCTTGGAGATGAAGCAGAAAAGCTGGAGCCTGTCCATCTCTTGGCAGGGCCGGTGTCGTCTCTTACACAAGACAAGTCTCTAATCCTACCAAAGAATTAATTGCTTAATTGGATCAATTAGGCGTCCCAATAGGTCCCGGCGACGTGCGGTAGGTGCGTCGAACTACTATGAATCAAAATCCAAACATTTGAAAGCGTTGTTTTTTTTTCTTTTGTGCAGGTTGCTGCGTGCTGAGACTTCTTTCCGTCATTTAAAGAAAATCCCAGACACATTTCAAATCTTACTTAATCTCCATTTCGCTCGTGTCACAGTCTCAGTTTCAATCATACGAGCTTTTTTTTTTTTTTTCCCCAAAGTTCGCGTCACTCGCGCTACATTATGCAGTGCTTGTTTTCTGAGACAGAAGAACTATTTTCATGACTTATGGCGTTTGCCGTATCTCAAAGATCGCACTGCTGTTTTTCTTCCTTCAAGCCAGTTTTAAATGGAGCCGAACTGCACCAGCTTTAAAGGCACATTCATCAAAAAAGCGAGTGCAGTGCAGATGCTGCCACTTTTTCTTTTTTTTTTTTTTTTTAAAAAAGCAAAAAAAAAAAGCAAAAAAAAAAAAAAAAGATTGCAAGTAGAATTATGGCTTTTCATCAGCCGATAAATTTCACTTGTGATTAATTGCAACACTCACTTTTGGGATCACTTCTACACAAAAGAGCATTTCTGCTTTGTAAAATTCATATAAAAGAAATGCAAATCAATGGTGTTCTTGGCACCAAACATATGCTGCCACAATGCCAACAAGCCTGCCCCTGACAACCCCAGCTGGGGGCTTGTAAGACTTGCTCTTGGCAAAAGACGTTTTTTCCACCCGCTTTGCAAATGATCACCAATTAATACGAACAGCATCCAATTCTAATTTTGCACCTGGTAAGATTGTGAGTATCTTGTAAAGCTCTTCTAAGCTATGGATCCAAATTACTGGATGTTTTTTCTTCCCCCTCCCGCCCTGTTTTTTTTTTTTTTTTTTTTTGAGGAGGGTTGGAGGGGGGGAGGGTTGTCACAGCAGAAGAAAAAATAAAAATATAAAATAAGAGATGGCAAAAGTCCATAACCCATCAAGACCGACATCGGTGGAAAGCATGAAGATGGCCGTTTAGCTCCGAAGGTGTTGCGGCTTCAGATGATGAAGAGGGGAGGGGGGGGGGGATTTAGCTGAGGGGGTATCGGAGGCGAGAAACGCAATAACGTGTGGGATCTTTTTTATCCCGATGCAACAATACGATCCCTAATACAAAAACAAAAAACAAATCTGTACACAGACGCCCCCGAGGAGGGAGACAAAAAAAACAACAACCCAAAAACGGGGTCTTTTTCCATTTCTAAATAAAAATATGTTGGAAAATTCTTTTGTCTTCTTCAACTTTATGATGTAAAATAACCCCCCCCCCCCACCCTTTATTTTGATGATCTCTTCACTCTAAAACTTTGAGGAGGTGCGAGTGTTGTGAGGAGGGTTGGGGTTGAGGAGGAGGGTGGTGGTTGGGGGGGGGGGGATGTGTTTATCACTCAGTAACACAGCAGCATCCATCCATGTGATGAATTCCACATATTTCGCGGAAAGAAAATGAGACTGTAACAATTGAAAGGCGTTTTCACGTCACTAATTGCTCATCAGAGTTCGTCGCATCTTCTCCGTCTCTCTTTCACGTTCTCTCTCTTTCCATCTCTCACTCTGAAATTGATACTCGCCATACGACTTTATGATGGATAGGAAGCTTTAATGAGCTCTTACAAGCAATTAAGTAATCAGGGAACCCTGCTGCTCGGCTCTGGAGCTAGCAAGAGCGGTGACAAACGGAGGCCCATCAGTACTGTAATCAGCACAGGACACAGTCACCGCTGCTCACCGCGACTCGGAGAAATCGCTTTTTTTTTTTTTTTTTTTTTTTTTTTTTTTTGGGGGTTTCCAACCTCCCGTACGGTTTCTTTTTCAAAGTCACACAGCTGCTTCTTGTCGGCGTGACATTTAGGTCCAATCCACCTTTCCGTCCCCGTACGGTCCGGGATGAGCCCTCGGCTCGTCAACTGTCAGCGGTTCTCCTCCGAGTTGGAGTTTGTAAGTCTCGGGAGTTTGATCGTTACGTTTATGGAGATGCAAGAATATAAACAGATGAAACGGTGAATCTCGGAGAATGATCTATTAAACGCTCAAAAACGTCATTCAATCCGTTTGAACCAGAAATGGCTTTTCTTTTATCCCAAATCTGCCCTTTCAGATTACAAAGATATTCTTGAAAAAAAAAAAAAAAAAGACTCTTATGGACCATTTTTCCATGTTTTGTTGCTTCGGTTTAAAAAGCATTCATACAACTCCGTTTTGCCTTTGCATCTGAAATCAGTCTGTACGGAGTTTCATTATACCTCAATCCCTAAAGGAACGGGGGGGGGCGGGGGGAGGTGGGAGGAGGGAGCATAGAGATGGGGCCTTAAAACCCAAAGAAATCAAAAGTGGAAGAGCACCGTGTGAAATATTGTTCAGGTCACCGGAGCTCGTAGCTTTCAGGTCAGAGCACCAAAACAGAGCAGCAAAGGAAGCACGCAGCTTTATAGTCCTGCAGCAGTAATGAGCAACAAGTCCCAGGTGAGGAGGCAAGTCCCAGCTAATCCTCATTAGGGGTAATTAAGAAACATGGCACGGGCACCTTTGTGTGGAAAAGAAATGGAAAAAACACACACACACACACACAAACAAAAATTAGGAAAAAAAAAAAAAACTAAGCAGGAAAACTCAACCAGTTTAAATGGAGTCACAGATAATTATAAATGTCGGTTTTAGTCGTCTCTTTATTCTGATTTTGTCGCGAGTCCCACTTGTTGTACTGTCAGCTCTAATTTGTTTGTATTTGGTTTTTGTTTTCTTTGAACATAGACTTTACTCGGCTTGTGGTTCAGTGTTTTTATTGCAGCGGAGAAATCGACGAGGAAAGCTTCTGCGTGGATAAAAGAAGAGAGGTTTATTCAAATGGACATAACAGAGTGAGTACAGTTCAGAGGAAAACGCCACCCTCCACTGTTCAGGGGCATCGCAAGCAAACAGGTGTTTCTAAAAATGGGACGTCTGAAAAATCATTGGTTTTTTTTGGAACGGGCAGTTTTCTGATTCGGTTTCTGGAACGGATATTTAAAAAAAAATTAAAAAAAATAAAAAAAATGTAAGCATAAAGCCCCATTAAACTATAAATGTGCATGAAGCAATTTGGTTGTTTTTTTTTTAACATTAAATACAATTAAGTACCAAACTTGAACGATTAACAAACCAACTCTGCTCAATTTTCAAATCTCTGCCCGTTTTAAACAGATTTCTACTTGTAGGTATTTTTAAACCAGCCTGGCTCCGCCCACCTTTTGCTCACAGCAGACTTTACTGTAATAATCGTTTGTCTGGAAAAAAAAAACCTGCTGGCGTTGAAAGTTTGCCGAGCCGCTCCGATGGCCGAGTCGGCGACCAGCGGGCGCGGCTGCGTGCGGTGACGTTGGAGCATTTCCGACAATTGCGTCGTCGTTGTTTTAGCGCACGACAACCCTATTTTCAAAATGAACCCGACATCTACGCCCATCGGGATACAACGAGTGCCCTTTTTTTCAGCCTTAAATTAAAAAAAAATTAAAAAATAAACTGCACTTTGAGGCCCTAATATCCAATTAATTATGGAATTATTTTCAGAAGCACCGATCAGGAGCTCACGGCACCGTTTGTATTTAATGAGAAGTTGAATGGGAGTCACGCAGTGAATTTGTGTGTCTGGTAATAGTTTTTTTTTTTTTGTGATAATAAACCGTAAGACTTCCTTTTTTATATGTTAAAGGAATATCTTTTTTAAGAGAGAGGATATTGATAACTTTTTTTCTGTGTAACTATAAAGCCAGACCGGCAATTACCTTAGCGTAGCATAAACAATTCACACCACCGAGAAAACGACTTAAACGAAGGTGAATTGTTTTGAACACTGGCTGTCGCAGACGAGGCTAAATTTAGGCTATTTTTGTATTTATTTATTTATTTTCAATTTCGTGATGCAACGCTCAACGTCAGTCGTTTTCCGCGGGACCGCTCGAGCTTCCGCCACGTCGTGACGAGAAGGAAAAAGAAAATGAAATCTAATTGCGAGGATCCAGAGTGGCGTTCTCGGTTCGGCGCTCACCCGCGGGCGTCGGGCGAGCTCCGTGTTTCTCGGCTTCTCACCCAAACCCGAAGCGTGTTGGGCGCCCCGGGGCGGCGTGACACCTCTCCCACACTCTCCTGAATAATTCTGCCCCGACCGCACGTCTCGCATATCTCATGCCGGGGCTGTGATAATACGTTTCACATTGAAAATCAAATATGTTGCTTATTAATAGGACGACTTTGGTGAACGCTACCTGGAGAAATGCCGGGGGTGGGGTGGGGTGGGGGGGTGTTGGTGGGCGGAGGGGTGGGGGGTAGAGGGGTTGGGGGGGGCTAGCTCAGAAAAAGAGGGGACGCCTACAGTGTGGTTCTTCTCTCTCTTCTGTGCACATTGTAAAAAAAAAAAACAGCTGAGGGTGCAGGTTTTTTTTTTTTTTTTTTCATTGCTTAAACTGGCACAGTTGATGTAGGTGCACAAACGCACACGCCACACACACACACACACACACACACACACACACACACACACACACACTGTATGGAAATCAGAGAGCCAGGGTGTGGTAGTTGGCCAATGCGTGGAAAAAAAAAAAAAAAAAAAAAGCCCAGAGATTCAATGTTTATTTCTGTGCACAGACAAAATGGACAAAATGGACAAAAAAAAACAAAACAAACAAACAATGGAGGCGGCGTTGATATTAAAAAAAAAAAAAAAAAAAGCCTGATGTTTGGGGTGCTAATAAAAGCGGCGCTGGTTATTTTCTTTAAGCTACCATCTGGTCCATTATATTCCTCCCTTATTCAAACATGGACTGTTGCTCCGTGCGGTTTGTTTGTTTTTCACGAAACAGAAAGAATAAAAAAAAACCAAAAAAAAAACCACGACAACGTCTGCATGTCTCTCTCTCTCGGGCTTCGACGGAGAGCCGTGCCGCGCCGCGCCGCGCCGCTAACTTGGCGTCATTTCCTCGGATCCCGTACAGATTGCACCGGCTAATTATGATCTAATAACTGGCAGACTGTCTGTTTCAATATTATTACAGGAAGACTAGGTTAAATGAATAGCTCATCATCTGCCCCCTGTATCAGTCATGTTGTTTTAATGATCATAATTCCGCCATTAAATCTTAATAATATGTCAAGATCATAAGGGAGACATGTCAATTTGGGGCTTCAATGAGAATTAAGCCGGGGAACGCTGAAGTCGAGCCGGTTTTTTTCTTCTTTTCCTGGGAAGGCTTGATTTCGTTAGTCGTGTCCTCACACAGCAGCAGCAGAACAGACGCAGAGCTGTTTCTGAGTCGATCCCATATTCAAAGAAATTAATTTCTCATCCCTGATTGATGTGTTGATGCTGAACAGGAAAAGAAGCAGGGTAAATGTTTTCCAGCTTTGGCATGCTCGGAGTAAATACTCCCGTTAAATTACGACCTAACTTTTTTTTTTTTTTTTTTTTTTTTTTAACGTCATTTGTCTTTAAGATTATAAATCTCTCACCTAAACTTGGAGTTGGTCGTATTTGAGAACATGGACGGCGTCTAGAAGCTGCAGAGGCTAACAATGTAGAACGCTAGCAAGCGGGTAAACGTAATGCAAAGACATCTTGACGCACATCTATTATTTCAGTTACGAAGCCCCAAATAAATACACGACTAAAATTACGATATATTAGCTTAACAGTCATCAAAAATGTAACTTTTCTGGCTTCCGCCCATTTCTGTAAACGTCAGCAAACACGTCACAACTCGTGAACTCGGGGCTCACAGAAAACGTCCAGTTCTGACGTCGTGAATACCACAAGAGGGCGCCGTTCGTACGGACTCTTCCTCTCGTGCGCGGTAAACACGACCTCATTTGAACGCAGCCTTTCTCCAGTTTAGTTTTCGACCTTGTAAATACTTGTCGCTGCCGAATAGAGTTTGTTTGTTTACTGTCATATCAAAGCAGCAAACAACCATTTTGTCCCTCGCCATCTTGTTATTTTGGAACCAGAAGTGACCATATTTGGACGAGCACGGGGAAGAGCGAGCGGTGGATCTGACTCGATCTGATTGGGAACCCGAAGGCACTACAACCCACCCGTCTATAGCAGAAACCTGACTGCACCACTGGCCTGTCAATCAAACAGCCACGACCCCCCCCCACCCGCCCTCCACCGCAAACGTTCCACTTTTTGAGACCTAATAAAAAAAAATTATGAGAGAAGTTGAATGGGAGTCTATGGATCCAGAGTATTTTTGGAGCCGACCCCTAGTGGCCCTCGGTGGTATTGAACTTTAAAGCACTTCCACATTGGCTTCACTTTTCAGACCCGGAAACTGAGTCCACTTTTAATATACAAGTGTATACAGTCATATCACACAATCTTCATCTTAGAAAGTGAACAAAAGCTGTAATTTAAAAGGACCTTTTTGATATATTTTTGATAATAAACAAAAATCTATTTCTTTTAGCACCACAGTTCACTTTTGAGGATACCTAAAAAAAAAAATATATCTCGTTAAATGAAGACTGAAACGGCGGCGCGTTTGCTGCTGGAGGACGGTTTCTTGGAAGACTCTTTGGAGCCTCTGTCGGAGTCTCTATTACAGCACATTAAACTTTGAAAGGCCTCCAAGGACCTGGAGAACAGGCACTTTTTTGGACAGACTTCTAGAGTCTCCACCAAAAAAAAAAAAAAAAAAAAAAGAATTCACCGCTCTGAGGTACAAACCTGTATTCTAATCACTCTCCCCTCAAGGTTTTCTGTTTGTGAGGTAGAGACAGTCAGCGCATACAGCTCCCGGCTAAGAATAGCTGCAGGAGAGCGTAGAAAAGCAGCAAAGTGAGAAAAAGTGAGGCGACACGAAAGGCAGAGAGAGAGAGAGAGAGAGAGAACAAAGAAGAAGAGGAGGGAGGAAAAGAGAAGAGGAAAAAAAAAATAACTGAGGAGGGAGTGTGAATGAGACAATGGTTCTGTCAAGGATTCGAGCGACGTAAACATCCATCGGTGAATCGGTCTGGGCTCGGGACGAAACACGACACTGGGACGATCAATGTCAATCCATCAAGTGTGTGTGTGTGTGTGTGTGTGTGTGTGTGTGTGTGTGTGTGTGTGTGTGTGTGTGTGTGCGCGTGTGTGGTGACGGGGTGTACCCTGCCCCGAGGACACTGCTCCGGTCAGACATGTATATGTACGGTATATATAGATCTGTGTGTGTGTGTGAATGAGTCTATTGAAGGATTGCTTGCTGCAGAGTTAATAAGAGAGCATTGTGTGTGTGTGTGTGTGTGTGTGTGTGTGTGTGTGTGTGTGTGTGTGTGTGTGTGTGTGTTTGTGTAGGAGGAGGCTACACTCAGTCAATGAATCTATTGATGGACAGCAGCAGTCTCTATGGAGTTAATAGGAACAGTAGCTGAGAAGAGGAAGTCCACGTAGGAAGTTGGAGATGCCACTTAGTGTCACGTATCTGCATGCAGCTCGGTGAGCGCTGGAAGATTCACGTCCATATCAGAGTCACAATTCATCTCCCGATTCACTGCTGTAGTTTATATACACTCATATATATATATGTATATATAAATATATACATATATATATATTATTATAATAGATCGGTCTCCCCCATTGGGACGAGTAAAGCCACGACCGTACTCTTAAAACATTCTGTAAACAATACGGACCATCCTTTAAGTTCCATTTTCTCCTGCACTTCAAAACCTAAGTCCGATTTCACTATCGGCTTTTCAGAACTAAAAAAAAAAAAAAAAAAGCAAAAAAAAAAAAAAAAAACAGCTGGATGACAGAAGCAAATGTGTTCTAATCCCCAGCCAAATATAGTGAAATGTAGTTTTAAACCCACAGATATTAGTCTGTAGCAGCCACAAACAATATTTCTACCACATATTTGAATTTGTATAAGCCTTTTAAAAAAAAAACCACACCACAGGCTGGAGGTTCACTCTCTTCACGCAGTATTTCCTGTCTGCCTTTCTTGTATTTGAATCCACCTTTCTTTGTGTTAAGCACACGAGACACCTAGCAACCCCCCCACCCCCACCCACCCCCCCCGCTGCTGAAAGTGGACACCTAAAATAGAGCGCTGGCAAAAAAAAAAAAAAAAAAAAATAACAACGTTGTTTCCACATGCTCTAATGCCAATTGATCAATAGTAATTATCTACCTGTGGAAACCCGGCTGGCGGTGCTCCTTCAGGTCCCCGGGGGGGGGGGGGGGAGGGAGGGTGCGGGGAGGGTGGGCGGGGGAGTGGGGGGATGGGAAAGGGTTCACTACAGACAGCTCACCATCCAGTCCCAGGCAACTCCATAGGACAGACCTTTTAATTGCTTTGTTCACTGCGAGTAATTGAGGGTTGGAGCGTGTTCGCCACGAGGACTGTGACTTCATTTGGCCTCCGTCTAATTAATCCCGTCGCACGAGACCTTCTGCCTTTAATTTTCACTTCGAGCGCCGCGTCGTGAGGTGCGAATACAACTGGAAACATAGGTTGGTAACTGTACGCGGCACGCTGAGCCAGATGCACTCACAGACGCAGCCATATGGACGCACGGAGACGTGTGTTGTTGTTGTTGTTTTTTTTTTTTTTTTTGGTCCTCGGCGTGGAGGAAACATATTGCCGACGCATCGTTTTAACAAACCGCACCACTGCTTCGATTTGATCTCTTTTCCGAAGCGAGGACCCACATCAGATACGTGGAACTGTATCAATATGGTTTCATTAGCATACTGATTAATCAACTGGTTAATTAGACACATTTCCTATAGGCTGATTACGCCTCCCGGACCTCTCGGTGTGAAGACATATAGAGCCGCATGAGTAATTCAAATTATTCTGACTGTCATCCAAGACGAGTAAAGATTTACATTTTTTTTTAAATTTTATTTTGTTGTATTGTTCAAACTTAAAAGCATTTCAGAGATCTTTACATAAGGCATTTAAAGGAGTAGATAAAGGAAGCATATAATTAGAGAAAGCATAAATACGCATAAGTCAGCAAATAAAAAAAAAAAGTCCCGCATGAAACCATCTTCAGCATCTTTTGTTCAAACACATAAAACAACTAATATTTGTATTAAAACTTTAATCTTGGGTTTTTTTTTTTAGACGTATAAAAACAGTATCAATTTGTGTGCTTTTTAACAATAAAGTAAAAGGAAATAGTTCAATTAACCAGTTCAAAATACTTAATATTGGATTTAGTGTCTCCCCCCCCCCCCTCCCCGCCTCCCCCGAGGGTGAGCAGATTCAAACAATGTGGGACGAAGAGTATGTCAGTGGGACGATGTGGGTCACGTTGCCCAGAGGAAGTCTAAAATGTTTAATGTGTCTATCCAACATGGAAACATAAAAACACACAATAGACGATCGCAGGTCGCAGGTCAGGACGAGTTAAATCAGCGAATACGCAAATGTTTGACCGCAGGACACCGGATGTGTTCGACTTCACAGCAAAGTCCGTTCTCAGTTTACTAAACGCTCTGCGGAGGCTTCAGGTTCCGCAAATGTGTGTTTGTGTATCGGTCCAAAACTGGATGTTAAGTTTAATAAAAGATGTAAAGTACACAGAAACTTTCCGTCTTCGGCAGATGAAAGCTAAACTGTGGTTAGAAGCAGGAAACGTCAGGACAAAACAAGGGAAAGAGTGTGTTTGGAGTTACTAAAAAAGCCAAATGTACGAAGCGTCACGCGCCCGACCTCCACCCCGACCTCCTCCGCTATTTTCTGCACTGTAGAGGCGCTGGATAGAAACTGTGGCGTGAAGATTCATCCAGTATGATTTCTTTTATTTGTTTTTAAGTCAACTGTGTTCTGTCTTTTAGCAGCGAAGATGAATTGACCTCCGTGCTGCTATGTTGTGTTCGGATTTGCGTTACTCGCGTAAGCACGGATGCTCCAGGGAAATATTTTCAACTTCAAATTTGCGTCTTTTCCAGCCACCGTTGAGCAATCTGTCCTCCACGTGAGAGACGTAATGTAGAAAAATGAACTTTGACCTCTCTCGCTGTCTAAAAGAAGAGAGATATTCAACATGGAAAGTACCTCCCTGTTCTCCATGTTCTCCTGGTCCACGCTTTGCTTAAGATGTAAATATCGTGGTGTCATTTGGTAGTCATTTAATAAACTGGACAAACCGGACGAAGAGTTTCACAGGGCAGGAACATTTTGGATAAACACCAAACTAATGCCGGTTAAACAAGCTGTAATTATTTGTCAATAACCTGAAATATTCAACACTGCAATTTGAACTCCTCGCTGTGCTCCTTGGCCTCCGTTTGTCCTCGTGCACCCAGCGAGAGAGAGAGAGAGAGAGAGAGACAGAGAGAGTGAGTGTGGGTGCCGCCGCCGCCGCCGCCGCCACGGCGAGGTGTGATGGGTGCCGGCGCCGTTGGCACCGTCGGGCATCGGGCGGCCGTGCAACAGTATCTGCAGGCTGCCATCCTTCTGTTCGCGGGAGCATCTGAAGAAAAGCAAACTGCACTGTTGCTCACACTCCCCGATCCCGTTGTTGTCATTGGCCGGCAGCCACCAGCAGCGAGCCAACTGAGTTAACAGACACTTCCGCTCGGCACATAAGGAACCATCTGTTTTAAAAAAGCTAGAAATAAATAAATAAAGAGCCTCTCTCTCTCTCTCTCTCTCTCTCTCTCTCTCTGCCACTTACTCATCCCACCACGAGTCAACAGGAGGCAGATCTTCTAGCTGTTATCCGCTCGTCATCGTTAAACTCTACAGTTAAACAACCAAAAAAACAAAAAAACAAAAAAAAAAAATGTGACCGAACTCAACTCTCTCATTTTATTCAATCGTTTTTTTTTGTTTTTGTTTTGTTTTCTGCTAAATTGCCTATTTTGTTTTAAATTTTTGTTTTTGCCGTGACGGTCAGCTCATATTGCGTCATCAAATGCGACGCACACACACGCACACACACACACACACACACACACACACACACACACACACACGCATTCATGAATTCATGAAGACGTTAAAGGAGGTCCTGATGTTTTGTAACATCTTGAGAATCGCGGCGGCGCGCCCGTCTCGGCCGCGCCGCCGCCGCCGCCGCTCCTCAGACGTGCCAGCTTGTAGCTAAATAAATATTGGCCGAGGGGCGTTTGAAAAAACATATTGTCCTGGCTCGGCGCTCGGTCCCCCTGCCCTCTGTTGCCAAAACAAGGCGACGGGGGTCCTAGAGCAGAATCTCTTCTCACATGAGCGGGTTTTTTTTTTTTTTTTCGTGATGGTCAAGCTCGCTCCTTTTGGCTCCTGCAGCCACTTTTTTTTTTTTTTTTTTTTTTTTTTTTGTGTGTGCAAGACGCAGGATGATCCCATCGAGAGGCGACGATGCGTGTTTTCACTCGGCTCTTCGTCGTTTTTTTTTTTCGTTTTTTTTGCGGAAGCTGCGCTCGTTCTTGCACACGACGCCTTTTGTCTCCCTTGCGGCTCAACACGCCCTTCGTCCTCGTGTGTGTTTGCAGTTTTTTGGTTTTTTTTTTTTTTTTTGTGCGATAGCCAGAGATATCTTTGTCGCTCCTATTTATGACGTGCGTTTTCAAGAACGAGTCTTAAAATACCAGCGTTTACCGCGGCGGTGGAGGGAGGGAGATGGGGGGGGGGGGGGGGCGGGGGGAAGGTGGGGGGGAGTCTGGCATTTATTTTTATTGGTGTCTGAACTCCCGCTTGCAATGTTGACAATTGTTCACTTGTTTTATCTGGTACGTATTTACTGCAACGTTTGGCTCTAAATTTGAGGCCGAGACGTGATTCTTTCACTCTTCAGTGAAACACCGGCTTTGCTGTATTTATATTTAAGTTTGGCAGCTTCAGTTGGACGCTCGATGACCTCTACGATCGCCCCCGGATCTCTAGTGCAAACTCACGAATCCCCCCCCCCCCCGGTTTTCCCTCTCGGTCTCCGCTGCCGAACACATGCTGGGAAACTGGATAACTTTAAGAAAAACAGGACTAAAACATTGCTGCCTCCATCAAGCCCTCCCTCTCTCCCTCTCTCCCTCCCCCCTCTCTCTCTCTCTCTCTCTCCAGGAATTAAGGTGTATCGTGCGAAGTGCATTATTTAGTAGATTTGACATGGCTGCCACATATTCGCAGAGAAAGAATTAATACGCCCGTGGAAAGGAAAGCAAGGAGCAAGAAGAAATCTACTGAAAATAATTAATTATCCGAGCCTATTTCGAGTCCTCCTCTTAAGCCTATTTAAAGGGCATTAGGTATTATGAATGTGAGGTGGTCTAAATTTACCCCCGTGGTATCTATCTTCATCTGACTACATTAGTATACTTTTCCCCGGCTCCTTGCTTGCTATTTAAATCTCGTTGCATGACTCTGAAATCCAGACTCATCTGGGTTTTTTTTTTTTTTTTCTTTTTTCTTTTCTTCTCCTTCTGCATTTCACACATTACAATATTCTTCTTCCCGCCGAAGATTAATCTCTCCGTGCGGTTTACAAGCAGCTGCGATCGGATTTACACACCTTGAAACTGTTGCACAAAAAAAAAAAAAAAAAAAAAAAAAAAAAAAAAAAAGATAAACCTGACACGAGTATTTGCTAAATGGGTGAAAGGCGCCCGTAAGTGACTTCGAGGAATGAATTATGTATACGGCTAAAGAGAACTCATTTGGGAATTAGGGAGGATAAGTAGCAGTCCATTTTGTGCCTGTTAGGGGCCCTTCGAGGAGCGAACACTGGCTGTATTAGGGGAGAGCTAATGGGCCCTGGGAGGGGGTTGAAGGGGTGGATTGGTGGTCGGGGGTAGCGGTGTGTGTGTGTGTGTGTGGGGAGGGGGGTGTGTGTGTGTGTGTGTGTGGGGGGGGGGGGGGGGGGGGGGGTTGGGCCCTTTGCCGCCCCAAGGTCTCCGGGCCCCGGTGACAGATGGTTGGCCACCTCGCTGGGTGGCTGTGGCTACAAGGTCTGTCGTGAAAAAAAAAAAAGGGCTGGTTGACAGCGTCGCGGAGATCAAACGACATTGTGGAAGGTGACGAGACGGCCGGAGAGAGACGCGGAGCTACGAGGGCTCGACGGAGGAAGCCGCCAGTCCGGATATTTTTAGAACCAAGTCGCAGATAGCTCGATATGTCGTCCTGTTCCTGAACCCCTGAAACCTAAAAAAAAAAAAGACCACGGTGAGAAAAGTCACAGGACAAAAAGCTTCTCAGACCGAACGCGAAGCGTCACTGGGAGACTTCAGAATCTCACGTGAGGCTGGTTATTGTCGAATGAATTCAAATGAATCAGTTCATTTAGTTGAAAGCAGGGAGCAGCTTCCTCCTCCTCCTCCTCCTCCTCCTCCGATCACGGTTTATAGAAACGGGCGAGCTCGACCTCCGCGAGCTTTTATTTCTTCATCGATGCCGTTTCACAAACGCGGCTTCAGTCAAGCGTTCGCGTTTTCCACGACGAACTGAAGAAAACCACGATTTTTCACACGTTTGAACGACGTTAAGAAATTGAGAGGAATCGTTCTCTTATTAGATTATCTTTTTTTTCAATATTGATATCATACCGTTTAAAGCTTATTTTTATGAAACAATAAAGGCTAAAAAAAAAACCAACAAACCTTTCACTTTAAAACTTCGTTACGAAGCACCAGATGTCCTGCGGTCGTTGAAAGACGCGTCGCACCACCGCTGATAAACACACGCGCGTTTCCATTCAAAATTACCGGCGTGCTCCAATCATAAATTTGATCAGTTCGCAATGTACTTCCTCCAAATGTGAAAATAAGAACAGAAACAAAATTCACAAACATCAACCCGAGTCGCCAATATCAATTCCCCCATTAGCGTGACGTAGCCCCACGCGGCGTCCTCATGTTTATTAATACACCGACGTGACAGCAAACAGCTTTCATTAGGTTTCATCACGCTCTGATCAAAGCGCAAACATTTGGCGTCTTTACAGTAAAAGAGGAACATATCTTCCGAAAAGCTTCGTTTGAATGGAGTCTTTTTTTTTTGGTTTTGTTCCCCCGCGCGGACCGCAGCGCTGTTCGTTGGCGGGCGGAGAGAATTTAAAGCAGCTTTCCATCACTTTGGTTTTCTGCAAAAAAAAAATATCATCTCTTTAACGGGTTTCGCAGGAGGTTTGTAAATGAAAAAAAACAAAACTAAAACAAACAAAAAAAATACCGACGGATCCACGAAAGCAAACGAATAAAAGAACCGTTTTCTCCTTTTTTTTAGCGTTACCGGCTGGACGCGACGCGGTGAGATCTTTAAGCTCGTCGAATTTACCGACGCGGTGAGACAAGGGGGGAAAAAAAAAAAAAAAAAAAAAGACACAAAAAGGTGTTTTTATTGAGTCTCCGGTGAGACTAAAGAGTTGATAAATCCCCATTCAAAAAGAGCGCGGCATCAATTCCCCGCCGCCGCCGCCCCGCGGGCACGAGAGCACCCGGCCGGCCCCGTCGGCCGATTAGCCCGTCTTACATTCCCGGTGATCGGATTAGCCGATTCCCACAGTCTAGTCTGAAACTACTCCCGACCCGCAGCTCCGGAGAGCATCTCAATATCCAATTTCACAGCTTTCCAAACCTGGATCACAGAGGCTATTTATTACTGTCACAGCCTTTGTATTGTGTGTGTGTGTGTGTGTGTGTGTGTGTGTGTGTGTGTGTGTGTGTGTGTGTGTGTGTGGAGAGATGGGAGAGGGGGGGGTGGGGGGGGGGTTTGCTTTTTGTGTTTCATCGTGCTCCGAAAAGCAGGAATATGATCAACAAGATACTGTAACGAGTGAGGAACCTGCACCTTAAAACCTTAAAACCTTAAAACCTTTAAAAAAAAAAAAAAAAAAAAAAAGGAAACAAAGCAACAACACACTTAAATTCACCGCCGAGCTCGTTTCGGCAGCTCCTCCGACACCTTTGATCCAGACGTCATGAACCCGGCGTCGTGTCCTGCAGCGCGTTGCGGCGTAATTGATGAGAAAAAGAAAAGAAAAAAAAAATAATAATAATAATAATAACAAGGAAATGAAATGAAAGAGAAAAACGTTGACTTGACTTCGAATTTAGGAATCAGAACTTCTGATGGAAAACGAGGGAAGGTTTTTGATTGCGACTCAGAAGCGATGATTTTGTACTAGACTCGTCAAAAATAGAGCCTCCTGGATAATAAAAGCATTTATAAGGCCGTCTTACACCGGACCAGGCGGCCGTAATGGGGAGCCTCCACTATAGGGCCTGTATAAATTCCCTTTTGCTTTTTTTTTTTTTTTTTTTTCCCCCTCTTCGAGCCCGTGTTGTTCCTCCGAATTACCTCTGAATGATTTATGCTCACTGGTCCGGCCGCTGATGGACCCGGATAGGAACACACTGAGGTAGAAACACACACTCATAGAAACGCACTCACATAGAAACACACACTCATAGAAACACACTCACATAGAAACACACACTCATAGAAACACACTCAGATAGAAACACACTCACATAGAAACACACACTCATAGAAACACACACTCACATAGAAACACACACTCACATAGAAACACACTCACATAGAAACACACTCACATAGAAACACACTCACATAGAAACACACTCACATAGAAACACACTCAGATAGAAACACACTCACATAGAAACACACACTCACATAGAAACACACACTCACATAGAAACACACTCAGATAGAAACACACTCAGATAGAAACACACTCAGATAGAAACACACTCAGATAGAAACACACTCAGATAGAAACACATTCAGGGCTTTCTGGTGTGTAAACACGCCGCATTCGAAAAGCCAACTTTGTTTCCAAGAGCCAAACAACACTTTGCCCGCGATGCCGGGTGTCATTTCGCTCGTCAAACACCGCCGCGTCGCAACCAGTCGGGGGGAGGAGGGGTTGATGGGAGGTGTGGTGGTGGTGGTGGTGGTGGTGGGAGGGGGAGGGGGGGAGGGGGAGCTCTCCGTGGGCAAACGCGAAGCCATTTAACCTGCGCAAACACGGCCGTGTCACGAAGCCCGAGGATGACTTTTAAGAGCCTGAGCAAACACTGGCGAGAGCCATCGGGCACGAATCAAGGCGGCCTGGCCGAGGACAAGTCACTCTCCTAATGGCTTTGTGATGACTCAAGATCGAGCGGCCATCTGCTTTGTTGCGGTAGGGGGAGGGTGGAGGGGAGGGGAGGGGAGGGGAGGGGGGGGGCACGATTCACAGTTCAGATAGACAGAATATTAGCCGGTAGTGCGGCGGCGGAGGAGGAGGAGGAGGAGGAGGAGGAGGAGGATTTGGCCCGGTGGCACAGGATGTAAAGCATATGTCCATAAATGGCGAATATGTTGGTAGCTGCGGCCCCCGAGCCCCCGAGCCCCCGAGCCGGGGCCAGATAACAGGATTTGCATGGCGATTTTCAGCCTCAGCGACACTTTAGAAAGGTGTAAGACAAAGTAACCCCGCGGGTTCGACCTTCAGACTCTTCGCTACGTATACAGGTGGAAAAACAACAACAACAACAACAACAACAACAACAACAACTCCACAGTAGTCCTGTTTTGTCCAGTCAGCAACTCGCCGCCGGCGGGGGAAAACTCACCATATTTAAAACGCCGACGGGTTTGCATGGGATTTGAATGATGTGCGTTTGAATAAACCGCAGTCATTTGTGTCTCGTCTGTAACCGTGAAGTTGATTTGAAGTCAAACCACAACAACTTCTGACTGGTTCTCTCCTGCACAGGGAGAAACATAGTCTAGTCAAACTCAGGAAATGTAATCTTACAGATACCTACAAGTCCTTTACTTTTTTGTCAAATAATACCAACAGCAAAAAAAAAAAATACTTCAAGTAAAAGTTGTCATTTAAAGTTTTGCTTTAGCGAATCTGTAAAATACGTTCTCAGCATAATGGGCGTCACAGCTCGTCTTTTCGTACGCTGTTGGATGCTTTAATTTACTATCCAACAATGTGCCATGTTTTATGTCCTCACAAGTTTTGTTTTTTATTTGTAATCTGTAAAGTTAATACCAGGAGCTGAAAATCAGTAAAGAGCACGTCAGAGTTGTAAAACAAATTCCTCGCGTAAAATGTACTGAAGCTACTTTTTCACAACCACCTCGAAAAGTCTTTACAAAGTTTTAATCAATTATTATTATTTTCTTTTGTACGTTTAAAAATGAAAAAAAAAAAAAAACTAGTTCGACGGCAGAAAAATAGCCAATCTATGCTGATTGTAAATATGCAACATTCATAAATATCGACGACATGTGAACAAAATCAGGTAAAAAAAAAGAAGAATTCTCCGTTTTGACCTCGAAGCTTCAAGGAATTTGAGCAGCCGAGGGTGAAATCAGAAGCGATTTTAAAGAATGTTTAAGGATTTATTGGAGCTGATGGGAGTCGCACTTTGATTCGATGCTGCTTGTTCAGAGTCGACCGCGTGCGAAGCAGCTTTTGGTAAAAGCTCTCGCAGTAAATCCTTCATGAGCGCTCTCCGGTGAACAGACAGTTTATTACTCTGGATTATTTACCATTTAAAAAAAAAAAAAAAAGGGAAAACCCCAAATTAGACGTGTCATTCGTCATATTAAAAAGCTGCGCTGCCGTGTTTGGTAGTTCTGTATATGTCAGGTTAGATGTTGTTAAATATCCTCAGGGAAGCAATCAGGTGTTTAAAGTTAAGGGCAATTCCCCCCGCAGTACAGACAATCAATAATAATAATAAAAAAAAAGAAATCTAGGAGTGGGGACCGTAATGGGGTTGGCTTGTAAAACCTGCTCTGACAAATTAAGGCAAGTAGTGTTTTTTCATTACTTACACATCCGTTTTCATTTTTCCCATCAGTGGAACCAATTAAACAATGCTTCCTTAAATTAGTCATTGATTTTTTAGCAATAGTGACACTTTACCCGAAGGAAATAATAACTTTAAGGGAGTGTTACTGCTGCTTTTTTTGTTGTTTTTTTTTTTTTTTCTTTTCTCATTACTGCCAGAAGAAACCAAAAAGGACAGAAACAATTCACCTACATGAAAAAGCGCCGTCTTAAATTAGCCATTGATTTTTCCTCAGGTGTCACTTTGGTTAAATGCTTTGCGGTTGGGAGTTTTCGCTCCAACTTGGAAATTGACAAGAGTCCATAATCTATTAGTCCTCACACACACACACACACTGTAAATGTATGACTTCAAACTCTGATAAACAATAAGTTTGAGTTTGGAAATCACCACGAAATCACGTGTAAGCAAATACATAAACCTGCCAAGTGAAGAAATGCTACTGCTCTTTACGTTTAAAATGATAAATCAGATTAAAAAAAAAAAACAACAACAAAACAACAACATTGGAAAAGTGGTCAAAACTTTGGTTTTCAGAACTTTTTATTACAGAATTTTTCCTATTGCCAATCCCATCCCACACACGTGAACCTCAAGAACAAAACTCCAGACAGAGCAGATTCTTTTAATGCTTAAGTTGAACAAAAATAAAATGTCAAAATAAAAATAAAAAAAAACAGAAAACCAGAATAGCAGGCCACAAGCTGCCGCACGTCTTTTCTTTTTTGAGACTAAAAAATACACTTAACAGTTTGAAGCAGCAACAAAATGTGCGTTTACCCGATTACACAATGGAGCATTTTGACTTTTTTTGTTTTATTTTTTTTTATTCATCACGTTATAAAACTCGGAATAGTTCTCGTATGTTTTTTGACCCAAAAAGCAACCTATCGGTGGCAAAGCAAGTTTTTTGTTGTTGTTATTTTTTAAGCAAAATATACACCTCATGTTCACCTGGAAGAAAACGGAAACAATTCAAAGGGAAACATTTTGATTTCATGTTTAGGTATTTAAAAAAAAAAAAAATGTTTTAATGGTTTCTGCCAATGAAATCAATCGTTTATTTATTTATTTATTTTTCTTCAGTCGATAAATCCTGAATTTGCTGTATCCACTTCAACTGTACACACACTACACCTGTTAATCATTGGAAAAAAAAAAAAAAAACTGGACACCTGAATGACTTTCTGCTCGGATGCATTTCAGAATACAAAGGAAGCGGATGTTTTACAGTGAACGGGTTATTTTACAGCAGCCTGTAGCTTTGCAGGAAAAAAAAAGAAAAAGGAAGTCTTTTCATCGGTACGTTTCCTCTTCCTGCATCCACGTGTGCCCAAAGTCTTTACCGAGCCACAAAGGTTGGTTTATTATTTTTTTTTCCTTGTTTTTTCTTTTTCTTTTCTTGTGGCTGTTTCGAGAACCGATCCGGTGGAGTTTATGGAGCTACGGCAAAAAAAAAAAAAAAAAAAAAAAAAAACACCTACGTGATGAGATCTACAGTTCGATCGGACGAAAGGGGGACGGAGATCGCTGACGGACGGCGGCGCTGCGTTCAGGACCCCGGGGACCCTCGCCCCCCTCCACCCCGCCCCCTTCCCCCGATGGTTAAAATGTCTCTTTTAATAATCACGTTACTTTTTTTTTTTTTTTTTTTTTTGTCTTGCAAGTGTCACTTCACCATCAAAAGGATCGTTACGATACGTTTTCCTGGGGGACGGGGGACGGCAGCTCGAGGACGCGGCTGAAGAGTCCAACAGTAAAAGGGCCGTCCTTCGATTTCGCTGCACCGTGGCGGAGAGACTTTTTCGCGGGAGATCAAAAGAGAGTACGGGCGGAGTTCGACCTCCTGCGGCCGCGAATTAGCCGTCGGGGAGTCCAGTCTCACCGTGGGCGGCACACGCTCAAAAATCAGTCGAATAAAATTCAGCAAATAAAAATAAAACAGAAGAAGTCCCACGTTAATGTACAAACATAAACGACTTTAAAAAAAAAAAAGAAAGCCCGTTACATAGCCAGCCGGCAGGTTAGCCTGTCCATAAAGTGCACTCTCCATCCTGCTGTGCGGTTTGGACGTCAGAAAGACAAGAGCAAAAAAAAAAAAAAAAAATAGAGTGTGTGTGTGTGTGTGTGTGTGTGTGTGTGTGTGTGTGTGTGTGTGTGTGAGTATACAGATCGAGGGGAAGGGAAACTCCGCTGCAGGTGTGTTCAGTCTTATTCCCGGAGTGACTGTGAATTAGAGGACATGTCTCAGACCTATGGAGGAGGAGGAGGAGGAGGAGGAAGAGGACGAGGGGGGTTAAGTGGAGGTGTGTGTTTGACTGTGTGTGTGTGTGTGTGTGCGCGCGTGGGGCTGACGTTAATAAACGTAGCCCTCGCTGTAGGGGTGCGGCTGGCAGTAGGGCCCCTCCTGCACGTAGGCCATGTTTTCGTCGAAGTGCGACAGCGGCACCGTGTCCTCCTCGTTGATCTGCCGCTCCATGTCGGTCTTCAGCACCGGCCGCTGATTGTCGGGAAACGCCATGGAGAACAAGGCCTCGGGGTCGCACACGAACTTGTAGACGTATCTCTCGCCGGCCACCTGGAGAGGAAGGACGGTCCGGTAACATCTCACGGATAACAATATAATAATAATAATAATAATAATAATAATAATAATATGATTTATTTCTTCAACGTTCTCGGCAGTCAAACTACAAAAATGGCTTCTAGTGAAGTTAGATTGGAGGAAACTCTGCCTCCGCTCCCACCCTGGTGGAGAAGTGATTTAGAGTACGATGTAGTGGAGAGGACGACTTTTCTCAGGACGTCTGTCGCAGATTTGGCCTTTTTTTTTTTTTTTTTTTTTTTTTTTTCAGAACTTCATCTTAAAGTTTGTCCGATTGTTAAATTTACCAGCTGCGCTTCTTTAAGCTCCGCCCACTGAGTTTTAACAAAGTGGTGTGTGAAGCCTCGAGTTCGGATTTTGGCACATTTTTCTATTTGGGAGCCGGGAGTGACCATATTTGGACGAGCTGGGGGCGGAGCTAGCGGCGGCTCTGACTCTATCTGTTTGGGAACCCTGAGGACGCTATGCCCCGCCCACCCGCGCCGTAAAACCTGACTGCACAACAGGCCTGTCAATCAAACGGACACGTCCCCAAACATACCGCTTTTTGAGGCCTAATTTCTAATTAGTGATTATTTTCATCCAGAAAACTAATAAGACAGAGCGACTTTAGCGAATGACACCAATTCGACTTTTGGAAAAAAGAAATGATTGACTTTGTATTTCATGAGAGAAATTGAATGGGAGTCTATGGAGCCGAAGCTTTTTGCACTTCTGCGTCGGCCTGACTTGTCAGACCTGGTTTCAACTCGATCATTCATTCTGCATTATAACACTCGGCCTGCTTTTGAGCTTCACATTGTTGGACATTTTTTTCTCTGACAGAGTAACGCACATCAAAAAAAAAAAAAAAATGAAAAAAAAAAAATGGAGGAGCTGCTCACAGCATAAAAAAAAAAAATTTAACTAGTTATGGATGGGGAGATTGACATCCATCAAAGGGACTGCATTCGTAGCTGTTGGTATAAAACAGCTAAATTTCCGTGTCTTGGCAAAAAAAAAAAGTCCCCAACACCCACAAAAACCTGTTTGCATTTCCACCCTTGTTTTTTCCCAGCAGCCCCCCCCCCCCCCATGTTTGAGTGGCTCCTCCCCCTTTATTCCCACCTGTGTGAAAGCAGCAGATGATGGTCATTTAACACAGGTGGTGTCAATCCGTCTCATTAACGTGTGTTCAGGAGGATCAGAGCGTTCAGCTGTTATTCAATCTCATTTATTTTAATGGTCATTTTGGAGAGTGTCATTTCTGCTCCTGATTATTTTATTTTTTTTATCAACCCAATTCCTTTAAATTCCTTTAAATTGGAAGCACGTTTTGGATCTCTTGTCAGTGTTTCAGATGATTTTATTTTTATTTTTTTTTTTAAACTCTTTTTTTCGCTGTTTTTCTGCCTTTCGACGATTTAAAAAAAATAAAAACAAAATAAATGTTTTTACCTTCTGCATGATTCCCTTCTCGTAGTAGTAGCGCAACGATCTGCTGAGTTTGTCGTAGTTCATCGCCGGCCGGTTCTTCTGTATCCCCCACCGGCGCGCCACCTTCGTCACGCACACACACACACACACGCACACACACACACACACACACACACACACACACACGACACAAAGACAGTCAGGTAAACAGGGGCGGTGCCAGGAACGCACGCTCGACCTGATTCCCTGACGAGACCCGCGGCGGCAGCTGAAATGTCACAGTGAACTTATTAATCCGTATTTTCCTAATAACGGTAATTAAGAGCGCGTCCAGCCTGAGCGGACCTGAGCTGGGATGTGTTCATTAGGAGCTTGTCACACGCCCAGCGGAGGAGGCAGCAGATGTTGCAGCACCTGTCTACCGGACCACCCGCCCGCCCGCCCGGTCCTCGCCGTCCAAACCCACGGCTTCTGATTTTTTTTTTTTTTCTTCTACTTTTGCTCTCTTCCCCTTTTTTTTTTTTTTTTTTTTTTGCACCGCCGATCCTCGTAGCCGTTGGCGGCGCTACACCTGCCGCAGCCGCTCGCTTAGCGTTTGTCCGCAGGATGCGTTTCGGTCACCTGATGGCATGAATGGGCCCCCCTGTTAGCTGCAGCTGGCCCCGGGCCTCCAGACACCGTCGGACAGCGTGGACCACTGCCAGCCCCCTCCTCCTCCTCCTCCTCCCCACCCCCACACTCCCTCCTCCTCCCTCCCCCCCCGCCCCCACCTTCTATCTCTTCTTCTACCCCCGCCACCCCCGACCCGCGGCGCCCCGCATCCTCCTCCCGTCCTCCAGCAGCGAGCAGCAGAGACTGAGCCCCCACTGTGTGCGATGCGGGCCGCGCAACACACTCGGCCTCTTGTCTCCGTTTCAAAACGCTCCCAGCCGCCGACACGGCTCATATTTTTAGGAATATGCTCCTGTGAAATATTTAGCGGCTGAGGGTCAGTCGGTTGGATGTGGCTGAGGGCAAAATAAATATATATATAAAAAAAAAAATAAAAAAATATTGGGACTAATCCAGGAATGACTGCAGAGAACATTATTCATCACTTCTTAACCTGTCGACCTTTGACATCGTCTGATTTTCCCTTCGTGTATTGCGCAACCTTGTTTTCTTTTTTTCTTGCTCTCGTACGAGCAAATTGAGACGCAGCATCCTGAAGATCCACAGTCACCCGGCGCGCCGGCAAATCAGGACTGCGAGTTGCTTCATTTACTTCATTTTATTGATTCACCAATTCATTGTTTTGTCTTTAATTGGGTCATTTAGGTCTATAAAATGCCAGAAAATAGTTTAAAAAAATTTTTTGCCACCGAAAGTCCGAGTACCAAAAATATTTAAACAGCGATGATATAAAACAGACACAAGCAGCGAATCCTCACATCATCGGTTAACCCGTCACCATTCGAGCGACACGTCGAAGGGCTCGACGGTTTATTTGTTTACGATACGTGTGGCGAAATGCCGGGTGGGAGAGCTACCGTAAATGAAAAAAACAACACAAAAATAACCGCGACGTATTAAAGGCGAGGGTGGAGCCGCGTCAGCGAATGTACTTCCGAGCCTCTCACCTCTTCCGGCTCGATGAGTTTGAACTCCATGCCGCGGCCGGTCCAGGCGATGAAGTGCGAGTTGGACGGGTCGTCCAGCAGAGCCACCAGGAACTGCCAGAGCTGCAGCGAGCCGCGGCGCTGGTACGACGGGCCCTCGCGGTAAAGGCCCGACTCCTGCTTGATGTCGCCTGCCCGACGCCCCGAAACACAAAAAGTCGTTTATCGTACGGCAGTTTGAAAACAAGACGAACACGTCGTGGCATTCGAAGGTTTCCATCAAGAGCGTTGGACTCACCTTCGACCTTCTCGGGCACCACGCAGGTGTCGTCGTAGAAGTGCCTCGCCACTTTGTCAAACATACAACCTGGAGAAAAACGAGATCAAGAAAACAAACAAACAAAAGAAAAGAAAGAAAATTTACCGTTCGATACGATGTTCACCCAGAAGTGCAACATCGTCACAACATCCACTCGCATCGTCGTCGGTACCTTCGGTCCGGTTGGCGTGAGCCAGGTAGCCGTCTTGCCGTAAGTAGACCGAATGGCAGCTAGGCACTTCAGCTGAAAGCCGGGCGAGAAGGAGAGTCGGGTGTTAAAAAGGGCCCGAAGGCAGCATTGAGAACGCTATCTCGCTTATCTGAGAGCGAGTCAAGAAGCCTGTTCGCTCAATGCACCACCGGCTCTGATTAAAAAGGAAAAAAAAAAAAAAAAAAGGCCCTCCGGCGTCGGCGTTGCGACGGCTCGCAGCCGCGGGCGAGCTCGCTACCTCGCGCCGCTGACGCTCGGCCCGGAGCGGCGTTTTACTACCCAAGGAAACGCGCGTGGAAAAAAAAAAAAAACGCAAGCCGACATGATGTAAGTTTTCTTACAACACGAGGGTTCAAAATGACACACTTTTCCAGATCAAAACTAAACGGACCTGCAGGTGTTGGTTTCTTTGACGTTTTCACAGAATATCGTGCGAGTGCAGCACGTCAGCTAAAAGTTGTCCTTTTTTTTTAAATTTTTTTATTCAAAGAACTCGTCCTCTCAATCGGCTTCTTACTGCAAGTGATTGAATCCGACGTAGCGACACTCATTTCTGCCAAATTTATCGGAGACGTCCCCTCTAGTGGCCCTTGGTGGTATCGCACTTCGAGGCACTTTTGCGTTGGTTTCACTTTTAAACTTGGAAACTACGCCTATTTCTATAGACAGTCTACACTGAGTGGGTGCGGCTCTATGATTCGTGCGGATAGTCCCCGCCTCCATCTACACCCACCCCTCCGCCGCTCGTATGATGTGTCTTCAAGCATATAAAACAACCAGGCTAAAAACTCGATTTTCATGAAGTATTCTGTAATTAAAATATTTTTTAATAAATTCTACCTAAAGGTATTTTTTGGACTGTTCCATATTTTGTCATGAAACTTTAATATTGACACTAAAGACTTGAAGAAAACTGCTTCACAGGTGTCAAGTAAAATGTGCAAAATATGGGCGGAGCCTTTAATAACGGCAAAAGTTTCACTCGGTCCTCTCTGGTCAACTTCTCAATCTCTTTTCTTTTTTATTTCTTAACTCCATCAACATTGTGGATTGAATGAGATATCAGACTTTCTCCTGGACTCCCTTCATGACTTTAAGAAACATTCAGTTGTGTCATGTTTAAACCAAAAATGTGCTTTCATACAGTAACGTTTTTTTTTTTTTTTTTTTTGTGCCTTTTTGGTGATTAAAATAACTTTCAGTTCAGTCATATAATTCTTTGCACAACAGCTTTCATTCTCCAGTTTGCTTTCCAGCGCGGTCCGATTGACTCGTTTATTTGCTGTAGACGTCAGAACCTCCCACGACACGAGACGAGATGCTGCGATAACTCCCCTCCCCCTCCCCCACCCCCAACAACAACAAAAAAAAAAAAACGGCCAAACAGGTTACAAAGTGAATGTTCAATAAACAGACCGAGGCCCTTCATTTAGGCCCATAAACATTTCTCTGAGCTTCATCAAAGTAATGGGCTTGTAGAGGAAATTGGTGCTAATGAAATTACCAGCTCCCCTCCCATCCTTTCCAACAGGCCTGCTCCAGTCAACATGCTCCTCTGTGACTGATCATAAATTCACTCTGATGCTCCGGCGTGGACACACAGTTCAGTTCAGTCATGGACGCAACACAATTAACTAAATACAACTTCTCTCTCTTTATTTATGATCTCTATCTTGTACTGTGTCCTTTACCGTGTTTACTGCTGGTAAATCTGAGAATGAACGAAGGCAAAAATGCAGATATTTCACCGGTTTCAGCTTCTGAAATGTGAGAAATAGCTGTTTTTTTTTTTTTTCCTCAAGGTTTTTATATCACTGGAAATGAAATATCTTTAGATTTTACGCAAAATAAATAATCCGAAGACGTCACGTTGACCTCCGGGCGCTCGTTATTTGAATTTGTTTGTCATATTGAGACAAAATTATCGTAAAAAAAAATAAATGAATTGACGATGCAAGTAATTGATCTGCTCACGGGCCCCGACCTGTTGGCCACGGGGCGACAATTTGTCAAGTGAGACGGACGACACAGTGAACTTGCCCCTTTTACGGGAAAGTAAATAAATCGCGGTTGTCTTGGCTTTTCGTCCCCCCCCCCCCAATAGGAAGAGGTTGCGTTATCTCCCCGACTCCAGCTCTGGCTCTCCTGGGTCCTCCATGTCGCCTCATGAATGAACCCAGCAGTCCGGCAAGTGTTCATTCATGTCCCGACGCAGCCTCGGGGCGCCGCCGAGGCCGCGGGCGGACGATTAGCTCCCTTCGCTCCTCTAATGGAAAAAGTGGAGCGGACGAGCGTGGGAGGGCAGATTCTGGACCGCGACCAGGCATCGAGGCCCCCCTCGCGTCTATTAGAGCACCACAGGAAATGGCGAGCGGCGCAGACACCCGGCCCAACCAGATCCCCTCCCCTAATAATGGGCAAACTCAATAAACGCCACTCCCCCTTCCTCCTTCTCCCCCCCCCCCCTCCCTCTCTCACTCCCAACATGTCATCTCCCATTCCTGAAATGATAATGCTCTGGCAGCGAAATGGAAAAAAAAAAAAAAAAAAGGCAAATTTCACTTTTACCAGAGTCGAACGATGTTCCCCCCCCCCCCCCGAATCTCTCACCTGAGTCGTAGGTGAAGTCCCGCGGCTCCTGCTTGATCATCATGCCGGCGGGGTACGCGTGGGGGAGCGGCGCCCCAATCATGGCCGGGTGCTCGAACAAGGGGTCGGGGTACTCCTGCTTGAAGCCTTGAGGAGGGAAGGGGATGTTGGGCTCCGACATCTGCCGGTGGTAGATGGGCCGGCCGTCCCGAACCATCGTCGGCGGGGACGGGAACGAGTGGCACGGCTCCGAGAGCTGACGTCGGAACCTGCGGACGAATTCGCAGGATTCGTTACCGAGAGAGAGAGAGACGCAAACGGAAACACGCTTTGTATCGTTTAGTTTGATCTCGTCCGTAGATGTCAGACCACCTGCTGTGATAACGATTTAAATCACCTGACTTGTATACGTCGCTATGGGACACCATATGTCTTACTGACGTCCTGACGTGCTTTTTCTTTTAGTTACAAAAAAACAAAAAAACAAAGTACGCAAATTATTATCACATCAAAAGGAAGAAAAGCAGAAAATGGTCACAACGGAGATATTGGAAATAGAAAATGTTTGAAAAAGTTTCGCTGAAAAAAATGAATTGAGATTTAAGATTTGTATTTTTCTGTTGATCGACTAATTCAATACGCTTTAGGTCAAAGGTCAGAGTTACCAGCGGACTCAACCTCCGTGCGACAGATGTTAAGCAGCTTGAGCAAAGCAGTAGATGCAGAGCAGCTGATTTCCTTTGTTTTTGACTCCCCACAGCATCGGACGGGCTCATACTTATCTTCCCGACTCCAAACCGTAAATTTTGTGGCGCTAAAAAGTACAAAATATGAGTTTTACTGCTTCTTTTCTTTATTTTTCCTCTCAGTACGTCAATGAGATCAGTGATCCTGCATGAAAACACGGCGGTTTAAATGCGTCGCCTTGACGTTGAAGCGGTCACGATAACTAAGTTCGCTCGTGTCGTTTCATGGCCCCGCCCCCCGCCGACTCGCTCGACCAATGAGATTCCTGCTGTGACTGAAAACCTCTGCTGTGCGTCCGCGGCTCTGACCTCGTGACAACCTGAGCTCGGCGCTTCACATGTAAATGTGAAAAGAAAGTCGGGCGGGCGTCGGTACCTGTGGTCCATGGAGTAGGCGTTGTCGGGGAGAGGCTGCGAGGACGGTATGTGGGCGTAGGTCCGGTCCGGTTTGGGCGTCGGCGCGGCCGTCGGGGATCCATGATGGAGGGGGGACACGGGGGTGCTACAGGGGGGCGTCACTGGGCTGGAGGGCTTCATTCCTGCGGGCTGCTTCTGCTCATAGGCACTGTGGCAACGACAAACGGGGACGAGTCAGAGACGCCTCGGGCGCCGCCGGAGGGGGCCGAATTTAGAGAATTCACCGCACCAGCTGCGTCGTAAAAGAAGATTAAAGTGTACACATTTGTACTGGATGATGTTACTGACCGGCTTCAAGGTGTTAAAACGTACTCGGAGAGTAAAAAACATCTCTTATTGTTATCTCGTCTCGTTTCATTCCCGCTCGTGACGCCGCTTTTTAACGACCGAGTGAGAAAAACATTGGAAAGACGCGTAAAAAACAGATTTTTATGAAGTCGCATGAAATGATGAATACTTCCTATCGTCTTGAATTGGTGGATTTTAAAAGGGAGTTTGGTGAAAATGTCTTTTCTGTGTGGCCCTCAGGTTTTTTTTGGTTTTTTTTTACATGAAATGTGAGCTCAGAGGTGAGACGGTTTTGTTTCAATGGATGAATTCGGAAAAGTTACAGCATCTCTTGTCATATTGTGTGGAGGTTCGGATGTAAAAGAAGCTCTGAGAAACGCTAAACTGCCTTTTTTTTCACTCTCTGTAGGCATCTCGGATCTCACCGGGTGAGCAAATGAATCACAAAGTGTAACAAAACACTCATAAAAATCAACTCAGTTGGCGATCGAGTGTAACTAAGCAACACTCAGACCCGATGATGGTCATTTATTAAAAAAGAAGAAAGAAAATATTGATATAACAAAGTGCTTTGGGCTCATTTGAAATAACATGAGACGCCCGCGGTTCACTCTACACCTGATTTACAAAAGTCATTTTCAAACTAAATAAACATCAAACGAGGAGCCGAACAAACCGAAGAAATGCGGACGATCGAAAACTGATGAGGAACAAAGATTCGGGGCCAAAAGCAAATAAACTGCCGTTTTGAACCGTTTTTTTTTTTTTTTTTTTGTTCACCGCTTCGCGATAAAATGTCGTACCGGCGGTGTTATTTGATTTGATTTATTTATTTTTTTGAGTCCTTCGTGTTTGCGGTGTCGACGCCCACCTGATGCCGTACGGGCACTTCTCTCCATACTGGAGCTTGAAGGGCCGATCCTGACTGCAGTTGGAGCTCAGCTCTGAACACGGGCTGTGCAGCTCCCTCTTGATCTTCAGCTGCAGTCCGTGGAAAGCCACTGCGAAGGAAGACAAAAAAAAAACGCAAGTCAGATACCGGCCGACGGTGGAAAAACCTTCCTGCTGAAAATAACACCTCAGTTTTGAATCAGAGCAGCTGAGGAAAAAAAAAAAATCGGATGGAAAATGTTCGCTTCGTGTTTTGCCCGACTTTTATCGCCGGACGGAGAAACTGCTGACGTACGCGCTTATTTTGGAGCTCGGTTGACCTCCGACCTCGGTTACGTTTTCGACGAAGCGGTCGCAAAAATGAACGCGGAACCAAAATGGTCGAATTTTTCAGAGAAATCTCCGCTGCCTTCATGTACCCGCGGCGGACGGAGCCGAAGGATTTTGACGTCTCAGGCCCGTCGCTCGCGGAAACGACTCACTTCAGATCTCGTTTTGTTTTTTTTCGGCCTTTTTTTTTTCCTCACGGCGACTCTGTTTGGTGAAATATGACAATCATAAAAGCGGGTGTGCGGCGAGCTCCTATAAATGCTTTATCTGCTTTCAGCTGGCTGTCAATACGCTCCAGACGACAACAACCGGGCTCATTGATCCGACTGGGAGGGAGGGGGGTGGCGGGGGGAGGCGAGGGGGGTGAGGAGGAGGAGGCGAGGGGGGTGAGGAGGAGGAGGGGGGGGGTCTCTACCTATGGCCCCGCGGCGAGCCCGGTGCATCCGAGAGGCTGTTAAGTGCCTGATCAGTCCTGATTAACATCCCATCATCTCCAGTCATGATCAACGCTAATCCGATTGACTTCTGACGGAAGACCCAGTCGGTCAGAATGAAGTCGGGCTTCGGGTTCGTCTCACCGCCGGGCCGTCCCGCGAGTATCAAAGCCCGGGAGAGAGGGCCCATCGGGGGAGGGGGGGGGGGAGGGCGACATCAGATTGATGTTTCATGCTCAGAGATGGTTAAAAAAAAAACAAAAAAACACACACACACAAAGCGATAAGAATTTATGAACGGATAAAAGGAAGTCCATCGACTCTGGGACAAACCGAGACTCAAATCGGCGGGGGTTTTTTTGGACAATTTTTCCTCCTCCTCCTCCTCCTCCTCCGAGCCGAGAGAGGAGGATGTTTTTTTTGTTTAGTTCTTTTTCCTCACGGCTGACTGACAGCTGCCGTACGAGCAGGGGTCGACCTGCCAACAACCCCAGCTGACGCACAGCCGAGCCCCCCCCTCCCTCCCACCCGGGGGTGGGGGGGTGGGGGGGATGGAGGGTTGGGGGGGGGGGGCACGCGGGCCCGGCGTGACAAAGCTCAGGGGTTGTTCGCAGCCACTTGCTGGGGAGGGAGGGAGGGGGGGGGGGGGCGACCTTTCCGGGTCATCGATCCGAGGTCAAAGAGACACTTCCTGAGGGGAGACCTTTTGACGACGCTGGCATCGGTGTCGAGAGCCGACGGAGTCAAAACAAGACCTCCGAGTGTCGCTTTCAATCCCCGACGACAACAAACACGCGAACTCACAAGTACGAGCGACTTCTTCTCCGCGTCTCTTTTCTTCGGTTTCGTGGGTAAAACGTATAAAAACGAGGTCTATGCAAAAAAAAAAAAGAAAAGAAAAAGAAAAAGCCTTGTTTAACCAGCAAGCGTCACATTAGAGGGGGGGGGGGGCCTTAAATTAGAAATGGAAATGTCACAATAGATTTTGTCAGCGGGGTGCCAAGGTACACAAATCAATAGCGAGGGCATCGCCTCCGACTAAAACAGGAGACTTCCTCTTCAGTCCAGAATGTCGCGCCCATCGCTGCTTGATTGCTCTCATTATCTACGTATTGATCAAGCGGGACGGTGGGATGTTTTTAAAGAAGAAGCAGTTAGAACAATTACTGGATCTATCTTCAATGCAAATGTTGTTGTTGTTTTTTTTACCCTTTTCGTTTCTGCCGTCATCGACTTTGCTCTTTTGCTTTTAAACGTCGAGGCAAAAAAGGCAAAAAAAACCAAAAAAAAAAAACGAATAGGACTATTTTTTTTTTTTTTTGTGCATTTTACCTCCGACACTCGGGGTTTCTAATCATTTCATGTTTTTTTTTTTCAGCCGCTGTTTTCTTTGCCCCGATCCTTTCGGGACGCTAAATCGAAGAAATCTTCAAAACTGTGCGTTTTGGCAGAACCGGAGCCGACGTTTTGGCAGATATTTCTCCGGCCCATTCACAAAAAAAACCCAAAACCCAGGTCTTTTGGCAACGGCGAAAAACCTCCCATTCCATTTTCACCTTCTGTAGGCGCTCGCCTTTGTTGTTAAATGACGGCGGCTCCAGATCTGCCCGGTAACGTGTGGCCTCGTTTTACACCTTCCCTCTCCTCCTTCGTTCCCCGCTAAGTTATGCTAATGGTAAGCATCTGTGTCGGGAGTTTGAGACAAAGAAAAATTTCCCCTTCTCCTCCTTCGGCCCGAGGACGCTTTCGCTGCGAGGCCGATCGCACGCTGCTTTCTGCTGCCGCGCCGGCGGAGAGCGCGAAGTTGACATTGAGGGGGGAAACTACCGAGAGAGAGGAAGAGGAAGAGGAAGACGAGTCTCGGGCCGCCGAAACGCTGGAGACACATTTTTTTTAAACACATTTTTCTGGCAAACAATCGTAAGAACTTTTCAACACAGATGTTTCTTTTCCTCTCCTATACTTTTTAAAATTTTTTTTTTTTTTACTGCTTTCATCTTTTATTCTCATCCTATCAATTGGAAAGGGTAAAAAAAAAAAAATAAGAAAAAAGGCATAAAACCAGGTACAAAAAACAAAATAAACTGAAATTTTATCGCTCATATTTATCTTATTTTCTCCAAACGAGTACAAAACTAAAACTTTTCTTTTATATATATTTTAATTTGCTCAGTTTAAAAATAAGATTTAGTAATCCCTCAAAATCTTTCGCGAAAGTCCTCAGAATATTTCACGATACAGTAAAACGAGACCTTTATTTAGTTAATGCTACCAGCTAGCTGGCATGTACCGCTAAACAGGCAGGACAAGTTGCTTTTTGGTTAATGCTAACTCTGCTAGTGGCGTGGAGATTTTATTATTATTATTATTGTTTGTTTTTTTTCGGCATTAAATGGAAATATTTATGCTTCGCATTTGGTTTAAATGAAATTTGACGAATTGACAACATTCACAGTTGACTTGTGAGTCAAGAGTTTAAACTGGAAAAAGGAAAATATGAAATACACAAAAATAGGATAAACATTTAAAAAAAAAAATTTTTTTTACCGTCAACTAATCCCATGAGAAGATAAAAAGCTAACAATACTTTAAACTGTCTCTCGATATGCGTTACCGTTGTGGCGGGCGGCACCGAGTGAACACGTTCCTGCTGAAGATTAAAAAAAAAAAAATCTCCCACATATAAAACATATTTTAGCAAACGTTACTCCAAAAGGAATAAACGATGTAATTTTTTTTTTAGGGACTATTTTCAGCTGGTTTGAGCGAACACGACGGCCAAACGCTGCCCCAGCACCAGCTGAGAGTGCGTTATGTCACGTAGTACATACTGTACGTGGTGCACTAACTCATGGCCTCGGGACGGCGCACGTTTTAGGTTCTTGGTGGGTTTTAGTCGTTTTAAATGAATATCGCCCGTCTTGTAAAGTCCCCGTCGAAGCCGCTTGGATATTTCCTTCTCCGTCTCCTCATCTCTTTTCTCTTCAACTTCTTCTTCCTCCTCCCTCCACCTTCACCTTCCTCTTCCCGTCTACCGTCCCTCTCTCTCTCTCTCTCTCTCTCTCTCTCGGCTCGGTGAAACCCATATGGGAGAGCTGCCGGCTGGGACGCCTGCTCGAGCGCCCAACCACGGTGCCCTCACCCTCCCGCCATCTGTCGTAGTGCCTCTCCAGTCTGCTGCGGGTTTGCCAACAGGACAATTCAGATGGTCAGCAGTCTCCTGCCACCGCGGCCACCCACCCCGGCTACCTCTGAAGGACAACGGGACAGTCTTAGTGACCTCTGGTTCTCCACTGTAAAAAAAAACAAAAACAAAAACGCTCCTCCATCTTGGATTTCAGGCTAATTCACACCCACGGTTTGGACTTTTTTTTTTTTTTTTTTGTTTTTGTTTTTTTTTTTTGGACTGTGATGCAGCTGCTTGAAAAAAAATCAGTCAAAAATATTCAGAGAATTTTTTTTTTTTTTTAATTTTTTTTTACACACTTAAAACTACAGTTGAATATGAAATAAATTTAAGCAGCTGGAGTCACCAGATGAAATCAAGTCGATAAAAGGGGCATTAAAAATAGCTAAAATTACTTAAAAAAAAAAAAAAAAAAAAAAAAGCATTTTTCCAACGAGCCGAAGCTTCTCGTGTTTGTCGTTTAGAGGCAGGAGGAGGAAAAGAAAATATAAACCCGTCTGTGGTTTTTAACCTCGCAAAACCAACAGCAACCTGCTCGACGATTTCAGGCTGCAATCGGAGGTCTGAGATATTTCTCCTCCTCCTCCTCCTCCGGCTTCATCTTCACCCAAATATTCCATGGCCACGACATTTTTGCAATCTACTCCGAAAACGAAAGGTTTTCCGACGCAAATATCGGATGTGACCTTTCATCCTCGTCCGAACTCCCGCCTTTCCGTTCGAGCTTTCGCTTCCAGGTTAAAGGGCGTTGAGGACAAGACGCCGGGTGTGGACGCGCAGTTTTGGTGTTTTTTTTTTGTTTTTTGTTTTTTTTTCTCACAGTTTCATGCACGTTTTGGCTCATCCGAAAGACATGTGCTCGCTCCGGGTCCCACTGAGCTCCACTCACTCAATTTCTGTCCCCACCTTGGCACCTACTTCCTCCAGAAAACGGACGGTGCCAAGTCACCAGTCACCGGCGCGCAACCCGCTCGAGAGCTCAACCGGGTTTGGAAACCCGACGGCGCTCGTCCTCGTGTCGGACGTTGAAAGGGACGCTCCTCTAACTTTTAGGAAGTGTTCTTAGAAACGACAATTTGTTCTTTCGTGGGATGAAATATGTAGAAAATGAGGGGAGAAAACAAAACAAGCTTTCATGCTGTAAAATTCCCCGCTGAAGGTGGAGTGGGGGGGAGGGGGGAGGAGGAGGAGGAGAGGGGGGAGGAGGGGTTGAACAAGAAGGGCCAACCGAGCTTTTTAAAGCTGAGCAGCATAAATGTGGTAGTAACTAATATAACACTGCCGGATTTAGAAAACGTAACCACACTTCGAGGAGAGGTCGAGGAGGAGCGTTAAAAAAAAAAAAAATGAAAAAAAAAAAAGAGATTATATTTAAAAAAAAAATTCAAAACAGCCGTCAATTGACAGCAGTTTGGACTCGCTGGAGTTAAAAATATCACTTCAACCGCCTGCGAAAAAAAACAAACATCTGCCACAATATTTTGATGTTTCTTTATGCAAATAAGTCACGGCGCAATAATATCTCGTTGGCAAAGAGAGAGAGAGAGAGAGAGAGATCCCCCCCCCCTCAACCCCCACCCCCACCACCACACACTCGTACACCTGTCTCCAACCCGCAAGACTGCTTGCAGCACTTGTGCAAGCGAAAGGTGAGGCGACTGAGAGACACTGAAAAAACACACACACACACACACACACGCACACGCACACACACACGCACACGCACACACACACACACACACACACTGCCACTTTCACCGAGTACACACAAGCACAAGTCGAGTGAAAAAAAACCCCACCACAGATGTTCAACACACACACACACACACACACACACACACACACACACACACACACAAGAGGAGAAAAGTGTGGTCTCTTACTCACAGTTTTCAGTCTGGAAGTCTGGAACGAACTGCTCGTCATTGTCGGGAACTTGAGCTGAAGACACGAGCGAGAAGAGAAAGAGGAAGAAGAAGAAGAAGAAGAAGAAGAAGAAGAAGAAAGGGGATGATTGTTTGCGACGCTGACGGACGACGCAGCACCGATCACACCGTCCTCTGGAAATGAAAAAAAAAAAAAAAACATGCTCCTGGGACGTCGGCCTGTCCCGTCCCAGACTCGTAAAGGACACGGCTGGCACCCACTACACCCCCCCCCCAAAAAAATATGTCTAACGGGGTTTGTCTTTGGCAACCATGTTTATATGTTTAAAAAGGATTTGACGTTACAATAAGCTTTATCGAGTCATTTTTATACCTTTATCATACCCTGAAGTCTTTTTTTTTTTTTTGTATTTGAATTTTTCTTTTAATCAAATTACTCTTCTGAGGACTTCTTGTACGCTGTCGTAAATAAATACATAAACCCCCCGCCCCCCAATCTTATATCAATACCATAAATTGAAACCCTTAAAAAAAAGAAAAAGAAGAATGAAACGAGTTGCCTTTTTTATTTACCTCAAGACCTGAAACTTTGCGTCTCGTTTTGCCGATAATCAAATTTGACTTTTACGACCGCTGAAAAAAAAAAAAAAAAAAAAAAAATAAAAAGGTTTGTGAGTGACCAGAAGATAAAAAAAAAAAAAAAGCAACACGCAAAATGTCCTCAAAATATTGTTTTCCACTAAATAAGTTGAACAAAGAGCCACATTTTTCCACCGAACCGCAGCCTGACGTTTTTGTTTTATTTTGATAGGGAGGGGGTGGGGGGGGGGGGGGGGGGGGGGGGGAGGAGGATAATACTTTTTTTTTTTTTTTTTTTTTTGCTTTAGTTTGACCGTCTGCCTCCTCATTTCCACTTCCTGAGGTCGCCTGGTCCATTGACTGCTCGGCAGCCTCGGCTCCTCGCTCGTTGCCAGCAGCCAAACACCCATTGTTAACGGTGTCTAATTGGCTTCCTCCCTACCGGTGAATCCACCTGTACCTACCGAGTTCGGTCTGTTCCAAAAACCTCCCGACGCTTCACCTGCGCCTCAAAACGCCGCTGCACGCGGGCTAATGCTAAAATAATGAAGCTCCGCTCCGGCTCCAATTAGCCGTCTTTGCATATTTATCTCACGTGTATTAGTGACAGTTTTTTTTAATCTTTTTTTTATTCTGCCGTCCCAGAAAGTTTTGATTCTCTCCAGCGAAAGGCAAAAAAAAAAAAAATAAATAAAAAAAAAAGAGATTTAAATGTGTCATCAGCACGTCTATTTATACGCACAATGAGGTGGATCCTCATTATCGCAGCATCGCCAACATGCCTCGGCACGTCGAGAGATCGTCAAAAAAAAAGAAAAGAAAAAAGAAAAATGACTGATTTTCTATTTTTGTCACTCTTGATAAGGTCAGGGATGTTTTGTTTTCTTTCTCCCCCCCCGTCTCACCCGAGGTGCGAATTGAGGAGAGTAAACAATTAACAGATGTAAAGGGAGAAATTACTTCATATTCTCCCCCCCTCCAAAAAAAAATAAATAAAAGAAGAAGTCTGGCGGGTGAAGGGGATCAGCGAAACAAAGACGGGGAAGTGTTTTGTGTTCAACTCTCTTCAACGCGACGTGCACGTTAACCGGGAGTGAACGACTGTTGGTGTAAAACAGCTGGAACGCAATGAGACCTTTTACAAGTGGCTTATTATTCCACTTTGTTTTCTTAAAGGGCCACGACACGGACATTTACAAATCAAAGTCCTTCCATTAGAAGTCGGAATAAAACCCCTTTTTTTTAATTTTTTTTTTTTAAGTCAAAAGCAACGACAGCGCAGCAACTCAGGACAAAACTTACAAAGGGACACGAAAGAGGAGAAATGGAAACAACAACAACAACAACAACAAAAAGAAGTCAGCAGCGTCTCAGTGTCCAAAAAGGAAGTAGAGGATGGATGAGTCACCGGCCTCAGTCTGTGAATGAGCCAGCTGATCTCTGCAACAAACTCCTGGGGAGAGACGGAGAGAGCTGGACCTCTGCCGCCATTCACAAAACAACAACAACAACAACAACAACAACAACAACAACGACGACGGGAAAAAAAGAACACAAAACGTAGGCAGAAGGACAGAAGGGAGAAAAGGAGGATGCGAAATAAAAAACGGAGATGTTTGTACGAGGCCCGAGACAGTCCGGTGCAGCAGCACTTGATGACGCTTGAGATTTAAATGAATTTTCCCTTTTTGTTGTTGTTGTTGCCTGCGCTGATTTCCAAGACAAATTATGCTATCCGAATTTCACCGAGGAAATTAACACGTTAACAAAAGCACCGAAAAACAACAACAACAACAAAAAAATAATAATCTTAAAGCCAGAAATCTGTGAAAGGGATGATTTTTTTTTTTTTTTTTTTTTCATTTTCCTGGCAAGGAAGGCACTTAAAAAAAAAAAAAAAGGTGCGAGGAGGAAGAGGAGGAAGAGGAGGGTGGTTGTGGTTTGAGGAGGTCAACCCCCCCCCCCCCCCCACCCCTTCCCACCTTCCACCCTCCACCCCACCCCACCCGTCAAATGTCGAAACCTTCAACCTTCTCGGTCTTTTGGGAAGTCGGAAATTCAGGCCCGTCGCTCATAATTCCTCGTCTCGTTCCAATTACCTGATCTAATAAATCTTAGGAAACGGAGGGAAGGTATTCCTTTTCATCTTAATGGACAGGAAGTCATTCATTAAATCTACAATCTTTGAGGCGTACATCATCACATTGATCCACGACAGGCAGAACTGTAATCCTTAACGGTAATACTTCTCTATCAAGCCCCGTCTTTTCCTTTTTTTTTTTTTTTTTTTTTTTCTTTTCTCACTTTGGATACTGAAATATTAAAATCGTGTCTTATTCTTTTCCTCACGCCCCGCGGTGCGCCGCCTCGTCTCACCTCGCTCGCCGCTCGAGAGTCGGCTCAACCGCTCCAATATCTGTTTCCGAGGATACTTCTCATTTAAAAAAAAAAAAAAAATAATAATTCTCTCTCGGATGGCACCGCGAGCGTTTTCAAATGTGTTAAAGAATAGATGGAAGCTGTGAATGATTGAGTCCCTTTTTTTTTTTTTTGGGCTGCGAAGAAAAAAAAAAAAAATCCCCCTCAACACTTTTCCAGCGGATGTATTACAACTCAATCCTTTGTTAGAAAAAAAAAAAAAAGTCTTGAAGTTGATTCAGTTATATTGAACACTTTAAGACTTTACAAGTAGAATTATGGCTTTACAGCGTGGGCGCTTGTTTAAAGAGATATATTCTCTGGCAGGGCAGCATTTCATACGTGGAACTCAAACAATAAAACGTGTCTCAATGCACAACTTGTAATTGGCTTGTTTGACATGAATGAAACAAGCAAATAAAACAAAAGAAATGTCGAAGTACTTGCTGCTAAACACGATATTTTGTCAAAAGATTTCTGCAATTTGTCTCCAAAATCGGAAGCATCGGAGTCCTAAATTACAACCCACGTCCAGTTTTATACATTTATACCCACTTTTTCTAAAACAATCCTTAATTTAGAAAGTTAATTTACCAAATTAACACAAATTCAAATAATAAATCATGAGGGTTTTTTTTTTTTTTGGGGGGGGGGGGGGGCTTTTTCTGTAACACAGCATCCAGAGACAGTTTTAGTGTCACAACTTCAACTGAAGTGACTGACAAACTTCTTTGTTTTTTGGCCCCTTTTCTTAAAGAAAACTGACTATTTGTTTTGACTTTTTTCAGATTTTGTATTCATGCAAAAAAACAAGCAACGATTTCAAATCGCCTTTTCCAAGCAAACTGTGCGACTTTACGCTCCATCTGTTTTTACACAGACAAAACAAAATCGACTTCAAAAACAGCCCGAAAACACTTTTCACTCCAAATATTCTCTCGACATATCAAACTCTCCCTTCTGCTGAGATATAAAACTTCACATGCCGACATTAAAGGGTGAAGCTAAATCGTAGCAAAATACAACAAGTCGTGAAGTCATGAAGTCCGACATGCACATGAAAAGAAAGACAGAGCAAAATGACGAACGATATTCACCACTGACCAAAACTTCGGTGCTGCAGACACGGCGGAAAGAGGACGCTCGCGCTTAAATCCTGAAGCATCACGTCTCAGTTAGACCACAAAGAGCAAGTCTTGCCATCAGAGAAGACAAAAAAAAATAAGAAAAAAAAAAAGCGAAGAAAATGGTTTGATATTTAAAAAAAAAAAAAAAAAAAAAAAAAGGAGGAGAGACTGTTTGTGGAAGTTTGCAAGGAAGAACAAAAAAAAATAATCATAAATCCATTCTCTATCTTTGGCTCTCTTATTTTAGTTTAGTTTAGTTTTTTTTTTTTTTTTTTGTCGCCACCAAAGAATTGAAAGTGGAGAAGACGAGGCGACGGTACAGCTGGAGGAGATGAAGAGGTGTGCCGAGAGGAAGCACAGAGAGAGAGAGAGAGAGGCAGAGCAGATGAGAGAGGGAGGGAGCGAGTGAGAGAGAGAGAGAGAGAGAGAGAGAGGGAGAGAGAGCTGGTAGGCTACAGGAGAGCTGTGGTGGAGGTGGAGGTGGAGGTGGAGGTAACGGCGGCGGGCGGCGGCTGGCGTGCAGCGCGTTAGCTCCTGCCAAAAGCAGAAGAGACAGTGAGCGTCGGAGAGCCTTCTCCTGGTAATTTGTGATGACACTCTCTGGGTAGAGCCTCCTCGGTTCTCCCTCAAGACCCCCTCGCTCACAGCCTCTAATGTATGCATGACACACAAGGTGCCTCTTCCACACACAGGCTTTTAATTGGACTGCGACGCTAGGCATGTAACTCCAGGCAGCTTTTTTTTTTTCTTTTTTTTTTGTTCCTCCCTCCTCACAACCTTTTTTTTTTTTTTTTTTTTTTTTTTTAAACCCAACTCTTCTCCTTTTTTTTTTTTTTGCTGAGATTTTAAAACACTCACCTTCTGCCAGCCAAGTCTCCTGCAGCCGACTGAGGTCCTGGAAGAGCTCTGAAGAAGAAGAAGAAGAAGAAGAAGAAGCAGTTCAAAACAACAACAAAACAAAGCATCAGAAAACAAGTGTCTTCATTACGGCTCGGCTCGATGTGGAGCTCAGTGGGCACGTGTGCGGCTAATAACAAGTCAATTTGTGCGTCTGACGGAGGCTCGCGAGGAAGCATCATCACAGGCCGCCGTGCTGTAATTGAGATTTTGTCGTTAGCCGGCAGCGCAGGTGGCCGCCAACCAATTGAATTTTTTTTTTTTTTGTGCTAAATGTTTAGGAGCCGTGAAATTAACTTCTCTCTCCTCTCCCTTGTCCTTTTGCCGCCTACCTTCAGTGTCCAGAGCCAGGTCGGACTTAATGAATTTTCTCTTTCTGTCATTCGCCGGCTTCTCGCTGCTTGTTGTCTTTTCTTGCAGATTCTAAAAAAAAAAAAAAAAAAATATGAAAAAGAAAAGAAACACGCACAGATCAATGTTTTTTTTTTTTTTTTTCCTCTTTTCCTTTTTTGCTGGAGCGGTGATTCTGCTGTTGGCTGCAACTGAAATGGCAAATGAAAGAGCCTCAATGAGCCATTCATTTGATGCCACACACACACACACACACACACACACACACACACACACACACACACACACACACACACACACACACACACGCGCGCTCTTGCAACAGCCCCCATGCAAAGGCACCTGTGCTTTACTTTATCAGACTGTAATTAAGAAGAGCTTCACGGTGCACCGTGTGAAGTAGTGGGCAGCTTGTTTGAGCTGTTTGTCTTTGATGGAGAGTGCGAAACTTTTAAAACGTTTTCCCTCTGGGGGAGAAATGAACCTCGGCAAAAGCAGCAGAGAGGAAAAACAGAAAAACAGACATTCGCAACGAGAGAGATGATAAATCAGAAATGAAGCTCCTTCAGTTTGATAGTTGGAGCCGGAAGAAGAAGAAGAAGAAGAAGAAGAAGAAGAAGAAGAAGAAGAAGAAGAAGAAGAAGAAGAGGGCATCATGAAAAGAGCTTTATTTTTATTTTTTTTAATTATTATTTTTTATTTTGTAATCACTCACTTTGGAGTTACAGTAAGGCACTCTCTGGTCGTGAAGTCCATCCATCCTGGTTCCGACTGACGAGAGAGCCGTCTGCGGAGTCTCCGGTCCCGGTGAGCCCTTTCAGAAAGTCACGAGGGAGAAGGGGAAGAAGCAGAGAGAAGCGGGCACGTGAATGACGGTTTATCATCTCTCGCTTTTTTTTTGTGCTTTCAAACGCACTTCAATAGCCGACAATAACACCTCCGGCCGTGAAGTGAAGTTCATCATCTTCATATTTGGTGCGTAAAACGAGGCGCACGAGGAGCTCGAGGGCGCCGCGAAAATGCCCCCCCTCTCCTTCTCCTTCTCCTCCTCCTCCTCCTCCCTTCCTCCCGCCCTCCTTCTCGTTATGTCATAAACTTACTACAGCAAAAAAAAAAGAAAAGAAAAAAGGAAGTAAGGGGGATACGACGTGCTCTTACCTCGCGCCGCTTTTCCCTCCTCCGCGTGCAGAGTGGCACCGAGCGGCTGCAGGTTCCTCCACAGTCCCGGCTGCTGCCTGCGCTTCTCCCCCCACCCCACCCCCGCTCACTGTGTTGCTTTCTAGCAGGCTTTGGCATCGCCTCCGGGGGCCTCCCATGGAAACAAGCCGCACTCCGCTTCCTATTGGTTGTCAATGTCTTTCACTGGAGCAGATTGCTGGCAGTCAATCACGCGCGGCCGCCGGCGGTGAGCACGAGCGGCAGTCGCTGACCATGTTCTCGTGCTCGCTTTTTTTTTTTTTTTTTTTTTTAAATAGTAGACAGTAGCACGTGCACTAAACTTAAGCATAATTTAATCTGTTTATAAAAATCACCCTCACACACACGCGCGCGCGCACACAGCGCGCACACACAAACACACCACTCACCCCTCTCTGGGTCAAGTTTGTGTCCATGGTAACGGTGTTTGGAGGAGCCTCCGGAGGGACCAGCTCTTTCCCTCTCCTGTAACAGAGACATTGTTGAGACCTGCAGAAGGCACTGACCTGTGAGCGAAGCTGAGGTCAGCGGGCCAAACCGGGGACGGCTCACACACTGCTGTCTGTCTCCGCCAGTGGCGGTTTTACATCCGGGTCTGTCCAGACTTATTATTATGCGTCTTGAAGACTTTGGAGGAATCTGGAACATAAATACAGTAAACAAAGTTAAAAAAAATATGGATGCTGCTGCAAAATGAATGAAGCTGCAACTATAAAACAAACATTTTCAACCCGACAGTAGTAGTGAGTAAGTAGTCATTTTAATGTGTTATTGTACACAAAATATTTGTTTTAAACTCGTAGGACACACCAACCAGTCCATAAGCAAAGAGAGAATATCATAACTCCTCATATTTACGATGTAATTTAACAGCACTGTGCCTTGCCATGAAACTCATATTATTAACTTTTTAGCTCAACAAACCGTTTGTGGTCGTTAAGGTTCGTTACGAGATCAAGTAGAATAAGTACGGGCTTGTCGTATGCCGTGGTGAGCCAAAACAATGAAGGTGTGGTCCAAACATGGCCCCCGGGCCCTAAATTAGGCCGCCCTCATCTATACAGACACCAACAGTGAGCAGCTGAGATTCACCAGTTCAGCAAATGTGAAATTTGGCGACGCTCTCACCGTCTGTTTGAGTTCAATAATGACCAGTGAAGGTTTTATTTATTTTTTGGCAGAACATTTTGTGAGAGAAGTTGACCTTTGACCTTTTCAGTACTTTTCAGCGCCAGGATCGCTCAGTACGGAAAAAAAAAATACTTTTTACGCTAAGGTTCATGTTCAAATTTAATTGGGAGACTTCCGAATAGATATTTAATGACCACCAAATCCTTTTATACCAAAACAGGAAGGATTTTCTTTTTACTATATTTAATTACTTAATCACACTTTTATTTACCTGCCATTTGTTTTTTTTTTATCATCTTTTGTACTTTTGTTTCTCTGCGCTGACTCACTTGTCAGTTTGTTGTTTACTAATAGTAAAATGTTTTACTTTACATGTATTACTTCCTTTGTTATTATTGTGTTTCTCCACAATGTAATTTTACTACTTTTGATTGCTTTATATCCATTTAGTATACGTCTGGATCCCTCCTCTTGCATGCAACACATGTTTACTCATCTTACCTTGGTTTTTTTTTCTGCACCCATCAAGGTCTGACTTCACCAAACAGAAACCCTCAAGAGACAGAAAACATGATCTGATTAAATCAAGCTGGTTAAAAGTGAACAGAAGCTACACACAATCTTATTTATATAGAAATTTGAATTTATAAGAAGAAATCGGAAAAATATTGTTAAAAGTGTACATTTCTACATCCGGACGATATATCCCCCCCCCAACCACCCACCCACATACATTTTTTATTTGTGGAATTTTTACCGTAAATCCACCTGGAAAAGTAAAACGTTGACACCATAACCTTTTTGAAAAGAAATGAAACATCCATCCTTTAGTCCGAAAAGATTCTTCTGTAAAGTAGCAACTAATGTCAATTCAAAACGGTTGTTTTACTGTAAGTCGTTGTTGTAATTTAAAAAAAAAAAAATCCCACTTGTCTATAGATAAATCCGCCGAAAGGGGAACTTTACCGCTACCACAAACACCTGCCGGAAAGACGTGCACGTCAGACGTCAGTCGTTGGTCACGCTGGTGCCATCTTGGATCCCGGCGGGGCTCCGTTACCGGGGAAGGGTGACGTGGATGTGAAGTGAAGCGCCGTGTCACTCCCCGCCGAACAGCCCCGAGGACGCGGAGGGACGCAGGTCAAGTGAAGGGCCTCCGACCCGTCTGACACGGAGACGCGCGGCAGCCGGAAGCGAGTGCCACTCCAGACAACGCAGGAGATTCAGCGCGTGTTTGAAGATGCGGCCGAGCGTGCCGATCTTGCACACGGTTTAAACGGTGGGTCATCGTCCGGTACCGAGTGACGCTCAGCGTCGTCGTCTGCTGCCACTTTTCTCAGTGGTTATCTGAACACCTCTCAGTTGTGTACCGTTTTTACATTTCTGGGGGAAATTCCTGTCACGTTAGAGCTCTTTGTTCTGAGTTTTGATACGACTGGACCCCTGAGAGAGACGCAGCGAATCATGACAACGTGGCTTTTTGAGACTTATTTTCTAATGAATGAGCGGAATATTTTCACGTGCACCGGCGGAAAACTAATAAGAAGGAGTGGCTTCAGGTAACGACGGCAAAACGGCTCGTGGGAAAAAAAAAAAAATGTATGACTTCGTATTTCATGAGAGAAGTTGAATGGGAGTGTATGGAGCCGGAGCTCTTTTTGGAGCCAGACCCCTAATGGCCGCTGATGGTATTGCTTACAGTAAAAGTGAGGATTTCAATGCAAAAACTGTTTACTTCAGCCTCAAACTTGTCATTTCCAGTTGGTATCGAGCACTCGGTGAAAGAAACTAAAGACATGTCATCAAACTGTTTTCCAGAATGGCTGCAAATGCACCAAAAAAAAAAAAAATCAAATATCAGCACGAATACAATTGATCCTGCTGACAATTAATGCGTTTAAGTCGGAATGTTTTTTCCTGTGTTTTCCGTGTGCTTGCAGCATTCGAGGGTCAAAGGTCAAAGGAAGACGATGTCAAACGACACGTTTTAGTTTTTTTGGTTTTTTTTAATGGTTTCCATCACTGATCTCAGTCAAACACTGGCAGGCATTAATGTGCTTTTAAGCAAGAACAAATAATGGCGTGAGTTTTCTAGAGTGAAGCGGTAAAGCAGAAAAATAAATAGTACTGTGTACAAAAATACAACCTCACTGTATAAACGCTGCACCGTACGAAGCGAAAGAGACTCGGCCTCCGACCGGCACTTTTCAAAGACAAGTCAAGCCTAAAAATGATTCTGTGGAAAGCATGCAGAGGTGCAGGTCTGCAATAAATCCCTCCAACATTTCAATTCAAACTAAATGACATAAATAAGCATCGTTTACCAATAAAACCCACATGAAGCAATTTCAACGTATTCTTCAGGAGGTGCACGCGCGACCGAAAAAAAAAAGAAAAAAAAAACGCCTCTGAAAACTACTTGTTGGCAAAAATTGATTTTCAAAATTGATTCTTTTAAATCACGCTTGTTCTATATTTGTGGCAATAGTCATTTTGGATTAAGACTTTAGCTGGTTAACGTTCGCTCGCGTGCGCAGCGGACTGTAAACACTCAGCAGCGGACGTCGGGACGAATCAATGGCCACCGAAGGTCAAAACCGCTTCATGTGAATTTAACTACACGGTGACTGTAATGAGATAAAGTCCCCTTTCTGATGTCTTTTTATGAAATATTTTTTTTTAAATTTTAAAAGTACCTGAGTAAGAAAACACAGGATCCCGTAAAAAAAAAAAAAAAAAAAAAGACAAAAAATGTCTCAAAAAGTAAAAGGATGATATGGCTGAAAACTTGCGAAGCTGCTGCGGTCGTAGATCAAGAAAACAATCAATTTCCATAAGTGTCAAAACAGATCTCGGTCACTCATGCAACAGAAAAAAAAAAAAAGAGTGCACACAACTGGTTAAAAACTGTCTGGAAATCTCTCGTGCGACGTCAAACGAACAGTGTCATGCATCTTTTATGAACGATCGATAATCGTTCCTAATCTTTCCACTGACGGAGCGGCAACGTCGGCAGATCAAAAAAACGTGACGGGGGACGACAGTCGCGAAGGAGCCGCTTAGAAAAAGGAAGCGGACGCGCTTCTCGGCGTTTTGCGCCACTTGAAGCCATTCATGAGAAGAAATGCTGAGCAAAAAGAAACTTCACTTCTCACTAAAACAAAAAAAAACCAAACACGCGGGGGGTGGAGGGTTCAGCTGCAAACTCCAGATATGTCAGCTCCAATAGAGGCAGCCTCCTTTCACTGTCCATCATGCATCAGGGGTATGCAAATACCCCCCCCCCCAAAAAAAAGCATTAGAAAACATCAATAGCAGCAAAATATGAATAAATAAATAAATACATCATATCACAAAAACACATTCATCTGTGTTTTTTTTTTTTTTTTTTTTTTTTCCCACATGGCACGGAGCACAACAGCAAAAAAAATAAAAACCGACTTTTAGAAAGTAGGAGAAGAAGAGTAGAAGTGCTGCTTCCAGAAATAGCTTCGGTATTTTTGGAGCTAAACTACACGACACATCGTAAGATCAAAGCGTCAGTCCGGGAACGGGCCTCGTCCTCGTCCGTGGATTCGACGAGGGGGCTCCTCGGTGACGTCTCCATGCTGCAGGCGACACGTTACTGGACCTACAGTTTTTGCTACTGCACGCTGGGCTAAAACAGACATCGAAGACCCGCGCCGCTCAAACGGGCCGAGCTGCGATCCCCAACTTGTGACCGTCTGGCTCTGCGGTTGCAGGCGAAGGACTCGGAGGTCTCGAAACAAAAAAAAAAAACCCCGGGGACGGGAATCAGTCTTTGCTCTCGGTGCGCGTTCGCCTGATGACCGACGAGAAGAAGCTTCGACCTTGCGGCGGTCCCATCAGTATGGGAGCCTGGTTCTTGTGGACGATCTCGATCTGGTGTCGGAAAAGGGAAAAGATTTAGCTCGGCGGTGTTTGTTTATTGGGGAGGAGGAGAGGGTGGTGTGTGTGTGTGTGTGTGTGTGGGGGGGGGGGGGGGGGGGGGTGTTGGGTGTGTGTGTGCCATATGAGGGTGGATCCCCAAAAAGTTTTGGGACCGCTCTTGTTTTTGTGCGAATGATGTGCTCGCAGCAGCGGGATGCTGAAACCTTTTTGCAAGTCGCTATTCCCAGTTTTGACTTGAGCGTCGCGAGTTACACAATTTTTTGCGATTTCACGATGGACCTGAAACTGGATCCGAGCGCGCACGTCAAAGTTTGGGTTCCAACTTTGGGCCTTCAACGTTTCCCCCGCCACGTGCTGTGGTCAGGCTCATTTTTCGGAGGACCCCAGAACTCGGTGTTGAACAGTCTGACCCTTTTGGGGTGGTGGGGGGGGGGGGGGGCGAATTAAAGGGTTGCACAACGTCAAATAAAACCTCACGATCCTGACGCGCCTTCTTCTTCGGTCTTGGCCGGTGGCGTTCTCTTGCCCCGGCTCGCCGCTTCATCGCTTTCGGTTTTAATAATCAGTTAATCACTGATGTCAGTCATTAAGCATGAAACGGCTGCAGACTTTGTCGATTTGCGTCATTGGAAATTAAATAACGTTGGGCTTTGAACTGTCGGTCAGACAAAAAAATAAAATAAATGACAGTTTGTTTGAGTGTTTTTTTTAACAGGCAAATTAAAGTTTCCACCTTTAAGGTTGATCGATGGCACCGAAAGGGATTCCTGAAAGTCTCTTTTTACCTTTTATTTGAATCAGTTAAATCTGTCCGCATTAAAAAACAATGACGCCACGGTGCATTAAACTCGGTGCTTTCTTACCCCACAATTTAATTCAGTGATGCATCAACAACAACAACAACAAAAATTTCCCATATGGGTCGGACATCCTTATGGATTCTTGTCAAGCGTATTGTGTTGGTTTATAAATGTATATTTGAAAGTCTTAACACAACAAAGTTTGTCGATACGGTTCGTCGTGATGGATTAACGTAAAGTTTTTTAATATCTGACAACATCCTGTTTGCCCACAATGATGCCTTTTCTTTTTAAAAGTTAAAATTATAGATGGATGGAACAACAAATATCAACCGCCAAGGGTTGTCAGATTAAGCACATCATTATACTGATGCACTAAGTGTCTGAACGCAGTAATGGGGAGGGGAAATGCTGCCATCTGCATTCAAAGGACCACGTTCACTTCAAAAGCAAAGCTGCCATTTATTGTGGTTGAACTCCGGCTCCGTGGCAATTACCAGCCTTTTGTGGGCTTTTCTGCCGTCATTAAAGGTGATTGATCTTAATGTTTCTGATGCACTCTACGATAAACACGGTAACCTCTCGGGACGTCGGCCACAGAAAGAAGATCAGAAGGAATATCTTAAGCTAAATTTTGAAGGAAATTGAGCCCGTTTAAAAAATAAATAAATAAAGGATGCAACGTTAAGCTTCATACGCCTCAACGAGGGTCTTATGGTGAGTTCAAGTGGGGTCGTATTTACCACGTACACGACAAGAGTCCGTATGAACGGCGTCCTCTTGTGGTATTCGTGATGTCAGAACTCGACATTTTCTAAAACCCTTCGAGTTCACGGGTTGTGAAGTGTTTGCTGACGTTTACGGAAACGGCAGAGGCCATTGAAGTTCATTCTTCGTTGGATTTTAAGCTAATATGTTGTAATTTTAGTCACGTAGAGTTCGTCTTCGTAACTTAGACGACAGCCGACGTCCGAGGAAAGTGTTGCTCTTCCCAACAGCCTCATCTTTTCCCTCTCTACCTTTTGTATAATCCTGCATCACGTTACCCTCCCTGTTAGCCTCCGTGGCTTCTAGACGCCGTCCGCGTTGCCTAGCAACAATGTTTTTACGACTTAACCACTTGAACGCCGGGCCACCGAGTACCATTTGGACGCGGCAACAGAGCAACAAGGGTCTGAGACAAAAAGTTCAACAATTAGAAAGAAGGAATTTTTGCAGCGTTCTCCGCTCGCCGTCTTTCCAAAAAAAAAAAATCCTCCAAATTATAAAAACTGAGAGGAAAAAATTATACGTAGTCGTCAATACAGAGGCACGACTCCAGAATCACATCTTGTAATAGAAGTGCAGTTAGTGGCAGAGAGACGTTGACACACGTCACATGTCACTTCGAAATGCAAATAGCGAGACGGCGTTCAATATGTTTATTCATGCGGAAGAGCCGAGAGGCATTTGCATATTTGCTGTTGTCGTCGTTGTTGTTGTTGTTTAATAATTAGTGGATCCCGTTGGAACTGCGATCCTTCTAGAAGCATTTAACAGGTTGAGGGATTCACGTCCGTCTCCGACGTACGGCGTGGAGAACACGCCGTGGAAATCACGGTGAGCTCGATTATGTGTTGTCAGACTCCGACTTCGCTCTGCGGCGTCGCGCCGGCGGAGAGGAGAGCACTCGCCGGCTACTCGTTTTGTCACGGACCGGCTGCTTTTAAGCCTCCGTATGTAAATCTCAGCGGCACTTCATCTGCAGTGGCGCTCTAATTAAAGCTAAACGCGAGCGTAATCAGCGCAAACCGACGAGTCTGGCTTTGAAAAAACAAAAACAAGAAACGAACGAGCGAACACTTTGTGGAGGTACGTCGTCGGCGAGCAAATTAGAAGCAAGGGAGACTCGCGTCAGGGAGGGTTTGTTTTCGTAGATTACTGGACAAAAAAAACAAAAAAACAAAAAAAACAAAGCGGAGATCTGTGGGATAAATGAAAGGAACAGATAAATCGCTCTTATAATTTGACTTCATAGACGGAGAATCGTTCGGAGCAAAACCAGTTTGTAACCAGTTGTTATATTCCTTCTCTCAACGTGTTTGAATGTTTCTTTCTTTGTCAAACTGTCACCGCAGATGAAAATCTGTCCACATTTACATAGAAATGACGTTATTTGATGTGAATTTCGCTCCGATAAAGAGGTCAAGTAAAGCAGAAATGTTACATTTGAATCAGTCACTAAAGCTTAAATGTTTTTTTGATTTTTTTTTTTTTTTTTGGGGGGGGGGGGGGTGGCATCACACTTTGACTTTATCTTCAGCTGACACTTAAATAGGTTTTAGTTGTGCAGATGTTTCCAGTTCTTCTGGCTGATTAGATCCTGCTGTGGTTGCAGTTGGGTGGACCTCTGAGGAGAATCACTGAGCCTCAGCACGCATGACGGGGAGCTCTAATTCAGGCCTGAGTGGAGTCACCTGTGCAGGTGGACCGCCGGCTGAGAGGGAGGGGGGGGACTCTCGCCAGGCGAAAACAGTTTTTCAAGCCAAATGTCAAGAACCGCTGACTTCCACTCACAACTCAGCCTGTCCCGACTAAAGATTCACTGTGTTTGTGTTTCTTAAGGTTGCCGTGGCAGCGGAAGGGTCCGTCTCTCCCATATTTTGAATGGATCAACAGTCGTTTTACAAACTTAACAAACGGACTTTCCTGCTTGTCTGTCGACCTCTGGACGTCTGGAACTAGAACTTCGATTTTTTTTTTTTTTTTTTTTTAATTTCTTTTCCCCCCCGTACAGGACAGTAGTTCACAGCTACATGTTTTGACTGATTGGCTCCAGTTGTTTTGTGAAGCAGCTGTGGAGACACGGTGAATTATTTGAAGGACTTACAGTGCAGGGAGTCTGCATCCACGGCTCACCGTCAATCTGCATCGGGAGCGATTTACTGGTTCTGGAGACGGGACGAACAAGCCAACGTGTTAAATGACAGTAAGAAAAAAACAAAATCTGTAAAACAAGGAACTGAATGTGCATCTGTCCCTTGAAATGACAAATTATTATCCTTATATTCAAATACATAAATTCCCTGCATTTTTTTTTCCTCCTTCTTTTTTTCTACTTGTTGACCGAACGCTGAAAAAAAAAGCATCTGACCTGATGGTGACAGAGGAGCACTGCGCCAGGCGTCTCCCGGCGCTCTTCAGGCCGGTGTAGATCTGACCCATCTCCATGGCCCCTTCCAGCCCGACGACCTCCAGCAGCTGGTCGGACAGGTCTGAAACCAACAGAACAAAACGCATCTCTAACGGTGGAAAGTCCTGCTGCCGCGTCGAAGAAATCGTGAAGAAATGGGTAATTTTGTTTTGTCGTTTGCTTCGATGGGAATCCACGGCACGCCTTAAAAGGACGGGTCTGCGCCGCCAAATATGCAAAAAAAATGATCTAAATTCAATTAAACGCGGCATTTGACTCGCTTTTCTTCTGCTTCTGAAAGTTATTTGAAAACAAAGCGACGCGTGAGGAAGCGAGAGAAGAAAGTGAGAAGCAGGTGAGGAGGAATTAAAAAAAAAAAAGAATAAAAAAAAAAAAAAGCACGCGACATGTTTCGTTCTTCGCTTCTTCTTCCGCCTCATAAAACATTTAAATATTCACCGTTTAAAAAAAGGAAAAAAAAAACAACAAACAAAATCAGGTAACAAGTCACAAAATAAAACAGCTATTAATTAGATTGCAACGCGAGGCAATCTTGTGATCATATAATTATTAATTTCTCTCGTGTTTTTCAGTTATGAGCATTGATTCGGCCCCTGCTGGAAGCCCCCAGCGCCACGCAGGGCCCATCTGCTCCGGCGGCCCGCTCCGCTCTCCGACTCTCCGTCGACTCGTCCCTCCGCAAATTAAGAAGCTGCTGCCTCGCTGTCGGGAGCTACGCAGACACTAATTGAAACCAAGAAACCCGTTTTTTTGGTGTTTTTTTTTTTTAAGGCACTCGGTGGGGGCGCGCGGGCGCGTTGAGCCCGCTGTCACTGATCGCGGCCGTCGCCTCGGTTTCCTGAAGGAGTGTCGTCGCCGATGTCGCCGCCGCGGTGAGATGTTGTTGCCGTCGCCCTCCGAAGCGGCCCGGTGTCCAGCTGTCGGCGCGGTTGATGGACACGCGTCCGCCCCGATCTCGGCGCCGGGCTGTGATCGCGGCGCTTTTCCAGGGTCGGTGTGTGCGCGCGTGTGTGTGTGTGTGTGTGTGTGTGTGTGTGTGTGTGTGTGTGTGTGTGGACACACGGCAGGTTGACCTCCTGACTCGCTGCGACTCACATTGTGACTTCTCACGTTGGTGCGAGCGGCTCACGCAGCCACCGCGCTGACACCTATGATGGATGGCGGCACCGCGGGGCGATTCGGGGATTCCTCGTCGCCCCGGGATACAAACATCCACCGTCTCTAACAAGGTCAGGTGGGGTGTGAGGGGAAGGGGGGATCGAGGGGGGAGGGGGGCGACCCTGTGAAAGCCAGTGTACGTTCAGAAACTCAACACAACACCGCTGCTCCTTTCCTCGTCCCGACCTCCGCGTGTTGATCCGCTGCCTCCGACGCGCGGCTCGATTTTTAAAGTTGTGTGCGAACGGGGAAAGCTGCGAATGAATTAAGAGTCGAGGAGAGTTCGACTTCGTAACTTCGATAACAGCCTACGTCTGAGGAAAATGTTGCTCTTCCCAACAGCCTCGTCTTTTCCTTCTGCGTCTTTGCGTTCCCTGCGTTACGTTAGCCGGCCTCTTTGCTTGCTAAATTGTTAGCCTCCGTAGCTTCTAGACGCCGTCCACTTCGCCATCGCCTAGCAACAGTGTTTTTTTTTTTGTTTTACCACTTCAACGCCAAAGCACGCGGTGCACACAACTTCCCGTGTCGTAACTACGAGCTCACCAGTTCTATCTGTTATTTTTTTGTCACTTTACTTTAGAGTTTGACGAGAAGTTCGATGCTCTGAGTATGTCTGACTTTGGCCAAAAAAAACTACTTTTTAAACACAAAGTTAACGTCACAATTTGGTTTATATTTCCCAAAACGTGTGACATACTGTGTTGCTTTTACCAAAACCTGACACAGTTGATTAAAACTGGTTGACAAATGTTTATTTCAAATCAATAAATCCCTTGTTAAGACCAAGCGTAAAAAAAAAGAAAAAGAAGAAGCATGTCTTAACGTACCAAATTTGCTTAAAATGAGCCAGCATTTCAGTATTTCCATTATCTATTTCCAGCTCAGTCTTATTTTCCCTGTAGTTTTATTAAGTGAGGACTCATCATTTCCATAATGAATGAAAGATTTCGTTTGATTTACTCACGAATTTCCATTTTTATTTTCAATTACCCACCATTATTTCTCATATTAGGGGTTTTAAATGAAATACCGGGGATAACGATAAAAAGTGCTCCCTGACAAATACAGAAAAGAGTCACCTTTTTTTTTTTTTTAACAGAAAAAAAACAACAACCTGTGGTCAAACACGAACCAAATCAGCGCTCACCCAAACTGACAATCTGCATGACGTTGCTTCGCTCAGGCGATGAAATCTTTTGACTGCGCGACACTACTGAGGCGGACGATTGCGGAGCGAGTGAGTGACGGTCACGTGAGCGAATGTCCATACGGGACAGCAATAAAAAAAAATTACCAAAAAAGTAGCACTGTGTCTTTTATAACCCGGGCCGTGTCGAGACTTGCGGGATTATAGAAGACGGCGTCGAACAACCGGCTGCCGAGGGCCGTCCGTCCGTCCGCCCGGCGGCGCTGACGCATGCGGAGCGACAGCGGCGAGAGCGGGAAGAAAAATAAAAGACCGACAGTGACGGGAGAAGAGACGGAGCAGCCGATCAGCTGCGAGTCGGACTAAGGAGGAGTGGCGTTGGGGTGGGGTGGGGGGGGTAGGGTTGGGAGGGGGTGGAGGAAGGGGATGGGGGGTGGGGTGGTGGTGGTGGTGGTGGGGGGGGGGGGCGATCCTCCAATGAAAAGCTTGGCGGGGGCTTGTCACGGGGCATCAGTCCCGAGCATCAACCTCCTCCACCCACACACATGAACCCCCATCCCCCACCACCAACACCCTCACCCCACCCCCCCCCCACACTGCAAAAAAAAAAAAAACTCAGTCCCATTCTAAATAATTCACTCTGCAGCCATTCCCTTCCACCTGAGGGGCTTGTCTCCTGGCGTCACCAGCGGGACGATTTAACAGCTCCCGAAAGGTCAGGTTTTTTTTTTTTTTTTTATATCCCCCAGCCACACATCCACACACACACAAACACACACACACACACACACACACACACACAAAGAAAAAAAACACAGAATCCCCACCAACAGTTTGATCGGTGCGCCCGTGTTTACCTCTAAATATACCGCTAACTCCCAATCTGACAAGTCAGACCGCTCACCTTGAGGGCACCTTCCACAAGGGCGTCCATATAGACACGTGTACAATACAGGTGGACACCCGACACACACACGCACGCATGCACACACACACACACACACACACACACACACACACACACACACACACACACACTAAGTGCCTTCCAAGGTTCAGACCGCGGCCTCCTTTTTTTTTTGTGCACCACAAACACAGAAATGATTGATTTATATTCAGGGATTAATGGAGTGTCCCCCCCCCCCCTTCCCCCCCTCCACCTCCCCCCTCACCTCCTCCTCCCCCCTCGCAGTCTGTCCTCCTCTCTGCCACATTGTGCCAATCACATCGTCACATTAGGGACGTTACAAGCATCCAAACACGCACCGGCGTCTCTCATTTTTTTGCTTATTGGATCAAAAGTAGAGTAAACGCTGCTGCTGCGATTCAGGGACTAATTTGAAATGTACTGACAGATTTTTTAACAAGCTCAACACCTACAAAGGGAAACAACAACAACAACAACAAAAAAACCTTTGTATGAGGCTTCACAGAGATTTGTGTTTTTTGTGGGGTTTTTTTTCCCACCAGTCATGTTCTGACCCGTGAAGTCTCACAAGGGATCAACCGGCAGCCACGTCTGGAGATCCTCTCTGACTCGTCATGTTTCGAGGCCGACACCGATTGTAACATCCACTTCACGCCCCGAGAACAAACACGGCGTCGCTGCCGGGAAAGCCAAAACAACAAAAAAACATACCGAATGGGCACCGGCGAGACGTGATAGAAATAAAATACCCCCAAAAAAACAAAATACATCCGCAATACAGGGCTTCATGTAAACACACACACCAAAAACAGTTTTGGTTTAACACGGGAGCAAATTTCAGAAGGTATCTACTCAATTGATCTTCGAGCATCAAAACATTTTTGACATTTAGGAGTCATAGTAGTGAAACTACTTGTCATGTGTGTCAAGTGTGCAGCTCCTGTTCGTCCGTTGGACCGGCGCTCTGAAAGCTTCGAGTTTCGGCATTTCGGCCGTCGCCATCTTTCTAATTTGGAGTCAGAAGTGATCATATTTGGACGGGCGGAAAACTTGACCGCACCGCAGGCCTGTCAATCAAACGGGCATGGCACCAAAAATACGACATTTTGAGGTCTGATATCAAATTGATGATGGAATTATTTTCAGATGGGCCGCCAGAAAAAAACTAATACGAAGGAGTGACATGGGTCCGTAATGACGTGTGGGGGGAAAAAAAAAATCGATTAGCTTTGTATTTCAAAGCTCCATCGGTCCAGTGAATCCTAAAAATAACCGCGGCGTCGATAGTGACTTGGCTAGTTAACCACGCTGAACGGAGGTGATACCAAACAAATGGTACCAGCTAAGGTACAACTTTTGTCAGTCTGGTAGTTGTTGAGATATTTCAGTGCGCAACAGGCTGAATGACCTTTCTTTAACCCTCGCTGCCAACATGGCTATAAAAAAAAAAAAAAAAAAAAAAAGAAGCCAAATGCAAATAAAACTCATCATTTAAACATTTCCATCACGGTTGCCACGACTACTTGTTAAACTGCTAATACTAGCTTCGACTGTGAAAAATATCCTTCTGCTGCTTTCGCTGTATTTCTTTTTCTCAAGAAGCGCTTTAAGTCGTTGACGTCTTTTCACCGTTACCCCGGAGCAGCTGACTCATTATATTTCGTCCATTCATACACGTTCCCATTGACGGGCTTCCTTTTGACGTAAATGGATTCGGGGGTTTGCCCCGACACTCCACTCAGTCCGCTCCGATTAACTGAGCCTGTCCACTGGTGCCTACACGGGCCATTAATACACAAGTGACAGTTCCAAACAGTGACATGATTGCACCTCTTCTTTGCAAACAAAACCTGCTGGCTGTGATTCACCTTGTCATCAGTGAAATATTAATGTGCTCTGGGAAAGTTTGGCCAAAAGTTTCGTCTTTGATCTACCCGATAGGAACAAGGACACGGGCTGTGATGTGGGCTTTAGGGAACAGAGCCTCCTATACTGCCCAACATATTTAACTTACGGTGTTGTCGTCCTGTAGCGCAACACCAACCATGAACTGTAGGGTGCCGGTGGAAATGATGATTCACCAGTTATGTCACCATGTGTTGAGATTTATGCTTAAACCTTTAAGATCTATAGTTTTGTTGTTGTTGTTGTTGTTTCCACCATGAAAAATATCCCCAAATTTATAACAAGCAACAGCTGTCCCTATTTTTTTTTCTTATCCGATCACAAGACCAGATGAAGATTTAAAAAGATTTTCTTATCCACGCGTATGGTGAATGCTGTGGCTCGTTGATACCGATGTTTTTTTTTTTACTCCTGTGTGAACGATGCGCAGGTTATGACTTATGAAATACAAATTTGTGGATGTGGCCTAGGTGTCTAAAGCCTGGTACCAAATGACAAGCTGTTTTCTAATGATAAATAGTATGAGAGCAATTTAAAAATTGTTTGGTTGCCGGTTTGGTAACCAGCCCTGCTTGTGTGGCCTCTTCACTCAATGGGCCCGCCAATCAACAAGCATCAGAAAATGGTAGAAGATTGCATTTTAATAAAAGCCGCAGCCTTTTGTCTTGGTACAAAGTCCTCCAGGGAGAAAACAAGACTGAGAATCTAGAAGATGCTCCACCAAATGTATTAACTCTGCTGTTAAACCCACCTTGAACTGCAAACGTGAGTTCTTTGGGGTTGAGCACCGGCGTCGTTCTGTCTTGGCTCTTTTTGCCCCCCTTGCGGTTACCCCTCCTCTTCTTGCTCTCGCCCCAAAGGTTGGAGCCGCCGTGCATGCTGGGAATGTTGAGAATGGCGATGCCTTCCAGGGAGATGCTGCTGAGGTCCAGAGTGATGCCATCACACTTTTAGAGAGGAGAAAGAAAAAAAAGGAAGGAAAGGGATCATTTGGTTAATCTTTTTTAATAAGTTTAAGGCTAATGTAAGCTGCATTTTCCTGTTTGTTCAAGCATTTGTAAATAACAGTCTGAACATAAATTTCAATCACAATAAATCTGTCTGAGCCTAAGTATGAACCTTGTTTGCTATGCCCCCCTCCCCCGTGCAAAACCGGCCTTAAAGCCGTAAACCGGACCGTATATGGTCCAAAATGGTTGGTCACCAAATATGGTGATTGAATTAGCATCTTCAGGTGGGTTAGTATGGCCGGGCATTAGTCTTTAAATGGTGCTAAAACTCCCGTGTAGATGGAAATTATTTTTGTTTCAAACCAGCCACCGCATCAGTGCGGACGTAGCTAAAATAGCCAATTTTTTTACAAATCACCGGGATCCATCTTCATCCTCGTACCTGCTCCACTCCAGTACTCCAGGTACCTATCCAGGACTAATTAATAAAGACCTCTGCACTGTGTGGGTAGCTCAGAGAATGGGGGAAGATGAATTGTATGGACGGCATCTTCATTATCACTCAATATCACACACAGCGGGGTCGTGTAAGGCTAATTACCTGTGTGTTGAACTGAGCTTCTGTGAGAAGTGGGTGTGGAGGTGCGCGGATCACATCAACACTTTGTCTGCGTTCATCTGAAACTAGTATGAATTTGTGCTATTTATGGAACAGGGGGAGGGATGACCAGAATATTTTCAACGTGGCACCATTATTTAACAAATCAGACCTTCTTAATGATGCAGGGAATGTATGACTGCTTTAAATGAAAGAGTTGATAAAAAAAAAAAAAATTAAAAAATTAAAAAAAGAACAGTGATTCCTTCGGTTTGTCTTTTTCTTGTACAGGTCTCCACAAACAGAAAACACACGGTTTGATTTACCTCAACCTCCAGAAAGTCGTGGAGCTTCTTACATGTGGCCGAAAAGGTCTCCGAAGTGCCGAACTCAAAGTACCACAGCTTATTCTTTGTTCTGGAAAAAAAACAACACAAAAATAACATCAGGAACTGTAAAGGGACCAAGGAAAAAAAAACATGGGAGTGTTTTCCCCTCACATCAAAATCTGAAGCTTCTGTCTCTAGTCCCCTATATGCTGAACTCGTATATATATACAAAAAAAAAAAAACACCACAGAAACGAGTTTCGACGCAGGAAATACACCTCTAATGTTTACCGCTGACCAAAATCACGCTGTCATTAATCTCCAAAAGGATGCATAATGTGCTTCATTAATCACATATCGAAGCGCAATGATGAATCTAAAGCCAGTTAAAGAGGCGTCTGAGGGAAGCACACTGGGTGGCGAGTGGGTACCCGTGCCCGGCGTTAAGGCCCGGGGAGGGGCATTAGAGGGTAATCTTACCTGCCCTCGCAATTAACAGAGGACTGGGGTGCTGCTCTCCGGGCTTCCTACGGCACACGCTCCCATTTGTTAAGGCTGATGATCAATGACCTTGCAGGGGTGAGTCACCATCTGTCTGCTGCGCTACTTTACTCTGTGTCACGGCCATACGACCATGCGAACAAAGCATCACTGCAATCTTTAATTCAAGCACAAAAAAATGTATTGTACTATTTTATATGTATTTTATTTGTGAATTGACGCAGTGGTCTGAGTACCTTTAACCTAAATCCGAAAAAAATTGGAATAAGGTCGTGTAGAATTGAAGAGGAAGCACCATAGCTAAAATGAATAAACAATTATAATGGAAATTCTTAAATGATGTAAAATTACAAGTTAGCGCGATGCATTTTTTAAAAAAAAATTCTGATCACTGGCATACGTTTAGGGACATATGAGCTGGATCTTTGAACTTCCCTTCACTTGAAAAAAAAAAGGTTATCTGATAGAAGTGACAGTCATTTCAACTAATTCCATTACAAAACCAAAAAAACCCTTCTATTTTATCCTCTAATCTCGGTGTGGTTGATGATGCCGAGCTGACTGCTGCTATAGTTTATATCCTTTTTTTTGTTTTTCTTTGGAAGCACAGATTACAGATGGCTTTTGATGTCTCTAAGAAACAACAGACAGCAGCACATAATTTATCTGAAAGACTCAAGCACAGAAAAAAAAAAAAAAAGCGTACAACATTGCTGACACGCAGAACCGAATACGGTAAAAAATGGCCTTCTCTTAGCTGGAGTCAAAGCACTACAAGAGGGACGTATTAGTATAAGCAGAGTAACAATCACTGAATTATTGATTTCCTCATTAGGACTTTTGTCAGGACCATTTAGCCACTTTATAAATGGGCTTTCATTAGGGTACTTGCAAGGTAGCCCAACTCACAGTTGATTTATAATGTGCAACATGGTCAATACCAGAAGGGATGGTGAGCAGAGGGAGGCGGGATGAGGCAGCAGGGCGACAGGGCCATGCTGGGAACACATCCCTACAGCTCCTCCACCTTCATCGTCATCGTCATCATCATCATCATCATCATGAGTCTGTATGCTCAGCAGTCAAGAGGGAAAAAACCCAAGAGAACACAGGCCTATGCAAGTTTGCAAATAAACAAATGAAGGTGGCTACTCTGAAAAGCGTATTCAAAACGCGTGGTTGACGGAGTGAACGACGCCAGATGCAGTGCAGGAAATGTTTAGGATCGTTCAACCCTTCGTCGCTGCTTCGCTGAAGCTGGTTTTGGTGCGTTTTTTTTTGTTGTTGGTACATTTAGGAGCCTCTGACATTTAAAACCACGTTTAGAAAAGAGGTGAAACGACTGAATTCAGAGTGTCAGGGTTTGTGTCTGGGTGCCACACACCGGGCTGAAGATGCGTCTGTACAAATTGAAAATAGTTCAGCTTGAGAGAAAAACGTATTCCACAGCTACGCGACTCTTTAAACATAGAGAGACAAAAGGAAAATGGTGAGAAAGTAGAGGAAAGCGATCTAAAGAACTTGAGTTCAGAGAGATCTCCAAGGCTGGATCGTGATCTACTGGTTGCTTCAAAGATGGATGTTGCTGGAAAGAAGCTACAAATTCCTAACAAACAAAGACATCTTCCTCCCGACACAACACAGCATCTCTACAATCACAACAGTTTCAAAAGTAGCGTCAACAATTCAGTATCTCATTCCGTTATTGAAAAACGACCTAAAGAAATCTCTCTCCACCTTTTATCAGACATTTGTCTGAATTTTTGCCGTAATTAGCAAATGCATTCTTGAGTCGCGGACACAAACGTGTTTTGTGACATCACAGTAGCAATGACCGTTCAGCTTTCAATTTGTCTTTCAATACAAGTGAGCACTTGTGCCAAATATGACAAAAAAAATTCCCTCGATATGTTCTTGAGACACCGCTCTTTTCACGAGAATAGGATGGACGGCTGGACAAAAAGCAAAACGTAGCTCCTCCGGCCACGACTTGGAAAACGTGAGCTTCCCAGATATCAGTAGCGCAATCCTCGACTCAAGACTACGTTCGCCACTACGAGCAAATCCAAAACCAGTAAATCACGTGGTCGATTTTTGACAAGGAAGACGGACTCGTACACGGCATACAAAAGGCGATCGCTTTGGTTCTGCTGCGTCAATTTTGAACCTTAAAAAAAAAAAAAAAAGGGCCTATCTTTGAGTCCAACAACGTTATAGATGTGCAGCAGAGAGTTGTGGGGTTTTTAATAGTACAACAGAACCAAACTGGAGCCAAATGCAGGGAAACCAAAGCCCACTGTAAGAAACACATACAGTTGAAGACAACATCTGACAATCCTGTCGATTCCCACCACTTAACCTAACAAGCGCACCATGGCAACAAATCACCTCGTGTCCCTGTTCATTAGGTAATTAGGAGCATCTCATTGGCTGGATCGGATTGTCGTTTGTTATCTGCCGAAGCGGTGCCAAACACCGGACCCATCTGACAGACTGACGGCGAGGAGCATCTTCACCAGGGGCCAGCTTGTCCGAGGGATTAACAGGGAGTCTGTTTGAGTAAGATGATACTTTTAAGGTAGATTAGGAGGACCTTACTTTATGGTAAGTGTAATAAAAGTGAACATAAAGTGCCCATTTACTTAAACTGTTGGCTGACGTTAAGCTTTTGGATCCTTTATCTATTGCCAGTTGGAGCGATTTGTGTTTCTCGGGGGAAAAAAACCAAAATAAAAGTCAGCAGCAGCACACGTGTAGCAGGTTTTCAATCCTCTGAGAGGTCAGAAAGCGTCCGCCGCGATTGTACCTGCAGTGTATCAATGCAAAGTGCACTGCAGTAATAACTTTAGCGGTGTGCATGCGAGATCGGCTGTAGCAGTCACAGCCGGCGGGCCCCAAAAGAAAACATCGGCTCGGGTTTCTCAGAGCAACTAAGGTGTCATTATATTTGCACAAACAAATTATGAAACAAAACCGAAAAAGAGAGGAGAAATACAAAGTGTGCGGGGCGGAGAGGGAAAACAACAACAACAACAACAACAACAAAAAACACAACAGAGCTTTTAGAAAAAAAAAACATCACGAGCAAAAAGAAAAAGATGGTAAAGACGAATACGTCTCAAAGAGCCTGAATGCGAACAATAGACCCGTGTTCATCAGACTGCCACTGCCAGGTCACCAAATTAAAGGATGTCAGACGCGATAAGCTTCAGCGTAGCGTCGCTGTCCCGAGGCCACGGCACCTTTAGATGCGCTCTCCGCTGGCCACACTGAACGCCAGCCGCACGCCCATTGATTTTCCTCCCCTCTTGACACTTAATCTAACCCACGATGATCTACGACCTTATTTTCACACTAATTTCTTCTTGATCAAAGGTGATAAATATCGCATTGACATAACCAACTCTTTGCGCATTGTATCAACGCACCGTTTTGTTTAACACGACACCGCCTGGAGCGCTCCGACTCCCGACTGGCAGTTTGAGAAACGACCCGAGCTGCGACGTCTTTGCCTTCAAGAGATGAAAGCAAAGCGGCTTGAAAAATGTATTTCTTTCCGTTGAGCGGCGATAACTCCGAGGTGTTGTTTCTGAAGCCAAAAACTACCGATTCATATCAAATATCCAACGTCTTTACGAGCGCAAATGGAAGTGTTAAAATGACGTAGGAGTGAAATGATGAGCCGGAAACTTCTTCTTTTTAACATCATTTTAAAAAATAAGGATCAACAACGTTAAGCTGCACCGTTAAGAAGCTGTAAACTTCACGATTAAATGCTGCAAGTTTTGCTGCTTGATCGTCACCGTCCAGCGCTCACAAAAGCGCGTGGAGCTCAGATGCTAACGGTGAACACTTAATGACGGCGGTCGCAGCTTCCCCCCTGCACGGGAACGCTGTCGGAACCTTTTGATTGACAGGCGGGAAACATCGACTGACTCGAGAGAGAGAGTTTGACAGAGGTTATCTGTGGCTAGCCCCCAGTGGCCTTCGGTGGTATTGCGCTTTAAGGAACTCCTGTATTTAAAAACAAAAATTTTTTTTTTACATACAGTCTGTTTATGCAAGTTAAACTTCTTTAAGACTTCTAGAAGATATTCAGACCACTTTTTGTCTAAAAGTCTATATCCTCCAACCTGTAAAACTAAAATTAACAGAGCTCCCCCTCAGCTTCTATTTTTGTGGGAAACGTATTAGAAAAGGTTTTACATTTTGTCATTCTTCGGTCAACAGGTGTACTAGCTCATGGCGGTGCATTTAGGACGCAAAATGCTAATCGGAAGATGACGTTGTTAAGTTTAATAATAACTCTTTGGCTTGCCTCTCTGCGTAAAAGCACCCGTGTCGTTTGATTTCGACGTAACATTGCGTGCATTGTTGAAGGTGTCGTTGTTGTCAAACTATTAAAAAGGAACGTTACGATCATTTAAGAGTCGAAATGAAACACAGAATCTCATTTGTGTCGCTGCACCAGCTGGATAATTAATTCTGCCGATTTGTTCAGACACCTCATGTAAACGTAACAGAGCAATGCTGTTAATTAATGATTTCATATTATTTACAAGGCTTGAGGCGTTTCAGTCATGTATTTATCTGAGGTCCAGGAACACATCAGCACGGTGCACCTAGTTAGATTTTAGTCTGTTAGTGAAAGTGTGATTACGTTCAAATCATCAGCATCAAAGGAAATTTGCAAAATTATCAGAAGGGATTTAAAAAAAAAAAATGATATTCCTCACCCTGACGACTGATGTGCAGATTTTTGTGCGTCACTTCATGCCTTTTTGTGTGTGTGTGTGTGTGTGTGTGTGTGTGTGTGTGTGTGTGCGCGTGTGCGTGTGTGTGCGTGTGTGTGTGTGTGTGTGTGTGTGTGCGCGTGTGTGTGTGTGTGTGTGTGTTCCCACTGAGCTGGGGACAGGGCCACAGGTGAGATCCCTCTAAATTACACACAAGTGGTCATTAATTATAGATGACACTTTGGTCACATAAACGATTTCATCCTCAAATGAGGTCTGAGGGCGGCGGCTACCGAGGTCCACCATGCGAAGGTGTGTGTGTGTGTGTGTGTGTGTGTGTGTGTGTGTGTGTGTGTAAATGAGCGTATGTTTGCATGTGTAATCGAGAGCGCCATCACCTGTGGCGCTGTTCCTAGCTCAGCAGGAAAAACACACACACACACACACACACACACACACACAGGCGTGCACACACACACACACACATTAGCATGGGTGTGTTGATGGGTGCTTGTGTTGGTGAATCCGGCGGCCCCATCCAGCTTTGATGAACACACTCATTATGCTAAAGAGCGCTTCATGCCTGGGCTTCCCTGTGCCTTCAGGAAAGGTTAACTCGGGCTGGTTGCACAGCACAGCGAGAGCCTGTGGGCGCACGGGGCGGAGAGGCTCTGGAGGAGTTAGATGTCTCAGGACCAAAAATAGATCTGGGTATGCAGAGCAAATATCAGGGGAACATCAAGGTGCCCCCGGTGGATGCCGCAGAATAAACAAACATTGCAGGTGAAAGCCACAGCCGCCTTCACACCGCTGCTGAGAGGTCCCAAATCAGATGTTTTTTGTTTCCCCCCCCCCCCCCCCCCCCCCCCCCCCCTCACACATCTGATGTCTGATTAGCGTGGAGAAAAAAAAAAAATGCTGCATGGAGGCCAATTTTGTTTTCAAAACAGGACGTGAATGAAACTGAGAGGAGATTGTAAAAACTGCCTCCTGAATGGGAATAATGTTTAACTAGAATTACCGCCTCAGTTGTATGCCCCCGCCGATCCGTGAAGTTGCATCCAGGTCCGTCCGTCCCGACTCGTCTAATGTACGCAGAGAAGACTTTGTGACTTCACAAAAAAAAATGCTTCGTTCTTGTTCTCGAGGTAAATTTATGGCGTTGCCGCGGTTGCCGCATGTTGGTCGAATGTCATAAAATTACATAGGATCGCGCACTCGTCATCTAAATGTGCTTGAAGTTCGACTTGTGGGTGTTTACGTCGAGCAGGTCGTCCCCGACGAGTATTTTTTAAAGTCACACGAAAATGCTGTAACGTGTAAATTAGACGACACGTGTTTAAGAAAAAAAAGTGTCAAAATGTAAAGAAGAGGAAGAAAAAAACAAGTAAAAAAAAAAAAAATTGCTGAGATAAACTTTACGTGGCCGATACTCTATGATCCAGTATTCATTGAATTTCATTAGACCCCACAAAGGAACATTAAAGTGAAAAAGCTGTCCTGGTTGATTGGGAAAAATTCATAAATAATCAAGTCAAAATTTGCACCGAAAAACACTCAGCGATACATAAATTATTCCTGCGCTGCCTAAAAGTGCAACCAAAATGTTCTTAGCTTAGCTTTCCTGAACTTGTACTCAGAGTTACGTTGATTGGTCGACATCAGCAGCTGGAGTTACGCGCTTTTTGGACCTTTTTTTTTTTTTTTTTTTTTGGGGCACGTTTGCCTTTTCGCCGTGGAGGTTAATTCAAGCAGAGAAACATCAAATTTGGGATCAAAGTTGGAGAACCAAAGTGCCATTCGCGCTACAGTTCAGGTCATTTGCACTAAATATCACTCTGACGCCTCAGATCGTCACGGTAGGACTCGGCGTCTGACCCCGGAGGAGGAAGTCGCGCTGCACAACCCCTTAAATGTCCAAAAAACAAAACACAAAACACCTGTTTGCACTCCCGTCCCTACACGCCCTTCTCGGGCTCGGTTCTGCCCCTCATGAATGTCAAAGCATTTTTTCTGAAGCATCTCATGGGTCTGCGTGGCAGATTTGCCAAATCTGATCCAAACTTTGATGTGTGCTCTCTGCACAAGTTTCAGCTCTGTGGTGAAAGCGCAAAATGTTCCCGTGCCAGTGGTCGCAAAAACAACGTGTAACTCAGGTGCTGATGTTGATCAAAGCGATGAAACTTGGCGTAATGGCTAACAAAATTATAGTTATTATTATTATTATTATTATTATTATCCTGTTCTCCTGGCAAATCACTGTTCTGCGCTCCCTTTGGGCGCAACAGGAAGAGACTCTGAGGTTTTTGATCACGTCTTGTATATTGGTTATAATTTACGTCACAGAAGAGATTTAACTTGTTTGGAGAAGTTTAGAATTGGGAAAAAAAAAAATAATAATTTTTGCAATTTTTGCCAAGCAGAGAACTTGCTAACGGGGTGGAACAATAATCGGTCATCACGTTAATTAAAATGAAGAATGAAGCTATTTCACAGCACAAAATTCGTACTTTTCTAAACCGTTTCTTTCTAAAAAAAATTTTTTTTTTATAAAATTTGTGTTATCCGTTTCTCCCCCCTATCTGTTTCTTCCCCTCAGAGTCAGAGATTAGTGTGTAATTACATTGGAGATCAGCAAAAAAAAAAAAAAAAAAAGGGAAAAAAAGAGGACCGGTATATTTTAACATGGCGGTCGCGGAGTGGTGACATGAGGGGGGAGGAGGTGGCGCAGCCCTCGTCACGGGCCGACTGATTGTCTGCTTTTAATCCTCGACCTCATTATCACCTCCAGGTCCGGCAGTGGCAGTAAATGAATCTATCTGCCGAGTGTCAAATCTTCACACCTTCACCCTGGTAATCACCCCAAGGTGCAAATGCAGAAGATGGATAGAATGAGAAAAATGAAGGGAGGGCGAGGGAGAGCGTATGACCCGGGCTTTTCATCAACAAAATCCCCTCATTTCATAATTAAGTGTTGTTGCCTAATTATGTTGTTTGCGTGGTAATTAAAGCTGATTAAATATTCAGTTTCTTTTAAGGTCAAACCAGTGACAGAATGTATAGATTTGGTTCATATGGGAAGTGAGGAGCCATTACTGCTGTCAGATATGTTCATAATAACTCAAATGTTGACATTTTCTTCTCTTGTGTGTTCTTTTTTTTTTTTTTAATTGGTCATTTTGACCTTGAAAATTGTTCAAGATCAAGGGAAAGCTTTCAAAAATAGAAACAAGGAGGAAAATATGAACACATTGAGAACTATTATTGTAGTTATAGTTATTCTAATGGTACAAAATGCATATTGTTTGCATACTGAACACTACCAGCCAGAGAATTCCTAATTTTTCTTTTTTTATACTTATCGGTAGATATCCAAATAATTATTCAACGCAGGTGGAGGCAGTAAGAGAGAATAAGTCTCTATAAGGATCAAAGGAAGGTTGAAAAAGTGTTAAATACTAAAATAAAATACTTTAAGTGATCAGTCATTCGCGATAATGAACGCAAATTAAAGCAATCTCTGCAATATTCGTGAGATTTTTCCACACAAAATGTCGTCAATTCTCGCAAAGCACTATTCAACAAAAGTCGCTTTATTAACAAAAATAACGCCTCTAATCCACAAAAGAAAGTTCGTACCGTATGTTGAATTAGTTTGATACACACTTGAAGTTGCAAGAGACTGAACTTCGATGTTGAAATCTTGATTAAACTGATTCTATATCTCTTATTCTGCCTTTGTTTTCTATATTTCAGTCACAGATCGCCTGTTTTGTAAAGCTACGTCACTTTTTACAGATGTTTTTGTAACTTTGAGCCCCATCGTTCTCTCAGTTCAAGAAATAAATACAATTATTATCAATAAATCCTTGTTTACAGGCCTTTATTAACGTAGTAAAAGTTTTTTTTTTTTTTTAAATGTATGTGAAATTTGAAAGTGCATTAATATATTAGATTAGTTTCACGATATTTAAACGCTGTTAAAAGCTCAAATCAAAAACACTGCTCAGTCTTCTTTAAACTCGTTCTAACTTATACTTCATGCAGACTTGATACGAGTGAAATTAAATCTTCCCCTCAAGCCACTCCACACTTTCCTTCAATTGTCACAGAAGTTCCTGAGAAAGAAGCCTCCAGCAGCGGGAAAATGACTCAGTGATGAGTCGCAATATACTTCCAATGGACACGAGCCCTTTGGACAAATCCAACAAAATCTATGCTACCTTGAAAAACTATAATCATGCATTATTGAATTGGCAAGGATAGTGTGTAATAGAAAGATCCTAAACTCATTCCCCCGCATGAATTATTAATTGAATTCAAATAACAGACAGAATAATTTTCTTAAAATATCTCAATCATTTTTCACGTAGTCTTTTAAAAAATGGGGTAAAACAACAGAGATGCGGACGTGCACGTCGACGCAGGAAGTGACCGAAGCGGGACAAATTATTTACCAACATCCGTAGAGAGGACGTGCCGCCATGTTGGAGAGGTCGATGGCTCCCCAACGCCCTCTCTTCGCTTAACGAGGAGATTCAGAGTTGATAACGTGTCACACAGCCTGTCGTAACCGTTGGTAACCGTTAAATAACAGGGCCTGTGTTTATTTCAAAACTACCCTTTTGCTGCCATTTGGATAAGCCCCCCTCCCCCCCCTCCCCCCTCTTCCCCCGGCATTATCTGCATGCTTGGAGCTGCAGGACGAATAGCTGGCTAAATGTTGTACTAAGACCACAGTAAAATATGATAATGAGTACAAATGGGATCATCAGGAGGCCGCGTGCCATCAGTCTTGACTGATACGTGACGTCCAACTAGCCAAGCAAATTCAATTAGGCCCGCAATTACTCCCCGGCGCTAGTGGAGACGTATGGGAGACGTTAAAATATTGATGGAAACAAAAGATGCCACGTTCGTTCCGTCTCCAAAAGGTGAACACATCTCCTCGAGTGTAATCACCAATGCTAAATATGAAGCCGGTGTTTAGACTGCGAGTGCCGGGGCCATTTGATTTCTGGAATATCTTCCATTATATGTTTTATAAGATCGAGACTTAGTTCCACTATGGTTGTTTTTATTTTAAACATACAAAGATTACATTATTACATTACATTATGAACCTCGAAGTGGCAACGAGCATTTCAATTTCCACATTTAAAACTACACTTTAAATTGTAATTCATTCTATTACATTTATCTATTTAGCAAAAGCAGTTTTGCACACGTATTGAATACATATATATTTGTGAATACGGTGCTGTTTTACCAATCTAGTTGTGTTTTTCTGCAAGTTATTTGTGATTTATGTAAACTGCAGTTTGTCCTAAAGTATTCAATAAGTCCACCAATCAACTTCTCTATCAAATTGTATCTCTACCGACCTCCCCGAGAGAAATTTATTATTTTAATGACCGCAACATCTTGCAAATGACAACTTCCAATTTTGAGTTAAAAACTGTGTTTCACAACAAACTTCCACTTTTTGAATCTACGAGACAAATACGCAGGAAACTTTATATTATACCGACAAAAACGGGACATTTTAAAACCACTGCAACACGTTTATTACCAGAATACAGTAGAACGAGTTGACGTGGTGGGCTGAGGGTTAAGTTGTGGGGGAAAGTAGGTCAGGGGTCCTTTCTGAGTGGGTCAACTTTAAACTAAAAAGAACAAAGCTTTTATTTTGAAGTATTTTATTTTGGCGCTACCAGCTTCTCAGATAGCTTCAGACTGACGAGAAACTAATTGAGCGTGTTTTCACTGAAACCGAACACTTTCTTTTCATCATGGGGATTTTAATTTTTTTTTAATTTTTTTTTTTATACGAGCTCGAGTTTTTTTGTAACGGCTATTAAAAGGTATTTAAAAAGTTCATGTTTTCAGTTGAAACTAAAAAGAGTAAAACCCAAAGTAACGTACCTGCTGTTAAACTTCTCCGGGTGCCTCTCTCTCATCACGTGGAAACGATGCGCAATCGAGGCGTCCTGAAAGACAGAATCAAACCTGAAGTGAAGGCACTTTTCTATCAAAGAGCGTTCGGATTATTACGTCATAAAAACCCATCCAATTAGACTACAAGTGAATCTCATTCTCTGAAACTTGCAGTTTTGACGCAAGATATTCGATTGTTCTCGGGGTGGGGCAACATTTAATATCCACGTGTGATATTTGGAGTTGTTAACATGTAAAATGACTCGACAACCATATCAGAAACGTACATCGCGTGCACTGGCACGTCTGCCGTAGCTCGTCAACATCCGAGGCTGCTTCTTCCTCGTTAACCGCCTCCAACCCAACTTCTCAAACAGCGCGAGGTACGCCTCGCGCGTCCCTCGTGTACACTTCTACGAGATGAAAGGCGGCGCGGGAGGTGGCAGCGAGGCTGAGCCTGCGATGGGAGCGAGTATCGACAGAAATCCCGATGAACAGCACGCCATCGCCACACGGGATAATTAATTAAACACATATTGTGAGTAATCACAGCTCCCAACTAACCTACAGGATGCCGCCGACGGCGCGGCAACCGAGTTGTTTTCGCTCCCCCCCCCCCCCCCCCCAACATCTCCTCTCTCGCTCTCTTTATAAATATGTTACTGTCGACCTTTCTCTCACCCATCTCACCCAGTTCATGTTACATACGTTATTGTGGTGTGACTGACGAGGTGCTTCACCAGCACATTAACACCACCTCTTTCTGGTATGAGGAGTTATTTAAGTAGAAGTACAATAAAGGTGTGTTCAAAGTGAATACACAGGATCTAGATTGTTAATAGACAGAAAATTCCTTTTAAAATTAGCTGGTAAACCAGTTTACCGTGTCGGTCTGATTGAAAGTTTTAAGTCTGTTTTGATAAATATTCACTAACATTGGATTTTTTTTTTTTTTAAGGCAAAAACTGATAGAATTATTTGGGACTTTTAAAAGTATTGAATTTGGAATATGTTTTATTTCCAGATTTTCTTTTTTTTGATTTTCAAGGATTAAAGCATAAATCTCCTTCTTCTGAAACAACAACAACAACAACAAAAATCTAAATTAACCTGACAGCACAGAAGATCTATACGTTCACCACAGCTTCAAGGTGGACACCCAACATTCGTGTCACCAACTCAGTATCTGATTGGTCACAGTTTCCCCTCCTGTCCCTTAGTTATGGCGTTGAATATTGAAGTGGACCGTTTGACCTTTTTGAAATAAAATCTCATCACTTCATCGTTTCATCCTATTAGATATTAGTGTGAAACGCTGTCACGATTATCGTGGGAGTTATTGAGTTATGGCCACAGACGTGTTTCGTGAGGTCATAGCGACCTTTGACCACCAAATTCGAATCAGTTCATCTTGAGCCGAAGTGGACATTCGTGCCAGTTTTGAAGACGGTCCCTTCAAGGCATTTCTGAGCTATTGAGTTCACAATAGTAAATGGATGCAAGGTCACAATGACCTTGACCTTTGACCACCAAAATCTAATCAGTTCATCCTTACGTCCAAGCGAATGTTTGTGCCAAATTTGAAGAAAGTCCTTGAAGGCGTTCCTCAGCTATCACGAGAATGGGACAACCAGATGAGGTCACAGGGACCTTGAACTTTTGACTTTTGACCACTAAATTCAACTGAGTCACTTGGAAAAAGAATCCCTTGAGGCGTTCCAGAGACATAATGCTCATGAGAACAGGTCAATTTAAGGTCACTATGACCTTCATCCCCCCTTCCATCCCCCAAATCGAATCCGTTCATCCTTGGAACCAAGTGAACATTTGTGCCAAGTCGGGACGGACAGGACAAGCCAAAAACATGCTGCCTGCTGGCTATTAGCAGCGCGGAGGCATACAAAGTTATTTATTTTCTGGAGGGACAAATTTCCTGTAAAACTTTACAGTGGCACCTGTTGTTTGTATTTACCTGCAAACAACTCTGCTGCCTGAGTAAGTTATTAATATACTGTGAAATCACATCGAATGGCTTTTGTGCATGAATGCTAAACAGTAACTGATCAACAAAAAAAAAAGAAAAGAAAACCTTCTGCACATCACTTACAATTAGTACACAAGCCATACGGCACAGTGCGAGGCCGAAACTAATGAACTGTACGAGGAAGAAATAACACTCGAATTCCCTTTAATTCACACTTCTAAGTCGGTGTCAGCAGAAAAATGCTGGCAAGGCCTGTGAAGAAAAAAAAAAAACAACTCTTGACAAACACAGTAAAACTTGTCCGTCTTCGAGAGCATCTCAAGAAAAGAGTGAGGGAAAAAAGTTGGCGGAAAACTTTTTGCGCTTGTTCCTCCCTCTCCCCCCCCCCTCCTCCGCTGAAGCAATCTGTTTTTGACCCGCTCCGTTTTTTTTGAGTGGCACTACTGAAACAGCACCTACAGGGAGGACCCCCTGCTAGCTCTCTGTACCAAAAAAATTGAGGAGAAGCCAGAAGAGAGAAGAAAAAAAAAGAAAAAAAAAAAAATCAATGAGAGCTTCTCTTGATGTCTCTTCAAGACGCTGTAACCAGAAGACCAAAAGATTTTCTTCAAGATCCCCGCAGACTCACCTCACGCTTCCAACACGGGCCAGAAAGGTGAGGTGATGGATGTATCTGAGAGATTGTAACTCGGGTTTTCTTACAAACAGGACAATAGCTTGCAAACAAGAGAGCAAAAGCGAGGAGAGGTTGTCTCCCCTTTGGTTTGCGGGTCTATTATCTGAGTTCTGTACAAGTGAGAGCTGCAGCTTTGCAACAGTAAACAGAGATTTCAAGCAGCTCAGGAGTGGATGAAGCGCTTTGTCATTCTGCACCGCTGAAGTGTTTCTTCTTAAATTGTAAGAACTTTTGAAAGAAGCTGCGTTACCACATTAGCTCAAATCAAGTCATTATTTTAAAGACTGTGTCGTACATGAACATATACGATAGACTATATATAAAAACGTGACAGGTCTGCAAAACTACATACCGTATGATTGAAATATGGCACAAAGTCTCATAGTCATAGGTTGTTGTTTTTTTTTAGGCCAAGAGAGCTGAGAGTTTTCAAATTTACAAAAATCTGAAAAGCCATAAAATTCCACAAATCAATCAACACACATTTTAACCAGGTTGTTTTTGTTGTTTTACCTAAACTACTAAACATGTTTGAAGTTCACCCTCAGTCCTCGCAACTGCAGAAGTTTCGGTTTTCATATTTTCTGGGTCTCTTTTTGTTTAAAAATGTTGACTTAACTAAAGTTCAAAGTTCATTCTTAAGAATAATTCCATCTCCTGATGAAGATCACGAACTTTGAATCCCAATTTCAGACCAAAGATTGAGACCAAGCCAATTCAAGCCAGCTGACGTTGTTGGCCAGCTGATCGTAATTGTCAGAGGTTTGGATGGAAGAAACAGAGAACCGCCTCATCAATTTATTTGACAAATAGCCACGTCCGTATGGCACAAGATTCTTGATCTTTTTTTTTTAATGTTTTTGAAGTTTCATACTACTTAAAACACAACCACTGCAAGTAACTCACTGCCTTTATCCTCGCTCATCGTTTTAAGACGCACCGAAAAAGGCTTTTGAAAAACCGGCAGTTAAAACGGACAAAGTACAGAGAGTCGTTGCCGCGGAGATGTTGTAAACCGGCAGGTTTTTAAAATGTTGCAGACGAGCCAAATCGTGCAAGTTTACAATCATCTCATCGTGAATCTTTGGAGACGTACTCGGAGACATCTACAAATCCCTGAGAGCCGTAGAATATTTCATGGATCTTTATGAGCCTGTTTTCCCAACTATTATACATAATTCAACAAAACTGTATAAAAAGCTTAAAAATAAGGAAAGAATAATAATAAAAAAAAAAAAAAAATACTTCTATCCGGAGCCTGATTGTGTATTTGAAATCAAAACCAAAAATGTATATAATAAAAAAGGACTAGTCCGCCACGATGTCAACACATGCAGGACGCATTGCCGTGCTTTGACCCCCCCCCCCCCCCTCGCGGCGGTCGGACGACGTCAGGTCTCCGCCTCTCTCTCTCTCTCTCTCTCTCTCTCCCCCCCTTCCTCCCCTCCATAGCAGCCCTCAAATAATTACCAATGTAAAAATCTGGCACCCGAATTAATACAGGACATGTGTAATGTCCTCTCATAGCTCAAAGTTTAGTCCAATTATGAGTGAGCCCCAGCGGTTTGATGTGCCCTTCACCACGGCGGAGAGTAATGGCTTTGACAAGGAGTGCCGGGGTCATTAGGGCGACTGACTGCATTATGGTAGCGGAGCGCGCTCAGTGATTAGTTCTGTCTCTCACCCCTGGCCCTGATTGAGATCATTACACTTCGCGTCACTTCCACATCCTCCCAAAGGGATGGCGCCATTAATTCTCAATCCGACCGGGCGGTGGCAGGTTAGAGGTTGGAGGAATTCGGAGAAAAAGAAAAAAAAAAAAAAAAAAAAGATGGTGCTGTCGGAAGAATCACCTGTGAGGCCGTGAGATTAAAACGACTCGGGGAAAACTTGAAGTCGTGCGGGAGACGGTTTCAGTTTGTTTTCGCGATTCGCGGACATTTACGATTTTTCTGGGAGAAGCATCAAAACAGGTCGGGATCTTAAAGGACTTCCACTTTTCTTGAAAATGACTCCGCGTTCGAGCTCGCTGTAACGTTGGCGGTGACACACCCGGTCGTTGGCGGCTGCTACTGCTGATCTTTTGATTTCAACGGCGTCATTACAGAAACAATCCGCTCTTCATCTGCATAATCTCCGAGGTAATCATTAGCTTGACTTCTCGCATAATCTTTAATGTAATTTCTTTTCATTCTACCGAAAGCTAAAAAAAAAAAAAAAAAAAAAAAAAAAAAATAATGAAATTGATGCAAACAAAATATTATATCACACTCAAATCCATAGAGAGCTCAAAGTCGTCCTTAATCCCCCCACAAACAACTTCATTTGTCATCATCACGCCCGCCGGCTGCTAATCCCGCTAACAGAGCAACGACAATGAGGGTTATAATGAGTTTATGAGCCGGTCAGGCCAAAGCTGTTTTATTTCAATGTTGAAGAAATCAACTGGTCCCGTTAAAAGACAGGAACTTCCTGTTGTTTTTTGCACTATTGTGGTCGAAATTGACGAGTTTTAAGAATAAATGTAGTTATAAATCACTGCATTTTTTTTTTTTCTCAAAATGGGAACTGCCTGCAGTTTTTGCACTTTTCTCACGTTCATACCTTTATGTCTGGACTGCTGTAATTGCACTCTGATTTTCCTAAAAATCTCTACTCACCTTTTTCCCTTTTCCAAAAATCTAAAATCTCCCGAGGGATTTTGCAAGGTTGTCTGGTATTATTTCGTTGTCCGCTAGTCCCTTTTAAAAGATGCCCTGTGGATGTAAACAAACTTGTATTTGTGCATCTTTGACACGTAACTCAAATAAATGTAGTTTCCTCCTTATGAATCATTTGCAAATCCAATGTTTAAGATAGAAGTAAACCTGACCTCACATACGTCCGCGAGACGATATCGCGTTGGAGTCGCGTTTTGCCTCAACCTGGTGTGAAAAGTAAGGTGCCTTACAAGAAAAAAGCCTGAAAGTTGGTATTTTGAAAGCATGGCAATTTGTAGGCTGTAAAAAAAATACATAGATATTGACTTTATTTGCTGATTTTTTTAGGGTTTTGGAATGTATTTTTTTGCATTTTGCCATCCTTAGATCTTAACATTTTCTCTGTTTTCTATAGTCTCTTCACTCAGAGAACCAAAGTTACAACATAACCACACAATACCTTATTTTCTTGTCCAGTAAACTGCCTTTTAAAAAAGTTTTTTTTGTTGTTGTTGTTTTTTTTAACGCAGGCACATTTGCTATTTTTAAGTTCATATAAATCAAAGTCGACTTGACGGTGAAGAAAGATGAAGTAACTTGTGTGTTTTTGACAGTTATAAAAGGCAAATTAATGCAACTTAAAGACAGGGATGAATGTTCAGAGTTATATTTCCCACTGTAATCCACCCCCCCCCCGCCGTCCCCCATACACATAGACCATATGTTGGCCCCTGTAGACAGATTGCAGCCATTGTTCTTCTCTGTCACAATGTTAACAAGAACCTGTCCTCTAATATCCTCAAACGTCGTCGTTAGGAGAGGCGGGGGGCGAGGGGGGGCTGGAGGTGTTATTCGACTAACATTTGTGAGGCCATGCATCACTTATGTCCCTGCCTCGGCCTGAACAAATCTCGCAACCCCCAGTGGCTCCCTCTTCTGCCACCTGCAAATGTCAATTACCATATTTCCACCCTGACATTTATCAGTAATGGCTAACATGAGCTACGTGAAATCAGTGTCATTACGGCGGAGATGGACAGGGGAGGTGGCGGCGGGCGCATAACTCCACGCGGATGCACGACGGGGCTTGTTTGTCGATCGGAGACGGTCGAGGCTTGAGCACATCTCAATAAAGGCCTGACCGCAACGTGATCAAAACAAATAAATTGACTGATTTACCGCGGATGCTCGACTGCGTCTCTCTTATTTCATTCAACCTTTTAATGACAGACTGAAGAATTACTGGCAGAGGGAGCTTTATTTTTGTTTCCAGTCCACACCTTCGCGGCTCCGACTTTTGTTCAGTTTCACCTCTTATCTGAATAAAGCTGTTCATTGGCACCTTCGCCACTCTGTGACTGAGACTCTTTGTCGCCGTCGCTGAACTTTACTCGGGTGTGAAAAGTTTAAAAAAGGTGCCATGTTCGCTTTTCACCGGCAGTTGAACGAGGGCGCCGTACGAATAACCCGGCAGTCACAGTCAAAGTCAGTTCTTATGGTATTTGGTTCACGGTTCAGTGCCTTTATTATGGTATCTCTTTTTCATCTACGATCATTTGTATGCATTCAACACGTCTGTTCTTGATTTTACACCTTTTTGTTTTCATTTGTGGGGCGAAAATGGGTTTTAACCCTTTAAACCCTTTTGAGGGTAATTTAACTACCTTCACTTTTAAGCTCATATCTCGGTCATCATAGGTGCTGACCATAAATGCTTTATCTTTCAGGACAGTCTAGGCTATTCAAATCTTTCATCATTTGATTTGATAATACGTAGAGATTATTATTTTTTTTTTTTATATTAGCCTTTATATCAAGGGAAAAAAAAATCATTTCGGCTTATGAAATTGTTACATTTTTACATGTATCTCACCATAAAATATTATCAGTAGAGATATCTTTTTATAGTTATGTAGAGGAGATTGTGTAGAATCTGGTAATATTTGAACCATGTTTGAGGGATACTGCATGACTCAGCAATTTGTAAAAAATATGTTTTTAGTGGCTGACTCCGGATTGTCAGGGGCCCAAAACCAGGGACTCGCACTCAACACTTTAACTGTGCTTTCTTCTTTTCTTTTTTTTAAACTTTGGAGTCGTTCACATTTAACACTTAAAAACCTGAGACTCAACACAATTTCCAATCACGCAGAGGTGTTTTAGTAGGAAAGAGGCGTCATGCAATCGCTAAGCAACCAGCAATCAGCGCTCAATTGCTTGTGTGCGGACACAGTTACCAGTAAAATTAACTATAGAAAGGAATTACATAAAAACATACATACTGTTAAATGCACTGGTTGATTTAATGCAGCACTAAACTCAACGATGTAAGTACAGACTAATATTCAAGACTCGCTGTGGTACTCAGGAGTCCGAATATTCGTACTTGCTTCCGAAGAGAAAGATAAATCTCAGTATCTTTCAGAGGAAACTGGTAAAAAAAAAACAAAAAAAAACATGAACATGAAGAACCTAAGAACCGCTGGAGTCACGAAGAAGATAGCGTTTGTATTTCTTGAGATACCGAGTTACAAACAGAACTAAGTGTTTCTGGACTCGGCGCCCGACTCACCACACCGATGGAGAAGTAGTTGTTTATGATGCTGTAAGGCACCGGGTCCCCTCGCTCCTCCTTGTCCACGGGCGTGACGTCGATCTTCCAGCGATCCAGCATCACCTCCGAACTGCTCTCGATGTCCCTCAGGATCTTCAGGAGGCTCTCGCCCTCGTAGCCTCGGGAAGAACAGACACGAAAAGGCGTTATATAGGTCGAGCACAGCTTGTGCATCTTGAATGACGCTTTGTGACTTGTGGTAACACAAACGTAAACTATCACTTTCTACGTATACTTATATTATTATTTGTGTCTCATTTCATGCAGTGCTCACTAGATTTAAAAAAAACAAAAAACTCTTTAGGATATAAAGTGTAGAAGATTTTTTTTTTTTTTTTGTCTTCAAATGCTTCAAATTTCCAAAAATTATTATAGTAAAAGTTAATGAAAGCAAATATTCACAATCTCCCTGTTTGTGAAAATGCTCTGCATGCATTTTTAAGTCTGGGCGTCCTCATCGGCTGTGGAACCACTAACAGTTTAACATATTTCAACTCTCAAAATGAATCACAAACTCTCACTTTTTAAGAAAAAAAATCTTCAAAGATCTTAAATCTTTAATTTATATGATTGTAAACTGAGTGATTCAAGGTTTTAGACAAAAACAGATGTGAAGAAATTGACTTGAAATTTCCTCTAGTGTACAAACTTATATAGAAAAAAAATGTATTAATACAAATAAATGTTAGGTTCAGCCCTGTTAGTGTTTCTCCAATTCTCCCTCTGTATGAATTCCCCACAAACACTTATAATAACTGGTGGCGTTACGCTGCGGTACACTCGTATCTGTGCCAACGACTACGGCAAAAGGAAACGAGAGGCCGCGTGATTCACTGTTGTCTCTTTTCTGTCAGTACCTCCTCCCCATCGTAGACATCTTGCCAGGTCGTTGCCCGTGCCAAGAGGAAGTATGCACACGGGGGGGTTCCTGTCCAGGTTGGCCTTATCTGGAGTAGCGGGACAAATATCACCACAAGATGCAAAACGAGACCAAAGCAAGAAAAACAGAACTCTCCGCAAGAACCCGCAGCGAAAGCATCAAATCCACTTTGCAGCCCGACTTGTAAAACCGCGAGTCAAAATGAACGCGCAGTTCTGCAGTCTATTTCCAGACACACATTTTCCCTGACAGTTATTACCTCTCTTTGTTTTGATTGATAAAAAATTGAGGCAATTTTTGAGAGTCTGAACAAGTAACGCGTCTTCCAAGACCAGATAAGGCCAGGTGATGTGTTTTTTTTTTTTCTTCTTCTTCTTCTTCTTCAAATGAAGACTAATATGTTGTTTTCCAACTCACGTAATCATCCCATTTTTACCAACCCTGAATACTCAGGCTTGGACGTAATGAAAGTGTTTATATACGACCCATAAATTACGCTTTACCATTTCAGGCTCAGCAACAAGAGTGCTGCCGCCTTCGAAAACTAAATGAAAACAGAAAAAGAAAAATGCAATTTTGCCGAAACAGGAACTGGAGAGTTGGAGTTGGAGTACAGGACGGGAGGTTTGAGAGTTTGTAGTCTTTCTGTAACGACTGACGCTGTGGAAGAAGCACGGGGACCAAATCCTTGATAATGCTGACATCACGTAAAATATCATAAAAAGTAGTAAACTCTGTACCAATGAAGTCCAGGATCCAGCCCACAGTGCCGTCCCCGCCGCAGGCCAACACTCGGAAATCAGGAACATCTCTGAGGAAGTTCAACCTGTAAAACACAGTCGACACTCGTATCTCACTGAAGTGTGTACATCCTGTTGTTTATGAACACATTTTCACTGGTCTGGTTACTCTTTTAAGATCTTGAGAAGGCTTTTTGTTGCTGAAATGTCACTTTATGAGGTAAATTCTGCGCTGCACTGACATCATCTTTAAGTTTTTATCTTTTTTTTTTTTTTTTTTTTTTTTTTAAGATGAAGATATGCTGGGGGGAAAAAAAAAGTCATTTTCTTTCTGCGTGAAAATGTACTTAAACGTGGCCGATTTATTCAGGTGATTAAAAACAAAAGGTTTATCAAGCTTTCCTCAGTCTATCCTTCAGATTTGATCATTTGCTTTATTTTATGATGAAGATATGTTGGGGGAAAAAGTCTTTTTTTTTTCTGCTTGAAAATGAAAAAAAAACTTAAACTAAAACTTAACTGAAGCCTTTTTTTTTTTTTTTTATCAGTCTCTCTTGTTTCTAAGAGTTCACATGGTGTGCATTTCACGGCCATATTTCTGAGCCCGCTGCCACAACGCGCTGCTTCACTTCAAACCCAGACTAATCCCGCAGAATAACACATGTCGCATTGATAATTATTCATCCAGCGTGCTTGCCTGCCTGTTCGAGGGCTAATTGGATCATGACAGGCAATGTTCAGTCCAACTTCTTCCGTTCCTTCACAATAACAAAGCTGTAACTGAATGAGCCAGCCTCCGAGCCTCGTATGGCGGGTAAATGATTCGCTCAATTACTCTCCAACTGGGACCGCAAACCGTATTAGACGCAAAACAGACGGCCGCGAACATAAAAGGCAACTTTGGGGATGTTTAAATACCAAGAAACAAACACTTAATTTGCTGTAATCGCATTAGGCGAGGCAGCTAATTGACGGCGCTGCCTGCGGCTGCCTCGGCCCGCGGTGTCCGACGGTGACCGTTCGCCCTGCTAATGCGCGCCGCGGTGAGCGCACCTGACAAAATATGAACGGGGGTTTACGGCGTGGGCGAAGGTTATCGGCTCCGAAGGAGAAAGCTCTGGATCGCGGCGGAGGAGAGAGGCCGGAGACGCTTCGGGTTGGGCCGCGGTGCGGGACACGTCGATAGATGGGGGGGGGGAGGGGGGAGGGGGGGGGGGCAAGGTCAGTGCCTGAACTTGGAGCCGCGGCGGACGCGATGCGGTGGCAGCTCCTCCTGCGGACGGTCCAAACCCTCACGGAGATGGTTTTGTTTTTTGTTTTTTTGCACCCTGTCTGTGCTGCTGTTTATATATATATATATATATATATATATATATATATATATATATATAAGTGGCGAAGATTCTGTTTTTAGATCTAATCAGAGCCAAACAACGTGGCGGCACGGCGCCGGAGGATTCCTGCGTGTTTTCAAACGCCGCTGGACGCAAACGGCAAAGTGAAAGAAGCCTCCCGCATGTAAATGATCCATTCATCTCCTTAATCACAGACAGTGAACCAGAGGAGAACCCCGACCTCGCCCGCCCCCCGCCGTGAGCTGCTTGTCTGTATGCGCGATCACATGTTGGCGTGGCGGGAGCGTCACCTTCCCTTCCACCCGTCCGCCGCCTCGCGTCGCCGGCTCTCCGTTTGACACGCGGGCCCGTTATGCATATGGAGTCGCGGCGCGGCTTACGGGGCTACGAGGCTACGGCATGACGCCGCCGTCTCCAGGATTCGTTACGCGTGGACTCACCTCATTTGTGCCGGCGCCGTGCTTGGAGGGGTTTAATACTAAAAGGCCTCTCTTGCATGTGATGGCGGTTATTATAGGCGGGCGACAACAGAAAACGCCGACGTGTTTGTAAACAGAAGATCATTAGCCGCCGTGATTTCGGAGGCCACGAACAAAAGAAGGGACGGATTTGGACTTTCTCGGTCCCTTCGTTCCTCCCTTTTCTTTCTGGTTTTTGACAGTAAGAAAAATCTACGTTAAAAAAAAAAAAAAGGCTTTAATTTCCTTTAAATGCTAAAAACGTATTCCACGTGAAAACAATCACATTTTATGAACTTTCCAAACAACATTTTTGTCATCTTTCCACCCAGAAAAATGCTGCAGCCAGATGGAAAGTTTGTTGTCCTACAACGGACTTTGACTGCACTCTTTAAAACAATACCAGCTCGATAAACGCTGCATGAAACGTAACATGCAATATTGTACGATTGTAAGCGCTTTTGCAGTTAAAAACCTAAAACTAATCATCCGTGCAGCGTGACGCCATGAAGAGCTGTTTTTATCAACTGTCATTAAGCCAAAATGCGTCTGCTGGTTTGTCAGCTGTTTATGGACATAAAGTCTTTCACGAGAAGATGTTCACTTGTCCACGTGTGTCTTAAAACAGAACTAACGTGTTCTTTTGTGCGCTGAGACCGTTTTTTTTTTCATGGTGTAAAACCTGTTCCTGTTCATTCAGCCTATTAAAACACCAACTCCTAACATGTTACCAGTGTTCATCTAAAGTTCAAATGAGATCCCAGAAGTCTGCGTTAATCGAACTCAGCAGATATCTTGCAAAAGTCTTTAAGTGAATGAAAATATTATTATCTTTGTTTTTATGTGTGCAGTAAAATGACACATTTTGGACGTTATCCACGCGGTTTGTCTCATTGTGTCCTCAGTTGAACCAAAACAAAGGCAGACAGATTTGTCTAAAAACCGTTGTAGTAAAAATGCCTCTAAAAGTGACGTCTTAAAGCCACTGAGTGCAGACAGAATGATTTTTAGCAAGAAAAAAAAAAAAAAAAAAACCTGCCTCGGTGTTCATCAAACTGCGAACAAACCCTTCGGGGCACCTTTGGGCGTCCCCGTCATTTTTCTCCTCGTTTGTTTTCAAATCAGTAAAGAGAACCTGCCGTAAAAGTTCAGCGAAAACATTTTCACAATGTGCGTTTAACTCTGGAAGAAATAAATCAGCTGTTGATGTATTACTTGTTTTTCTTTTCTTACATAAGGTGCATCACGTAACTCGTGACAGATGGTGACCTACGTACCCCGGCATGGGTCCGTTCTTGGCCAGGTTGTACACCTGTCTCGGGTTCAGAAGATACTGGAACTTTCTGTAAATCCTGCGGGAGTGAAGATGCAGAGAGAAAAAAAAAAAAAAAAAAAAAAAAAACATTCAGAAAAACATCTGTCCGAATACATAAAGACTCAAACGTCGGATTCAGTGTCGTTAAGTGCGACGAGGCGGCTCGGCGTCCAATCAGAACGCGCCGAGGGGCCGGCGGTGGACCGGGGCGAGCGGGGTGGGACATACCCAAAGTCCCCCCCCCCCCCTCCCCTTGAGAAAAAAAAAAAAAAGAAAACCATTAGAAAGACTAATTCATTTTAATTTCAATTTCATTATATCAACTGGCTGAAGTCATATTTTGATCTCATAATTTAAACAAATGATGGGGCCGGCGTAATAAGAAGTGAATGAATATGTTTCAGTAATAACCCAATTAGCCCTGGGTTAAAGAAAAGGGGAACCAGCCAGCGACGTGACAGTGAGATGTGTGTGTGTGTGTGTGTGTGTGTGTGTGTGTGTGTGTGTGTGTGTGTGTGTGTGTGTGTGTGTGTGTGTGTGTGTGTGAGAGAGCGAGAGAGCGAGAGAGAGAGAGAGAGAGAGAGCTGACGGTGGAGGCGGTCGGCGCTTTAGGTAAATGTTATTGTGTTTTTATTTGAACTGAGTAAAGCCTGGAAACGCTCGGAGGCCGCTCGCCGCCGCCGTCCCGCCGCGGGGGGGGGAACGGCGGCGGGACGGCGGCGGCTTCAGAAGGAGGGCCCTCTCTGTAAAGCGTGTCGAGACAGATCGTGTACTTACCTCTCTCCCTGCTTCCCCCCGCTCTTCGGATTGACAAACACCAGCAGAGGATGAGTGCCCTCTATTGTTGTGATCTGAATGGGAAGATGTCAAAACAAACCGGTCGGTGTTTGGAGACCGCAGGATGCTTTCACAGGAATTCACTTTCAAGCCTTTATATCGCTCAGGCGTTTTTTTTTTTGTTGTTGCTGTTTTATCCAGCCACTTTCAAGCGCTGCCAGTCATCCGATCCGTTTTCATGGAGTTTTTTTTTTTTTTTTTTTTTTGCTGCGACCCGGCTGAGGCGAGGTGGGAGCGCTCCTTATTCCTTTTTTGCAGAGCAAAAAAAAAAAAAAAAACGTAATCTTCTGTTAATTATAATATCTAATTATAGAGGAGAGCAGTGATAAAGATTTTTAAGCCCAAAAATCTTTTAAAATGCATCACACTTACTTTGACTTTTGATCTACTGCGGTTGCTATTCTATAGTTTTCTCACTGTTAACATTTTTTTTTTTTAAATATTCGACCAAAACTAACAACATTCATCCTTACTGACTTTTGAAATCTTTAAAAACACGTCGGAAATGTTGAGTTTGATTTCTTTACATGGCTCAGGAAGCACACGTGGGACTATTTCTTGCTACGGATAATTAGCATCTCCAGCTGTAAGATATAAATAAACAAATAAACAAATAAACTACATTGTTTTGTGTGTTCGTGGTGATAAAAACAACATCGGTGCCAAAAAGAGTTTTGAAGTTTTGGGGGGGCAGATTAGATTTATTTTTTGTAAGGGTAATAAACGTTTTGTTGTTGTTGTTGTTGTTGTTGTTGTTATTTTAAATCTCTGCCTACCTGACTAAATGATGGTAAGAGATGCATCCCCTCTCCTCATCCACATCAAAACAACTTGAATAAAGAAACATTTTTCACACATTTTTCAAAAACCGGGACCTCCGTCGTGTCCGCAGCTTTCTGTGGTCGTTTCATCGTGCCCCCCCACCCCCCCCCTCCCTCTCCCCATATGGCCCCTAATGCCCCCCTCCCCCTCCCCTCCCCTCCACACACACACACACACGAGTTTTTAAACGTTTTTGGACGATATGCGAGTTTCATGGCAACGACGTGCTGCACAGGCTTCATGTTCATTGTTGGTTTTTGGTCTTTTCATGGATTTTGCTGACAGTAAGAAAAAAAAAAGAAAAAAAGAAGCAAACATTAAACTATAATATTTCATGAAACGGACGGAATAATAATAATATTGTTTTATAGGATTTTGCTCCACTTTTCACTCCATATTTTACCAATAATAATAATAATAATAACGTATTTAGAAGCTGCGGTATCGAAATGCTACCAGATCGCGATGAACACACCGCGGTAAACTCATCATCTGACCGTCGACCCGACAGCTCGTAATTCACAATTCGGGGGGGGTGACAGTTAGTTCTCGCGAGCTGCCTAATCAGCGGGCCGGTTTCGTCCCGTGTGACGTTAGAGGGGCTTTTTCCAGTTTTCACCGAGCAGACAGTGAAACTGTGGAAGCCGGAGGGCCCGAACTCTCAGAGCGCCACGCGAACGGGCTCCGATCCGCCGGCCCCCGTTTGAATCGCCCTTCCTGCAGTCAGCCCGCGACGACTTGCCCAGCGCTCTCCCTGACACAGATGAAGCACTTAACTCCCCCTGTCTGCTATCCCAGCAGGCCGAGGGTGAATTAACGAGCTCCCTGTCCGGTCCGGAGTGATCCATTACTTCCTGTAATTATAAATAATAATCTTGATTATTACGCTGGTTAGCCGGCGAGAGTCATAGATGGATGTGCCCGGGTCACGATTCCTCATATTTCTCTCTCGCTCAAGACGAGCGGTCGCCGCGGACGGCGGCAGGTTTTCCATCGCCGACATGCAGGCTGACAGATATCAGAGAGAGAGAGGAGGAGGAGGTGGAGGAGGAGGAGGAGGAGGAGGAGCAGGAGCAGGCCGGACTGGACCCTCTGCTGCATGATGCTGATTAGCAGCAGGGCCTGTAGAGTCCCATCATGCATCCCAACACCAGCTGCACAAGTTTAATTTCATAACATGATCGTCGATGATGGAAAAAAAAAAAAAAATAACTGCAGCCAGTCAGAAGCAGAGACAAGCCCACTAAATATCTTTCAATTCCTGGTTCAATTACATTGGCTTTCTATTTATTTTTGAAAATAAATGTAAAGACTGTTGTTCTGTACTCATGAATCCGTGTAAACCTCCTTTTTCTACACCGAGTCTCAGAATCTCAGTGAGATGCTGCTAAAAGTTCAGACTTAAAGACCTTTCAAGACTGCGTTAAAATCAAGTTTGTACATGCGGCGCTTTTCGGACGCTTGAAACGTGAACGATATGAGCGGTTCTGTTTTTTTGGAGCTGCGGTAAAAAAAACAAAACGGTCGGATTCGGACGGACGAAGTTTCGCGTGTCGCATTTCTAAGGAACCGATCCCGTCGGCTCTCGGGGCGGGGCCTCCCACGGGGGTGGGAGGAGTCGGAGGCGGAGACCAATTTATGTTTTCATGAGATGCGTTCTGATTAAAGACGAAGCGTTCGAGTTACATGTTTAAGGCATTAGGGGTCGTTGGTTTAAATCCAAACCAGAAGAGCTCAAGCTTTACTCAAATAAATCATTCTCAGTACCACAATGTACTTAAAAAAAAAAAAAAAAAAAATGTTTACAGTCATTTAATCATTTAATATTTCTCTTTTATATTCGGCTTTTTAAATTTGACTGAAATTCTGTAAATAAAGGCATTACTGACAGCAAAACCATATAATCGCAGAGATCTAGAGATTTCGATGAAATCACGTGAAGTTTGAGTGAGACTTGCGTGAACGGCGGGTCGTTGCGGGGTGCAGTTGTATAACGTCTGTCTACGCTGTGTGGAAATGACCAAAATCCAGCATCAATACTTCACTTTAAGGTGAAAGGAAGAAAAAAAAATAAATAAAAGGAGCGTCACCTGCAGTCCTTGGCCGTCGACCGTGACCGAGTTGGCTCTCTGCATCTTCCCCCGGCCCGTCAGGCTGGCCCGAGAGTCCTTCCTCAGCGTGGACTGCCTCTCCTGGGGTCAAAGGTCAAACAGTTAGATGGGCCCCCATAACTGGAAGTTCTTCTCCCGAAGAAAAGTGATTTCTACTTGTAGGGAAATGTGGCAGGATTCATTGTCTACTTTAAAGGTTTTTTTCTTTTTTTGGGGGGGAGGGGGGACATATTTTTTTTATATATATATATTTTTTTTTATTGTTGTGTTTATTCGATAGGAGACCTCAGAGGGAGGCAACAAGGAAACACGGGCACGCTAATCTTTTTTTGTGTTTGTTTTGTCGACTTTAACGTCAAAAACGAATTAATAAAACAATAAACACTGATTTAGTAGAACTCCAGTGGAAACTTGAAAGAGCTCAAAACAGCAGTTTGAACATAAATGAGCAAAAACTTCATTTTCTGTGGCTGTACATTTTCCATAAGTAGCGTTGAATCTGGTGCTGATTAGCGGGAGAGTTTATAAGCAGATATCAACTTCCAGAGGAATCCCAAGATCTGCTCGTGTTAAATAATAAATAAATTAACTGCTATAACACAATGAATAAAATATAAAGAAAAAAAAAAAAAAAAAAAAGGAAAAGAGGAAGCTTCCTTTCTGTGTCTCTGAGGACTGATTCGTAGATTTCAACGTAAAACCTCTACTTCGGTTCGGTTGGAACATTTTGTGCCGTCTGACCAACTTTTACCACAAAACTTTCAAAAGTGTTTTTTTTTTTTTTTACCCTCCTCAAACACACTTGTACCAATTTTGAAATGAACTCCTAAAAATAACTACAAAAATCATTTGTGAGCTCAGTGGGAGAACAGGAGCTGACGATTGGATCCTCTGGAGTCAAACGAGGTCGGGTGGGACTCGGCTGACCGGCGTGGGAGGGATGGGGCGGGGGGGGGGCGGGGGGAGGGGTAAGGGAGGTAAGGAGGGTGAGGGAGGCGGGGTCTTTACCAGGACGACGGGGCAGATGGAGTTGGGGGGCAGGATGTGATCCTTCAGGGGTCCGCAGTCACACTCAGGCTTCACGTGGGAGGCACACTTGTTATGGAGCTGGAGAAGGTGGCAGCCAATTATTAACAAGCAAACTGGTGCCACAAAAACAAAACAAAACAAAACAACATAAAAAAAAACACACACACACACATAGCGCACGTTTCAACCGCACGGGATGTATTCTGCATTCCACGCGCGTCGCCGCCTTCGTTCTTATTTTCTATTAGCTCGCAGCCGCAAAACAAGTGTTTTCCGAGTTGTAAATTGGCAGAATGACTCGTTGAAGGTATCAAGAGGTGCAAAAAGGAGAAAAAAAAAAAAAAAAAGAAAACATAACGAGAAAAGAAAAGAACAAAAAAAAAAAAAAAAAAAAAAAAAAAATCAACAACAACAAAACCCCTACAAACAACGAGAAGCAGTGGGAATATAATGAGGAGGATGAACGGCCTCTTCCTCGGGTGGTGGCTCACCGTGATCTGACACCACACGCAGTGCAGCCCGGTCAGGCCCTGGTAACACTTAACGGTTTTGTGACACTTGTCACACTTGGTGGGGCAGTTCCCCTCCACCCAGAAATGATGCATTACCTGCAGAGAGAGAGAGAGAGAGAGAGAAGGAGAATATATATATATATATATATATATATATATATATATATATATATACTCAGACACTTGCGACGCAACAAAAGCGAGAGGGGGGGGAAAGGAAACGAGGACGGAGGACGGAGAAGGGAGGACGGAAACGATGCCGTCCGCGTCTCGTGCCGGTAATTGGCGACGCTTCGGCGGCCGATCGAGTCGTTTCAGGTGCGTTAGAGGAAGAGGAGCCCTCGTCCTCGTCGCCGACCTCCCGAGCGTGCCGCCTGGCGGAACACTTCGATTGGACCCACCTCCGTGTTTTTCTTGGACTTGACGTAGGTTTTGATGCAAGACAGTGGCGCGCGAGCCACGCAGCGCTCGTGGACGGTGTACTTGCAGACTGAGAGAGAGAGAGAGAGAGAGAGAGAGAAAAAGAAAAAAGCATTTTAAAATATTCAAGACGTTTCATGTAGGTATACATAAGTGATGTTCACAGGGGTTTGTGCTGTAATGAAGGTGCTTGTGATGAATTAGCTGGTGTGCCGGATGCAGAGTTGGGTTGCACTATGAATACGAAACATTTAGAAAAAAAAAAAGGAAACACAATCAGGTTTTATACTCTCAGAATAAATAAGAATAAATAAATAATAATAATAAAAAAAAACGGTTTGATGTAAAGTGGCTTTTTCTCCTTTTATTTTTTCCCCCCCTCAGATTCTGGTGATTTCAGCATTTTAGCAAAAATCCTCTTTTCTGTCCAACTGGAAAAAAATTGGAAAACACCTTTCTGGACAAACAGGTTTTTTTTTGTTTTTTGCAAAACACTCAACTGCACCATTGTGTATATATATATGTGTATATATATATATATATATATACATATATATATATATATATGGTCTTTTAGCTGTTTATGTGTCTATTTGTGTTTCATCTGTCTATTTGTGTCCTGAATGTGATCGGCGTCACGTTGCGTCGTATCCGTGCCAACAAATAAGTGCGTCTGTCGAAGCTTTTTAACAGAAAGTGAAAAGACTCACATGAGCAGCAGAGTCCCTGCTTCCCGAGTCCGATGAGCATGTTGAGACACAGGTTGCAGTAGGCCGGCTTGTTGAAGTGCTTCAGCCTCCACACGTGCTGCCCGTCGTCTTTTACGTTCTGCAGCGACACAAAAAAAAAAACAACGTTTAACTTGTTTGTCGTCTCATCAGCTGAATTTAAGCCCTTTTTAATTTTTATTTTATTTTATTTTTTTTACTTTGTGTGTATTTTAATTTTCCAGACATGTATGTGGTGTAATTTGAGTAAAGGCAGCTGATAGGATATGTAGTCTTCCTTTTGTGGTGATATTCATTCATAAAAATAAAAACACTTTTTTTTTTTTTTTTAAATGACAGCAGGTGGGAGATTTCTGTTTAAATTAGACAAATGCTTCCACCTAGTGGTAGAAATTAGGAACTGAGTTTGGGTTTCACAGTGGCAGCAGGGAAAAGGTGAAAAGTGTGTGATGATTATTCAGAATCATAAAAAAAACATTTGATTATGAAATAGTTATCACCCACTGCCTTTAGGCCTTTTTTTTATGATTATTAAGGGCCCCAGAAAAGGCAAAGCAGGTAAGCAGTTCAATTTGGATTTATTCTTTTTCTTTTGTTTTATTTGAATAATTAAGCCGACACTATGAATCACAGTGATTTGCAATGAGACTTGTGATAATAAATGTGAACGTGTTTTAAAATGAGGAACAAGGAGCTGTAAAGAGGCTGATAAAGTAAATTTACAACTTGCAAGACGTGAGAGAATAAATCTTCAAGTTTTTGGCTGGTGAACCAAAAAAAAAAAAAAAAAGAACTTGTGTCAGACATTTACTTAATTATAGTTGCTGTAATTATGTCACGGGGTCGAGTGTGCATTTGTTCATGTGATTCGGGGATTTGTTCGACCTCGAGGGGTCTGAAGCACCGCATGTCAATCACAAAGTGTGTTTTTTTTAACCTTTCAAATTAAAAGCTTGACAACAGGCTGTCATGTCGGTCATTTTTCGGGCAGTCGTTCGTCCAACCCGTTCTCCAGAGTGAATAAATCTCCAGAGTGCCTCGAGGGTTTGTTTCTTTTCTTTAAATTTGGCACAAAAAAAAAAAAAACATTCACTCTGGACAAAAGTGTCATTTTAAGTGGTCAAAGGTTAAAGGTCAAAGTTACTGTGAGTTCACAAAACGCATCAAATGCCAATCAACTCAAGAACTCGTACACTAATTATGACAAAAACTTTCACGCAAAATGATAAAAATGAGAACGTGAGGACATTTTTACATCCGGCAGGTCAAAGGTCAACTTAATAGAGAGGCTCCTTATTTTCTGGGTTCGACTCGTATTTCACATTTGGTCCAGACGGTGAATGTGCGACACTAAACGTTTGACGTCAAACTTGAAGCTTGAAGCTGATTGTAAAACATTGATGTTTTAGAATTTGAAGCTTCTTTGCATCAATATTTGAAGCATTTTATACAAGCGCTTCTTCTGGTTAGCCACGTGCTAACTTTAGCAGTCGTCTGACTTTTTCATCTGGTGGCATCATGAAGTCAAAAATTTGAATTTTTTTTTTTTTCTTTTTTCTCAGGTTCCTGGTTACGAAGCGATCGGGCGTCACCGGCAAAACGTAAGCAGGTCTCCCTGCAAGACTCACCGTCTCCAGGCCCAGCAGGACCAGCAGCGGGATGGTGGTCAGGCCTCCCTGGATCCACTCCCTCAGCGACACGGTGCCGTCGTGATCGTAGTCGATCTCCTGCATCATTTCCTGGAGGATCTATGGACACAAACAGGAGCAGAAGTCAAAAAAGAAAAAAAAAAAAAGAAAAAGATCATTCAGAGCTAAAATTCAACCTTTAATTTGAAGTAGAAAGATCACATGACAAAACGTCCTTCTTACCGGTTTGAGCTCGGTCACGTCCCACTCCAGGTACTCGGCCACGTGCATCATCTGGGAGATGATGTGCTCCAGCTCCTGCAGGTGGCAAAAAAAACCCCCAAAAAAACGAAACAACCCAGACAGGTGATTAACGGGGGCCACGAAAGAAATACTGCATTTATACCTTTCGGTGTATTGCAGCCTTTTTACCAGCTGATGTCACTAAATGTCTCTTGGCCTCAATAGACTGATGAACAGCCGGTAAATAGCAGGTTGGGGGACGTCGTTCTTCACCGCACACCGAGGAAAAACAAAGGCAGCGTGGGAGGAGTGCCGAGGCAGATGGGTTAATTACAATGGTTACGTTTTATTTATTTGTTTTTGGGTGGGGGGGGGGGGGGGTTGTTTTTGGGCGATCTACTTTGGATTTCTCCAACAACAAAACAAGCAAGTTAGAGTGTAAATGAGGAGGTCACACTAAATGAATATTATTCGTCATAACTCCTCGTCCTCTTTCCAATAACGGTGCAGAGATGACTAATAATTACATACATTACTCAACCAACCTCCACCTTCTCCATTTTAACCTTTTAAATCCACCCCCCCCCTCCCTCCCTCCCTCCTACACATGTTCTTTACATAAACAAACACGCTCTCAATCATAATTAGGACTTCTCCCTTTTGTTCTTATTTCGTGTCTTTCATCCATTCATTTACTTGAACTATAACATGCCTCGAATAGGAGCGCACCACACAGATTGGTTTACTTGAATAGATATGTGGAGGCATAAAAAAATAAATTAACACAAAATAGAGAGAGATGGACAGAAATATAAAGAGGTAGATTTTAAATAGATGGATGGAGACAAATAGAGGTAAAAGATGGAGGACTAAAGATATATTGGAGAGGCTGTGTTGGTTTTAAATTCTGATTTGAAATGTCCTGTTTTTGTTATTATATTCTGGTCTCAGTTCGAAGTTACTCGTGTGTTTTATCTCCTGGAATAAAACATTACAAACCTCACAAGGAGCAAGTTTAAACGTTTTTTTAAGTTTAAGGGGTTATTGAGCAAATTTAGAGAAAGATGGATGGATGGCTAAAAAAAAAAACAACCTGCAGCTAACATCTACAAACACGTTGAATGACTAGTCAGTAATCTATTAGTATTCGTAACTTTTTTGAGAAGCGATTAAATCATTTCCAGCTGCTCAACTATGAAAATTAGTCGCTTTTCTTTGTCCAAGATGATGAGTTTTGAGTTTTGTGGGTGCTTTATTGTGACAGGTCTGTTTCCCGACATCCAAACAATTCATTCGCATGCCAAGAATCATAAAAGACTTTTAAAACACCCGTCGGACTAAAAAAAACGTACGATAAAAAGGACTCATTTGAAATCGTTTGTTCAGTTTTGATGTGGGATCATCTGAAAATGACAGTTGTGGAGAAAATATTTACCGAGCTGTCCAAAGAGCCGTTTCCATCTGTGTCATAGAGGCGAAACATGACTGTGGAGACACAAAAAAAAAAAAAACAACACAAAATGTCAAGCTACAGTAGTGCCACCCTGCTGTCTCTCCCTCGTCCCTCGTCCCTCCTCGACCTCTGAATGTTTTAAAGAACAGAGCCGACAGCGCTCTTCTGCGTGAACGTCCTAAAGCTGCGGCTTTAAGTGTCCGCTGAACGGTCACCACGGAAACAGACAGCCCTTCCCATCGCAGCTGTGATTGGCCGCTCTTCAACGCCACCGGGGGTAACACATGTCTGAACGGTGACGGAGTCGTGACAACAACGACCTCGTGACCTGGCTGCAGATCATTTCCATCATAATACCCTATAGATGGAAGTGCTCTGACCCCCCCCCCCCCCTCCCACCCCCACACCACCACCCTCCCACACACCTCCGTGTCAATGGGCGCTGACATCATAATGAGCTGACGTCAGATGGGCGGGTTCATCAGGCTGCTAACGAGGAGCTAATTGCCCCCGGAAAGGTAATAAAGTGCAAAAGGATGATGAGATACTACAAATGTGTTGGAGAGAGGGAAGGGAAATGTTTTCATCACTTAAATCTCTTTTTAGAATTTATTGTAAATGAGCTCTGTTAAAAAGCAGCAGTTTCCTGTTAAGTTGTTTGTTTGTTTGTTTTTATTTCAAATTCATTCTAATCAATGCAATTAAGTGAAGAACAAATTGGATCAAATCCCTCAAATGTATATCATAATATACTGTACAAATAAGATGTTCTAGTTTATTTACTCAGAGTTCAGTTTTAAAAGAAATTATAGGAAATATTTTGCATTTGGTTGCACAAAGCTGTAAACAACAGTCCATGATGCCTTTTTAGGTCTGTTTGTAAATGAAACCTTTATTCACCTCATATGAGTTGTCCAAAATAAAAATAAAAATGTTCATAAAACAAAAAAAGAAGAGAAACATCAGTAACTGAACTGCCCCCCCCCCCCCAAAAAAAAAAAGCTGCAACAAAATCTGAGCAGTTCTCAAACGAACCAGCAGAGGGACCCCTCCGCTGCAGAAATAATAACGCAGAGGACCACAGAGAGGAGGTGGATGAAGATACAGGGAGAAGATTAATAAAACATCACCCAGTTAAATCCATGATGTGTTCTCACACACAGGCATCATCAGTTGAATTATTTAATCATGCCTTCGCTTCATGCGCTTCTCAATAATTCAACAAATGGATGAGAATTATAGCAACACGGGGGGGGGGGGGGGGGGGGGGGGAAAGGGGGGCCGCTGTCCAATTAAGCAATGTAACATTGTGAATAAAATATGTGATAAATGCAATTAAGAGATGCTGGCGACGGGATGCTTCAGACACGCGGTCGGAGAAGATTTAGTTGCCAAGATCGTTTCTGAAAGAAGTTACCGAGAGAAGAAGCGGTTTAATAAATTTAATCTAATTTGATAATCAGTTAGCGCTCCAGCCAGACCGAAACTTTGAGTTCATAAAACCTGAAACCGTAATGGATGGAAGCTGAAAGACCTTCTCTTCGGTTATTATTTTCACCACTGGGGGGAAAAAAATAACATAAAAAAACTCAAGCTAAATACACCTCAGAAACCTCTTAATCCCTCCAATAAAATGCTGAGAGAAAAATACACTGAGGGAGTATTTAGATTGCCTATAAACATTAAAACAACAGTTTACGTTGCTGCACAGTCTTTTCAGCGAGCGTTGGATCTGATCGGAAACTCGAAGATCCCGTCAGCTGTAACCTGACTGCACCACAGGCCTGTCAATCAAACAGACCCCACCCCTAAAAAAAAACACGGCTTTTTGGTGCTAATTTTACAGTTAATGACGGGATAATTTTCAGATGGATCACCAGAAAACGAATAAAAAAGGAGCGACTTCAGCTAACAACACCGAGGCCGACTTAAAAACGTTATGAGGCCAGTTGAATGGGAGTCGATGGAGACGGACGCTTTTTGCAGCCGACCTCTAGTGGCACTCGGTGGTATCGCAGTTTAAGTCACTTCCGCATCGACCCGGAAGCTACGAACACTTTTATATACGGTCAACGGTTGGACCTCAACGGACACAGTTTCTTCAAGAGATCGACATTGAACTAAGAGTCGTGAATGGATTTTAATGTATTTGTATCTTTTGTGGAAGATATCACGTAGTTACGCCTTTTTTTTTTTTTTTTCATGCACTGTGTAGGAGTCAAATTTGTATGTTGAGTTTGTGTTGTCTATTTGTGTTACTTCAAGTTTATTTTTTACTCATTTTTAAATCCCGACCAAATATTTGTGTTCTTTAGTCATCAAATGAAGAAGCTACGTTTAATCATTTTGGGTCGTTTTACATATCAAGCGGGCAGATTATTAGTATTTATACGTGACGACAGCGCGCGCAGAAAGAGGCACGATCTCTTGGCAAAGATTCGTGGCTTCGTCCGCTCTTAACCTTTTGTATTTTTCAGTGAGTCTGACCTCACTGAACCTGAAAAGCTGCTTTCCACCCGACTGATGCTGAAGTCAGCCGGTGACATTTCCTTTGCCTCCTCGTGACGCTGTCGTCTGGCACGTGTATTTTTTTATCAAATCTTTTCAACCGCGTAATTTGTGCAAGGGTCCCGCCGTTTCTATCACCTGTGCCATCGACAGACCCGGCATCGGGACGTGTTCACTTGTCCGCACGTCGTTGTGGTTTTGACGCCTGCTTCGTATTGATTTAGGGCAGCGGGTCACGTGGGATGATACTCACACTCGAGCTTGTCCTCGGGACGCCCGCCCTCCAGCAACGAGAGGTAGCACACGATGTCCTTGAGCTGCACCGTGTCCAGAGGCCGGGGCGGGGCGGGGGCCTTCAGAGGGGTCGAGCTGCCTTTGATCAGCTTCAGTCCTGTGTGGGAGGTGGGGGGGAGGCGGGGGGAGAATGGGGGGGGGGGACGCCAGGAAAGGTCAAATAAACGTCCTCCACAATGCCTCTAATGTCAGCCCAACAAACCCGCTGGGTTTTCGGATGCCCGACATCAGTCGTATACTCGGGTGGATCAGTGGTGGGCGGTGTCGCCGAAAAAAGCCCGACGATATTTCAGGTCTACGCGTCTCACTGTGTTTAAAAAGTAAAGATCGATAACGACATTACATCATTAACACCCACCCCCCCCCCCCCTATTGATTCACCCGCTGCAGTTAGCTGATGCATCTAATGAATAGTTCACAGCAGTCAAGTCAAATTTATGGTCCAATATCCTCCGTGAGGTTTTCTTGTTTTTCTACGTGGTACATCAAATATTCGATTTTATATTTTGTGTGTTAAAAAAAAAAACAAGTATTTGGGATGCTGCACAAGCAAAGAGGCTCATGAAATGAGCAACGGACAAAAAGGCATTAAGAGGAAAACGTCATTTTTTTATAATGAAGAATGGGACATGAGCGTGCAAACGAACCACGACCACCTCGGACGATCAATATGGGTGCAAATGCCATTTAAAAAAAAATAATTCACAAAAATAGCCTGGAGCGCACTGTAAATAAACAAAATTAATTGTTTGTAAAACAGGGAGCGGTGGATCTGACTCCATCTGATTGGAAACCCGGCGACACTGCGTCCCGCCCACCGATAGCCGTAACCGGACTGCACCACGGGCCTGTCAATCAAACAGACACGCCCCCCAAAAACGCAGCTTTTTGAGGCTTATTTTCTCATTAATGACGGGATTATTTTCAGATGGACCTCCAGAAAACTTTAGCTAACAACACCGAAATAACTTTTTATTGACTTTTGTTTTTCATGATAGAAGTTGAATGGGAGTCTATGGAGGCTTTTGGGAGCCGACCTCTGGTGGCACTCGGTGGTATTGCAGTTTAAGACACTTCGGCCTAATTTTTCAGACCCGGAAGCTACGAACACTTCTACACACAGTCCCTGAAAAAGGACCGACGCGGGTCATTTCAGTTCAGTCAGTTCATTACCACACGAGAAGGAGATATTAGTACAAAGGCTGTAAACAAACAGCGCTCTTGCCAAGACAACTGGCAGCCGCTACACTACAGTTTACATCGCGTGCCACCGGGATGGACTTGGCGGAAAAATCAGAGAGATTCTCCAAAACAGAAAACAGTAATCGTGCCGATTTTATAACAGGAAAAGAAAATTCTGTGAAGAAAAGGCTTCGGTGGCAGAGAATAATTGACAAATTGGCTGCACTTTCACAGCAAAAAGCGACAATAGTTTCCCTCTCCAGCACCAGTAACATGCTGTGTTTATGAACTGAGGGAGAGAAGAAATAAAAAAAAAAAAAAGTTCCTTTCTACACTTACCAGAGACTCGAGGTTTGTCAGAAGATGAGGGACTGGGTCTGGGTCCCTTGTTGCTAAACGACATGAAGAGGTGTTGACAGAACTCTTCGGGGAGTTCGCTCTCCAGAAACGTTTGCATGAAAACCTTGAAGCCCTCAAAGTCGATCTCCTGAAAAAAAAAAATTTGAAAACAGAGACGGAAATGAGAATGTGTTTTTGCTCGTCTCGGAGAGCTGCGGGTCGTTGCCTTCGAGGTTTCGAGGAAAACATAATACAAAATGTCGGCGCGAGCGGAGTGTTTTATTTCTGGTGGGAAAATAAATAAATAATCTGAGATACTTTGCAGAGTTCATGGTCCAGATTGATGCTCTCAGAAGGAGGTCTTGGAGGGTTGTTTGCGCTGTGGGCGGGTGGAAACCTATTTCAGAGTTGTTTCAGCTTCTTTTTTTTTTTTTTTTGTTACTGTCATTATATGTCTCAGTTTTTCTAAAGTTCAGGACTCTGATACTCGATGAGTGAACGTAGACGGCCTTTATATGCCCTCCCGGTTACAATTTAATTATGAAGGCGTTCGTGATCAGCCAGCGGAAGACACGCTCAGTGCGTGATATTTCCCCGTCGGCGGTCGAGGTTCTCTTCGCGAGAGGAGAAGCGAAGAGCTTCTGCGTTTCGAGCCTTCAGCAAAACACGGCAGCGATCGATTAAGAGGGAGGAAGAGACGGCGGTTACCTGGCTGAGGATTTCCTGCTTCTACAAGCCGCAGCATGGAAGACAAGAAAGAAACTCAACTTTGTTCACGGTTTACATATATATTCATTTTTACACATGGACCTGTAAAGCAACAATACAAAGAAAATAAAGTTTGAAAATACAGTTTTACAGTATTTACAGGATTAAATTAAGGGTATTATAGTTGCCAATTATAAATATAGGAATAATCCATTCTCTTTTAATAAATAAAATAACAGCAGAAAACCTACTTTTACTGTTTACCATTGTAGCTGCAGAAATTTATTCTGTTCATTTTAATAACTTTTTTTTTTTTTAATATATATATATATATATATATATATATATATATATATATATATATATATATATATATGTAGAGCAATTCCTTTACTAAAAAAAAGAAAAAAAGAAAAGATGACTCATTGTAAGTTGAATTATCTGCAGTTTAGTGTTTACAATCATCAACTAAATCTCGTATTCACATCAGGATTGTTTTCAGCGCGTCAGCATCCAAACCAAACTAATTAAGAAAAACATCTCCAGAAATGGGCCTTTGTTCCGTGTTTCTTTTTTTTTTTTTCGTCATTAGAGATAGATGTGGAGCGCTGTTGGCAGAGTTGGAGTCAACAGACTGTAAAATGTCTTGTTACATAATGCAATATAAACCGAGCATACCTCCTCTGGATTGTATTTAGCCAGCACGCCATCTCCGTGGAACTCCTGCAGCACATCCTTCAGCTTCTTGGTCGAGTCTGAAGGGGAGGAAACATTCAGCACGTCTCTGTACTGGCCTTTTGCTTGATATTACATTTTCCTTCACAGTACGTAGTGTCATGTATGCCTACAAATGAAGACATTATATTACACAGTTTATCATTGTACCGTAGGGTGCTTTTCTTTTTCTTTTTTTTTACATTTTACGGGGAGAGTAAAGTCATGTTAGTCCATGAGGGTGAACACTCCCCGAAGGTCTACTCTACTAACCTCACCGTGGTCAGAACCAGCGCCGTCCTAATATACGTAACACGATGCATAAATACAACTCTGTGGGTCACAGGAAACGCAACATAAAAGTAAACCAGAGAGAAGAAATACCCATCGGGACCTCTAGGGGGCTCTGTACAAGATTCGATGAGGAGAAAGACTGCACACACAAAAAAAAAAAAATCAAAATCAAAACAGTCTAAAACTGCAATGTCTGGATTTGCACTCCGCTCCAGACAGATATGATTTTTTTTTTTTTTATAATAGAGATTTTGCTGTGATAATTACTGCATCGCTGGAGAGGCTTTACGAGCCCTGCTGCTAAATCCATTTGCCGCGCCACAGATACCGAGTTTTAATGTTGCCGGAGTTAATTAGAAGTACCGTTTCCCCGCTTGCACTGGAGGGCCCGGTTCCTCTCTGAGCACAGAAAGATTACACCGAGATGCTTGTTTTAAGTTGTTCGTGTTTCATATCAGCTGCCTTTACTGCACCTCTTTACGGGTTTAATTAGCACCAGAGGAACCGGTCTTTGGGCCCCTTCGAGCTGCAGTGTTTTAAAAGGATAACTACACAACCCTGATCACTGTTGAATACTGAAACTTCACCTCAAAAGGATCAAATTTACTTCCGCTTTGAAGAAACGTTTTGACCTGAGCGGCCACGGAGGCCGAAGTAAAAGATGTCCTTTATAAAAGTGGACAGGATGTCACAGATTGATCATTCATGTTGGGAGTTTAGCCGTACCGTTAACAAAAGATAGTTACATTGATTACAAAAGCTGTCAAACATGGTAAAAAACAAAAAATAGTAGTTGGAATACAAATTTGTTTTCAAATGATGTTATTTTGGACAATAAAGTTTTATCATTAAACTGTAAAACATGAGGCCTCCGTTCCACGTCTTTGTCACGAGTGTTAACCACATTTCGGGTCAATAAGATCTATTGACATTTTATTTACGCCCTAATATCGGCACCGGCTATAAAAACAAATCCATAAGCTGTCGGGCTGCAGACTTCCTATCGACTTATCATCTCCAGGTCCATCGGTAACGCCTCCACAGCGGAGACGTTGAAGAAGAAATGTCACAGAAAAATCAATGTATTGTCTTCCGGTTAGTAAAAGCTGATATTCTGTCTCCACGTTGACGTGCGTTTGCGATTTCTGTCTCTTAACAGCATTTTGTCGCCCGATGGCTTTCGTCTCTTTGGAGGTTTTTTCTGGACGCATTTTACCAACGGTAAGAAGAAATAAATACCTCCGACTGGTCCAGCTGTTCGAGCTGACCATCGACACCGAAAGCCATTAACAGAGCAGAGTGATTAGAAATCCGCCGATCGCGTCACGTTGAGCAGGAAATGCTGAATTACGAATGTATTTTCTCACTCGGGGTTAATTAATCGTCCCGTCGTGTCGCCCGCGGCAACCGGAGGACAAAAAAAAACAAAAAAAACACTCATTTCCTGTGCTTTAACTTCATAAACACCCGGCGCGTTTTCTCCACCTCCGAAGGTGAAATAATTGTCCTCCTGTTATAACAGCGCAGCGCCGCGCTAGTCACATTCGTAATTATAACAAATAAAAGGAGAACTAATTGTTGGGAGTCAGATCTCCGGTTCCTGCCTCGGCCATTACTACGTTATGAAAGAGTTGCTCGCTTTAATGAGAAGGGGAAAAGAGAGCTGAGGGGGTGATGGTGCGGCGATGAGAACAAGTTTATTTAATTTTTTACAACCTGTAGCTGCACAAAGCTCGTTGAAACGTGATTATCACACACACACACACACACACACACACACACACACACACACACACACACACACACACACACACACACACACACACACGCACGCACACGCACACTCAGTTCAGTCCTTCCTGCCTTTTACTCCAGCACGATTTTTAAATGTCAAGCATTTAAGCGTCGTCCCGAGACGAGAGTTCCTCGGGAGTGAAGAAGAAGAAGAAGAAGAAGAAGGTCGGCTCCGAGCAATTAAAAGAGAGAAATGTCGTTACCGAGCGAAACACCGGTACGAGAGATCCCGGGTGAAAGAAAAGCATCCATTATTCAGATCGTACTCGGCGCTCATGAACGGAAAAATAAAAAGAGGCGATTGCTGAAGGCGACTCAAAGATGTGTCTTGCTCGGGCCGAGCCGCTACGGAGACAGCCGACACAAAAGCTTCAACGAAAATAAACAATAAAAAGTTGTTGTCGTTTGTCTTCTTTACAAACGATGTACCGCGACTGGTGGGTTTTTTTCTTTTGCGCTTTTGAAGTCGGAACCAAACACGACATGCGTGGGTGGCGCGAGGTGCATGGCGACCCCCCCCTCCCCCTCCCTCTCTCCCCTCCCAGCGGTCCGACCCTGCCAGGTACCGTCATATTTTCCGCTCCCGGCACCATTTGGAGTGATGAAATGTGTCAACATCTCAGGACGTGTTAACATAAACTCCAGGCCAACCCGGGAGCACTGTCTGGTCTGGTGAGGAAACGTTTGTCGGGTGGGGGGTCGGGGGGGGGGGGAGTGTGTGTGTGTGTGTGTGTGTGTGTGTGTGTGTGTGTGTGTGTGTGTGTGTGTGTGTGTGTGTGTGTGTGAATCATTCAGAGCTCGGCGCAAGAAAAAAAAAAAAAAAAAAATCAAGATTAGCCGCCAGAGCTTCTGACATCGGTGAGAAAAAAAAAAAAGGTTACAGTCGGCAATTACAGTGTCAAAATGATATCATTAGAGTGTGTGTGTGTGTGTGGGGGGGGGGGGGGGGGGGGGGGGGGGGGGGGGTTGAGATGAACCACGGTGAATTTAATTGCCGCCCTTACTGCAGTTTACAGTTAACAGACCCGCTCTGTTTGTGTGTGTGTGTGTGTGTGTGTGTGTGTGTGTGTGTGTGTGTGTGTGTGCGTGTGCGTGTGCGTGTGCGTGCTGCGCGGCGACTTCTGTGGATGTTTCGTTTCCGTCTGTGAGGCGGGTGGCTGAAGGCGTATGAAGCATGAATACAACTTCATGCCAACTTTCCAGCACCCCCTCCCTCTCCCCCCCCCCCCCCCCCACCCCCTCACCCCCAAAAAAGAAATGATGAAGTGCAAATTTGCCTCACATCAAAATGGAGTGTAAATTGGAAGGAAAGTACACAGAAGAATGCCGTTAACGAGGGGAGAAAATACTTAAACGTTGCCGTTTGCTTTCTTAGCGGGAGTTCGACTGATGATAATAGTTGTGAACATCCCTTAATAATAAATAATATTTTACTGCATCCATCCGAGAGATCGCAAACCAGGAAACGATAGCCGAGAAGCGCGTTCACGCCGCCCAAATCTCAGCAACGAATCGTTCTGACTTCACCTAAACTTTTGTACTTGCTCTAAATTGCTCGAACCTGTACGCGAGCCAAAAAAAAAAAAAAAAAAAAAAAAAAAAAGCACGTTAGTGAGCGTCAACAGTTGAAACAGAAGCGCGGAGAGTGGCGATGTTAGTCCGTCTCGTTTAAATGTGCGTACTGGCCCTTTAACTGCTCAAAAGTGCAACTTAAGAACTCCTCTCTTCGCAATTTAGGTTTTTTTTTAATTTCTTTTTTTATTCGCCAATATTGTAAGAAGTCCAGCAAGCAGATATGATACATTAGCGTTTATTTAGAGTTGTGATTCCTGGCCATTTGAGGAATTGAACTGAGGAAAATACCTGGTCTCTCCAGCTCCTGAATAGCGCTTTTTTTTAAATTTATTTATTATTATTAATCATTTCTTTGGCTTAAAAACTTCTGAGTGAGACCGACTGAGCGAGAGCGAATCGGAAAACCGGGTTTAAAACCAAAAGACACCAAAAACGGTCAGTGAGGCCGAATGGAAGCGCACGCCGAGTTGTAACCTCGACCCCGCGGTTAATGCAACGCGGCGGGAGGCGGGCCGAGAGACCTCTCTACTCACACTGGGTGTACTCCTGCAGCAGGGCGAATTCAGCCGGGGGTCAGCGTGACCCATTTATCCTGGCTGCTCATCGTGTTCAGGCTCCGGGTCCGCCGAGCATTCCCTGGGCAGCAACACACAGCTGTGAGGAGGGGTGGGGGGGGGGGGGTGAAGAGGTGTGGAGGTGTGAGGGGGGGGTGGGGGATGGATCTGGAGGGGGGCGGGGGGGGGTGGGTGTCTCACACTAGAAACAAACAAAACAACAACAACAACAACAACAAAAAAGACATCAGATCGCATCAACCGCGGACATCTCGACATAGCGGGGTCGGACGCTTTTTTTTTTTGTCCTGTCGTGTCTCTTGAAGCTCCCTGTTTTTTTTTTTCCCCGGTGTGTGTCTGTGTGTGTGTGTGTGTCTGTGTGTGTGTGTGTGTGTGTGTGTGTGTGTGTCTGTGTCTGTGTGTGTGTGTGTGTGTGTGTGTGTGTGTTGTCCATCGAAACCTGAACAATTTAAAAGTTTAACACGTCGTATTTATAAATGATGACCTCTTCACAGACAGAAACTAAACGTGGAAGGAGTCCTCTGCGTGAAGTTCGGACAGAATGAAAGTCGGTGCCGTTTTTTCCAAACGGTCTCGCGTCAGCCGGACTCGTCGCCATGACGACGCCGTCACGATCGGGTTCGGGCTGAAAGGGAGATAAACCGAGTGTTTTTCTGCTCGGACAACATCTCCGTTTCAAAAAAAAAACAAAACAAAAAAAACAAACCATTATAAAGCAGCATTTAAGGCCCGCGATGACAAACGACGTACGGTTTGAAGGCGGGACGACGCATCGATCGGATGTATTGACGGAAGATTTAATTTCCGGGACGGTACCACGGAGCTCCTTCGTATGAGCGGTGAATAAACGCGCCTCGCTGATATCCATTTGGATAAAAGCCGAGGATCGTTTATCAGATGTGTTATGTCACCGTTACCGACTGGTTCAACATCGCAGTTCTGCTGTTGACCTTTTTCCTTAGTTGTGTCGAATGAATGAGCGTGGGATTGTATGGTTTGTGTGGGTGTCACTCACACTCGTCTGTGTGTGTGTGTGTGTGTGTGTGTGTGTGTGTGTGTGTGTGTGTGTGTGTGTGTGTGCGTGTGTGTGTGTGTGTGTGTGTGTGGGTGTGTGTGTGTGCGGTGTCACACCGGCCGTGATGCATTTGACCCACTTACTGAGACCCTGGATCAACAAGTGGATGTTCATTCATGTGGAGGATGGCCTGTGTGTGTGTGTGTGTGTGTTGTGTGTGTGTGTGTGTGTGTGTGTGTGTGTGTGTGTGTGTGTGTGTTTGCATGTGTGTGTGTGTGTGTGTGTGTAAATAATATATATTTGTGGTGATCCTTGTACGACGTATAAATGTGTCTGCTTTGGGTTTTTTTCCACGTGCGCCTGTAGTTATGCAAGTGTGTGTGTGTGTGTGTGTGTGTGTGTGTGAGCGCATTTCCAGAAACACACCCCCCCACACACACACCCTCCCCCACCGTCTCCCCCCCCGCGCCCCCTCTCACCACATTTTTACCACGAGGAGGCAATTGCATAAACAAGAACCTAAATTATTGAGGCAGCGTCATTATTAAAGTAACAGTCGACACAACGTGTGTGTTGTCGTTCGCCTGCTGGGTGCGTGGGAATCCGCCTCCCTCCCGTAAACTTTGATCTGCCTCTTTGATCCAACGAGAAAATGCTCTTTTAAAATATATATATATATATATATATATTTGCCACAGACCGCAAAAAAAATGTTTTTTTTAAAAAGGAGCTGATGGGAAATCTTTTGTTATTTATCTCCACTAATTCCAATTCAAACAAACCCTGATGTCTGATGCAGCTCTGTGTTGTGCAATGTGTTTCCTGCTGCTGATTGCTGCTGCTGCACTCTCATCATCCTCCTCTTTTCTCTTTTTCCGCTGTTGCCTAACTGCAGAGCATCCTGACGAAAAAAACAACAACAATAACAACAAATAACACTGGGCTGGCACATATATATATATATATATATATATATTTATATGTAATCTCAGCAATCAAAATCCAGCTCTGCAAACCTTGCAATATATATATATATATATATATATATATTTATTTATTTTTTTTTTTTTTTTAAATTTATATATATATATTTTTAAATAGACGTGCGTTTATAGTCACAGACAGAAAACACACGCGAGGGTACAAACAGGCCACTGCGACACACGACAAACACACCGTTGCACGAGATGACGAAAATCAACACCAGCGCGCTCACCTGCTGCAGAGAGACGAGGGAGGAGTCCTCCGGCCAGATGTTTACGAGATGAAGCTGCTCACTCGCATTCCTGCCGTGCCCTCCTCCTCCTTCCTTCCTCCTTCCTCCTCCACTGGATCTTCTCTCAACTGCAAGGCAAGGTGCAATTAGACGGAGTGAAGGGCGCGTGGAAGAGAGAGGACGAAGCAGCAGCAGCAGCAGCAGCAGCAGCAGCCCTCTCCGCTGCATGTCGGTGTGTGTGAGTATGTGAAGGGTTTCGTGTGTGTGCGTGGTGTGCGTGCGTGCGTGTGTGTGTGTGTGTGTGTGGTCAGAGCAGCATCGGATGTGGAGCGCTGAGAGAGAGAGAGAGAGAGAGAGAGAGAGAGAGAGAACTGCTTTGCCTGCAATGATCAGTTTCCATACTCCCGCGCGCTCACGTCACGCCGCCTCCCTCCCTCCTCCTCCTCCTCCCCTCCTCCCCCTCCCTCCCCCGCCGATACACCACCCCTGAGGGTCCTACGACTACAACCCCTCCCCGCCGATACACCACCCCTGAGGTCCTACGACTACAACCCTGCTTCCCTCTACAACTACTACTACTCACCGCCTCCCTCCTCGCCTTTTTATTTTTTTATTTTTATTTGTATTTGTATTTGTATTTGTATTTTTATTTGTATTTTTTAAAAGCCGTCTTCACTCCGGTCACCGCAGGAAGTCGTCATCGACCGGGCCTCATTTTTGCATTCGGCACGCGACAACCTGTGGCGATGACGAAGAAGGTTCAGCACGAGGACTGAACGCAGGAGGAGGTGGAGGAGGATATAAACATATCCAATAATAGATTCATACTATGAAATACCTACGTTTGTATTTAAAAAACTTAAACAACCCACCCAAATTACACCCGTTGAATAAATAGTAAATAAAAAGGATGGCTGTTTATTCCTCGGATGAATATTTAAAAAGAACTAAAATAAAAAAAAATAAAAACTACGTAATTGATCACACCATCAGCGTCTTCTCAGATGAAAGCAGCATCAGCATAAACAGTGAAGCTGCAACGTTTGTTTGTTTTTTGTTTGTTTTTTTCCAACCATAAATGGTCAAAGTTCACCATACAGCCTGATAAATAAATAAACAAAACAACAAACACTGCCAGCTGACTCGGTGTCACCTGTACCTGCTTTTATTTTGATATATATATATATATATACGTCCCCTCCCAAAAGTGGGAGGAGTTTAAAGATGTAAAAGCTCAAAGTCAATTAAAGGAAAAACAACAAAAAGAAAACAGAAGTTCACGTTCGTGAGCGTCACGTGATTGATGTTAACTTCCCGGATGTTTTACAACAATTTTGCGGTAATTAGTTGTCAATAAACGCATTAATTAAAAGATTTAAGTAGCACACAAACGCGCGTGTGTATAGTTACGTTATTAAGCGTTCAACAAATGTCAAATTGTCTCCTATTTTAGGGTCAGCGTGAACGGGTCTAGTTTCAAGTTTATATTGCTGTTTGTTCATTGCTTTTAGATTTTTTTTTTTTTTCTGAATTGTTCTCATGACATCATCTCTGTCTGTACGGCTCAAAACAAAACAAAACTGCCGACAGCTAATTGTTCAGAAAATAAGGCTCTCTTGCATTAAAATCCCATTGGAGTAAAAAAATCGCCTTTCCTTTCTGCCGTGATAATGCTCATACATGAAGGTAAAAGCCGCGAGATCGTGTCCGGTCCGTTAATTAATATTCCAAACGCTGTCATTGACATTTCGGTCGTTTACAGCGAACGCCCTCCTCCTCCGCAGAGACGCGTGGCGAGCCGCCTCGGCGTTGACAATCGATAGGAAAGGAGTCGGGAGGTTAGAGACGTACGGCGTCGACGCGTGATCGAAGAAAGCCTGCAAAGAATTCAGGACAAAAGGAGAAACGATTAGACTGAAAATAGGACTAAATTGAGGGTTATTAAAAAAAAAAAAAAAAAAAAGTGCACAGTCAGCACGACTCACATTAACATAATATACATCAATGAAGCTGCACACAAATCAATAGAAAGAAGAAGTGTGCACGGCAAAACACAAGCGTTTAACACCAGTGTGTGTGTGTGTGTGTGTGTGTACTCATTGACACGCGCACGCACACACACACACACACACACACACACACACTTTGCTGACCGCTAATTCACATGCAGGAACCAAAAGCAACAGAATCAAATTCATTCTCATGGAAATGATGCTTTTTTTTTTTTTTAATGTAATTCATTCTCACCAGAAAATATATTATGAAAAGAAACATATTTACTTTACTTGGTAATTGATCATTAAAAAAGCTTTCTCCACCAAAATAACCTTCAATATCTTTCTGAATCTGCCGATGACGCCGACATATTTCACGTACTACACTTAAAAGGCTCTCGATTGAGAAGAATTACAGGAAAAGTCTGCAAACCGAACAGACACGAAGTGATTATTTAACATTTTGTAAAAACCTCAACCGAAGCGCTTTTATTTTTATAAACCGAACCACGTGCGGGATGCAAAAGTCCCGCCTTTTTAAAAAAAAATCTAAAATCCTTTATATAAAAAAAAAAGGAAGAAGTCCCAAAACCGACTGATTTCGCAACACCTTTCCTGAGCCCGAACGTACGACAGAAAAGTCTCACTTCTACGTTCACAACGAAACCGTTCTTGTCGGAGACGTAAAAAGGCGACTCGATAGCGGTTCAGCTTTTTCAGACGCAGAAGGAAAAAGACTTCTGGAAATAAAACATAAATATCTCCGACAGCCTCCTTCTACGTCACCTCCAACCTCCACCTGTCGGACTCCCGACACTTTCATCCGGCCTCGAACGCGCGTCAATGTTTTCACAGAAGTGTGTCGGGTGGGGGGGGGGTGGGGGGTGGGGGGGGCTGATTCACCGATAACATTTGTGTTTTAATCCCCCCCCCCCCCCCTCTACACCCACCCCCACCCCCACCGTGTCAGAGAGGCGGCCCAAGTATCGACAAGTCCTTCAAATGTGACGAGCAGGCGGGTAACTTCAGGGCATTTAGACTTGTTCCATACATTTTTAAAAAAAATTGTTTTTATCCGTTCTTGTTGTTATTGTTGTTGTTGTTGTTTTGCGCAGAGCATACCGAGGTGCTGTTTTTTTTAACACAGGACAACAAAAGACGGGACGTCAGATGAGCCCGCTCATCGTGAAGTCATTATATATATATATATATATATATATATATATATATCAGTGAAAGTTCATATCTGGTCCTTTTGTATTCATAAAGGGTGAAAAGAACAGTCAGCTGTCTGCTTGGTCCTGAATATCCGAAGAGGCACGAATAATCTGTCGGGGTCACGATAAACCAATTCAGCTACAGATTTGTCGTGTTTTGTTGTTGTTGTTTTTTTGGTCGAAAGCAGCATTCAGCCCGATTGGGAAAAAAAATAAAAAATAGAAAGTGGTAAATGTTAATGAGACTTCATGTTCTGAGCCACAACAGTAAATTACATTTTCTATGTACCGCACAGAATGACATACAAACGTTTTTTTTTGTAACATGAGTGTAATTAACGGTCGCCTAGACGACCTTAAAATTCAAACTTGCACCCATCTGTCCGATTTTCCAGGATTATTATTATTACCACGACTAAATGAAAAAAAAAAAGCCTTTTGCTGTTTATTCTTGTTCGTTCCCCTTTTCCAACGAAAAAAATAAAAACAAACAATCCAACGCGTTCCCATGGCGACAAATACCGACGAGTCATCAAAGCCGTTTTGCGTCTCATATGAACGCGCAATGCGCTTAAACACATAAGGGGTCAGGACAAATATCGTACTGTCCCATCGATCAAACCTGAGGACGCACAGCGGCAGCATTTTACGGAGCGTGACGGGGGTGTCGGTGTCGGTGGTGGGTGGTGGTGGTGGCGGTGGTGGTGGTGGGTGGGGGGGGGGGGGGGGGCGGTACATTTCTTTTACATTTTGGGTGGAAAGAAAAAGAGCAATCCCACACGTCACAGGCTGTTTTCTTACAATCGATTATATGCTGAATCAATGGTGGTGAACTGTCTTCAGCTGCTCGGCCGCGGCGGTTAAATGCTGCTCACGCACACGGAAAGAAAAAAAAAAAAGACAAATACCTGGAAATATAAAACTAAACAAAACAAAAAACGTTTAAAGTGCCAGAGAGGGCGTGAATTCCTCTTGTAGTTGTACTTCACTGGGAGGGGAGGGGAGGTGGTGGTGGTGGTGGTGGTGGTGGTGGTGGTGTGTGGAGGGGGGGGGGGGGGTGTAATTACACCGGCGGGCTGAACTCTCCCTGCGCGTCATCCGGTCGATACGCAGCGCTGATTCTGACGCGACGCTGATTTACAGCACGTTGAGGGGAAGAAATACGGCGGCGCGCAAATGAACTTCACGAGCCGATCGAATGCCCCACCCGCCACCACGTTCACACTGGAGCCAACAACTCTGCCACCGACACCCGACTGTAGCTGCAGTCTGACGTGCACACATATCAATTACCCCCCCCCCCTCTCCACCCACCTCTCCTCCCTCCCCTCCCCCCCTCCCCCCCCGCCCACTTCTAACCCTCTGCGCTATAAATAGCGGAGAGTCTGGTGCAGGACTCTATGAATCATAACGGGTCCCGTCCCGAGCATCCGCAGAGGCTTTGACTCACCGGGGGTCCTCCTTCTCCGGTGAAAGGGGGGAGCGGGGAGGGGGGGTTATGTTTTAGTTATTACACGGGTCGCCAGAGTGTCAATATTATCGATACACATGAAGCGGCCTCCGACGACAGTTCAGACTACCGTGTGCACACGTGACCTCTTCAGCTCAGCACTGTTTATCAATAATTAAAGCATGCACATGATTTTACATAATGATACAAGTGATGCTTCGTCTTTGGTGAATTCTCCTGGCGGTAATTCAAATACTGTTCGACGTCGAAGTCCAACGCAGTGAAGAAATTAGATCGTAACTACGTGACACGCAGCGACATTTCTTTTCCTGCAAACACACGAGGCCGACATACACGGTGCCGTTCACTCCGACACGCACTACGTGTGAATATCGAGCTCTACGCTCCGTCGCTATAGCAACCTCCGGCGACGCAGTTATAAAAGCAACAGCGCGGCAACAGCGCCCCCTGTGGTCACGAGCGGTAATTACAAGATTCTGGTGCATTCACTTTTTGCACACAGGTGTGTGCATTGTGTGAGGTGGGAGGGGGGGGGGGGCGCTTATAAAACACACAAAAAACAACAACAACAAAAAAAAACTACAAAGCACAGAAATGGCTGGTGATTCATTTCCTACGTACGCAAGTCGCTGATTGTGGAGCTAATCGCTGCCTTTCCAAATGGAAAGCGGGCTCGAGATTTATTTGCTCGGACGGAGATTTGAGAAAACGTGCGGTTCAGACAGCAGAAGCTTCACGAGCGCGAAAAGAAAAAGAGCGAATCCAAGAATAGACCGACGACGGAGAGCTCATCGAATGGACGTCCAACCGGGTGTGTTTTCGAGCGCGCACACTTGTGATTGTAAGCGCGCGTGTCGTGGGACTTCTTCCGTGTCGCCACGCGGCGCTCTGAATTATACAGCGTTGTCACAGGATGAGTCACTGGAACATTTCTGTGTTCTCGCTGCCCATCTGCCAGGAAACAGAACGACACGGACCAAATCTGTTCTACCTGATGCGTTTGTACGAAGAAAACAACACAACTGTAAAAAAAAAAAACACACAAGTGAAGATTAAATGTACAAAGTAAGTTTAACATGTAATCTCCACAAAGTCTTGTTTTTTATTTTTTATTTTATTGTATTAAATCTGAAGCGCTTTTGTACTGTACTTCACTTCCTACAGATCACCTGTCAATCAAACAGTGTGGGTGGCACCGACATGATATTCTTTGAGATTTCTGTTTATGCAGTTTCAGTTCTCTGATTTTTAATTGCATAAACATGCATTTTCTGATATTTAACATCAGCATGTGTAATCATACCTTGACCGATTTCCGTAAAACGTTTTTTCTTCTCCAAATTTCTTTCACTGCTCATCTTGAGCTACAAGAATTGGTGAACTACTTTTTAATGACATTTTTGCCAAAATGTGAATCACCTCTCCGTGGGGTTCAGATGAGGTTTTTTTTTTTACTGTCCTCAAACTGATGCGAGGAGCACTCCTCTCTCTACATGCTCCATAAACTGCCTTTAAAAGGTGGACAACAAGACTTCTCAGAAGTGAAGCCAAAATATCTGGAGCACCCCCTGGTGGCCGGTTGCAGCATAGGTCATAAACCCCTTTATCGCCAATTTAGCAGGTTGTCGGTTTTTTTTTTTTGGTGGTCATTTTATATCATTGTGGTCCATTTAAGTCTCTTTTTTCGCCAATTTAGCAGATGGGACCAAGGCCGAAATAAAATAATAATAAAAGTATTTTTTTTTTTCTAAATATGTTTTTGACATTAAGTACTTTTCTCTGAAAAGTGTTTCTTTTTTTTGATGCTGTAAGTAGCGCGTGTGCCGTCATGATTGACAGCAGCTCTGGAGAAAGTTGTTCCAGAGGTACCTGGTCGGTTTTAGGTTTTGTAGGCTGACTTAATTATTAAATTAGCGCAAATGTTATATCAAACAAGCTCAGAGCGCAACTAATCTATGGAGGACAGCTTTTATTATGAAGCTAGAAAACAAGCCGTTACTGAGGATTTGTTTGCAGCGACTCGCGTTTGTCCCTGAAGCGTCAAAAGATGCAACAGCCCTGATCTAACTGTAGTTTATCTATTTACAGGAGCTCAGACATGAAATCCCCGTATAGCTCGGATAATTTGTCTGCCAGACAACGACAATAAAAAAAAAAGAAAAGATAATGAGAATAAAAACTCACCAGATGTTAGGCAATCCTCCGGGTGACCTACATGGTGGGATGGAGGGTGTGTGTGTGGGGTGGGGGTTGGGGGGGGGGGGGGGGGGGGGGGGGTCAAGGCTGAAAAAAACCCTGGTTAAGCGCATTTCATCTTAGCTGATAAATATAAACAGATAAAACATATAAATTACTGCTGCTGCGTCGTACTTACTGTCTACACGAGAAGAGTCCTTATGAACGGCGCCCTCTTGTGGTATTCACGACGTCGGAGCTTGACATTTTCTAAAAGCCTCGAGGTCACGAGGTGTGACGTGTTGGCAGACGTTTACGGAAGTTGATTTTTTTCGTTGGACGTTGAGCTCTTATATTGAAATTTTAGTCACCGAGAGTTTGTCTTCGTAAACTTAGACAACAGCCGACGTCCGAGGAAAATGCTGCTCTTCCCGACGGCTCGCTAAATTGTTAACCTCGGTGGTTAGTTTTCCGTTCCCAAGCAACGGTGTTTTTTTTTTTTACCTGTTAACCTCTGTTGAAATCAATTGTCGCCTCACAGAGCATTGATTTGATAAATCAATAGCAGGAGGGATGGCTTCAAATTCAAATCTTAACATCACATTCCCGTTTAGCCAAACACAAATATTGTAATAGGTATGTAATGTAAAAAACAGATGTAATACAACACCTGTGACCCTCAATACATTTTCATATTTATTATTAACCTGATTATTCTTATTAATACTATTTGTTGGAGTACCAGTTCTTTTGATTGAGAAACAGGAAGACCATTATGTCCTTTGAGAAAGCTGCGATTTTAAATTAATCATTTGCTATTAAAATGAATGATGTGAACAGGGAGGGACGCTGGAGGCAGCAGATCATGACAGATTGTTCATGACCTTTCACCGAAACACCTGAGCTGTGATACAGAGTCAGAAAATGTGCAGGACGTGATCAGCTGAATGTGGACGGTGACGACAAGGACTGCTATTTGTGAAGCCCTGGCGGTTTTTGATATATGGGATGTGACACGAGCTTTACGGATCGCAATACCGCCGAGGGCCACCAGGGGCTGGCTCCAAAAAGACTCTGGCCCCAAAGACTGAGTATACTCAGGTTGGTTTCCAATCAGATTAAGTCAGCTTTCCCCCGTTGGCTCCTCCCCCAGCCCGTCCAAATATGGTCACTCCTGGTTCCACAAAAGCAGCATAAAAAAACAACAACAATTAGATCCACGTCAACAAACAACATCAGTGAAATCCTGCATTTCAGGAATTGTATTATATTATAAGCAAACTGAATAAATTATAAAACATAACTTCACTAAAATGAGTTTGTGTATATGTTGCTATAGGCAACGGCAATGTGGACGGCGTCTACAACCCCCCGCCCCACCCCGAGATCTGATTCCCATCGACTCGTTACTGAACCGTCTATCCTGTCTATTTCCTCGTTCCATTAAGCGGCGCCGTGGGCAGGATTCCCTCGCCGCCTATTAGCGGGATTTCATGTAAGGTGAAGGCCACATCCTTCTGCTCTGGGATCAATAAGTCAGCTCCTCGTCCCGCTGCTCGATCGCTTTAATTACCCTCGCAAGATCATTAAAGAGCCGAGAATACGAGAGCAGCTGCACTGCGAAGGCCTCTTAATCTGTGCTGGGTAATATGCAGTTACAGTAACAGGTTCATATTATTATAATAAAAAAATACTTTTTTTTTTTTATGATTTCTTTGCCTCTTTGCTGCTTGACTTTGATATAAAAGATAGAAATAAGGATCAAATGTGTGAAACATCCCTGCAGGGCCTTTATAAAAAAAAAAACAGCTCCAAGAGCTCTCTTTATTTTCCACATTATTTCCAGTAATCATTTATAGAAATAGACTGAATATAAAGTCAACGGGCCTGAAACAGAGTGGTAGGGATTAGAAACAAATGATATCTTTTGTAAGGTGTCTATAAAAGATTTGCGTTGAAGAGTAACTTATATTTACGTTATGCGAGTAAGTTATTTCCGTTAAAAGTACACGCTGATTGCTTGTAACCTTTTGGTTACAAGCAATTGTCGTTCCGTAGGTTTTGGTAAAGGTTTTATTTTTGTCTCAATCTAAAAAAAACAATTTGTAGGAATAAAAGGAAAATCAATTAAAACATGTTTTATATATATATATATATATATATATATATATATATATATATATTTATATATATACAAACAATACTATCTATTCAATTATTTTAGGTTTTTCCTTAAAAAAAAAACAAAAAAACATCAGTTATCTCATTAATGAGTTTTTTCTCATTGAAAAGTAATAAGCACTTCACTGATCAACTACATTTTTCATTGTGTGAGTGCTGGAAGCTTCAAGTTTTTAAATGGACCACTTGTCAAAATTGCATATTAGTTAGTAAATCATGAAATATCTGATATTCAAGGTAAACACAGAGAAATGTTAATCCGCACAGAAGCACGCTGAGAAAAACAAAACAAAAACGTAGGATCCTGAAACTGAAGAGCATCAGACAAACAACTGTCACCTGGCAACCACGACGCTACCATCCCCGTGAACACCGTAGATGTTTGTAAGTGACAGTAACTTAATGAAAGAAAAAAAGAAAAGAAAAAATGTACCATTCGTTCTTCTCCATAAATCTTCTTTCAATTGATGTTGTGCCGGGAGATGAAAACAGTTTAAAGGACAGAAGTGACCAGAAAAAAAATTTAAAAAAAATGGACTGCACATAAAAATAAAATTAAAAATAAAAAAGCTTGAATACTGAATGTGATCCTCAGAAAGTTCCCAACCTGTGAGCAGGTTTGAACCTCTGGCCGCGTCCCAATCAGCGATGCCACAGCAGGTGTTACGACTCCACCAGCTGCTGGAAATCACTGACAGGGACATCTCTGATTAAGATATCTGAAGCCACAGAGACGAGCAGCAGCAGCTGCAGTTTCCTGTGTCCAAAAAAAAAAAAAAAAAAAAAAAAAAAAAAAAAAAAAAAAAAGGGACTCACGTGCAAGTTTTTCTTTTTTTTTTTAATGGACATTTTTAGTTCCCTGATAATACGATCGTAACCATATAAACCGCACGCTAAAAAACACGTGTCTTCGTCTGTGGGCCCGTCTTGTGTTTTTTTCCTCACTTTGGAGTGTTTTAATGGTTCACATCGAGCTCCTTTCTGCACGCTGTTCCTCGCAGATGTTTTCTGCATCTGTTCAGTGAACGCACCGGATGACATGTCTGGTATTTTAGTGAACACAACCCGCGAGTGTTTTAATGCACATATGCAGAGCAGCGTAATACCATCTGCAGACCAGTTAATATGACCCATCATGAATATTCACACACGGCCACCTCTGATCCTTCTGCCTCCGCAACATGCACTCGTTTACATCATCCGCAACAGTTTTTTTTTTTTTTTACAATGAACGTGACAAAATTTTACACTGACGTTCAGATTATTTACATTTTTTTATGTCATCAACATATTGTACATATTCTGCTTTAGAGTGAATAATTCATACTTTAGCAGCAACCCAGTCAACAACGTGTAAATTATTGATTGTTTTTACATATTTTCATAAACTCATATTTTGACTGCATATAGCCAAAGAATTATTCACAATTTGCTTCAGGGTCGCTTTGCGAGGCCAACGGTGTTTTTCAATTGTGTATATAAAACCACGGAGCCCGGTATCAAACCGAAACGTGTAACGCACCCGTCGGTCCACTAGGGGACGCCGTGTCAGCGTTATGTTTTGTACCGCCGAGGCATGAAAAGTACACGTCGAAGGAGGTCACGTGATGAAGTACAGAGAGTGATGAACAAGGCCTTGTAAGAAACCTGTTGCTGGGCAACGGCAACGTGGCTGGTGTCTAGAGGCCACAGAGGCGACGGATTTAGCAAGCTGACAGGGAGGGTAATGTAATGCAGGAAATGCAAAGTCACAGAGGGAAAAGATGAGGCCGTTGGGAAGATGAACATTTTTCTCGAAGTTTATGGAACATTTTTAGTTCCGCCGTGGTGGACACCACAAGAGGGCGCCGTTCACGTGAACTCTTCCCACGTACACGGTAAACACGACCCACGTTTGAACGCAGCAAAAGTCCAAGTAGGAAAGAAGTTGGGGTTATTGGATGGAGCAAACAAAAACCTTTCACCCGGACGAATGCTGTTGAAGAAAGCAAAAGTCAAAGTGCAATTTTTCCTAAAGTAATGCAAGTTTCGTACATCACGCATTCAACTCGTGTAACGCACGATAAGTAATTTATGGGACGTACACAGCGTTACTTACATTAAATTATTGATTTCAACCCAAACCACGACGCGTCCAAACCGAAGGCGTCTTTACCTTTCACGTCCAAGCGACGCTAAATGTGACACTGACACGTCATCGCCATCTGGTGGAGAAGCAGGCGTATTACACACGTTGGTCTGATGTCGGGTTGAGCTACCATCTGTTAGGCTCAATAAAAGCGTGCTTATAATGGTATTTCATATAAAATGTCAAATTTGACTGAAGTTAAACCACCTTTTTACCTCATTGTGTCTTTGGGAGATTTGATGCTTTATGAGGCTCCAATATATTTTAGCTTTAAACCACTTCAAGCTGTCATTGAATATTTAGCCACCAAAGTCGTGGTCTTGATGCCAACAAGGTTTTTTTTTTTTCTCTTTGATGTGATATTTCTTTTACCCCTCCGAGTATTTTAATGAATGTCTTAATTTCAAATATTTGAGCACAGGTGCCTTTTTAAAAGAAGACGTTGATTTAAAAGGAGAGTAATGACGGGTGATAACAGCCCCATCTGCTGTGGACCGTTTGTCACTCCCACACAAGATCTGGAGGAATTCAAATGACAAATCTGCCGCTTCAAAAAACCCAATTAAAGCCGACAAGCAGCAGAAACCTCCCGGGATTTTATTTTGCATTTCTATTTTGACAGTCCAATGTGCATTAGTTAGGGGATCACAAAACAGGTAAAGTCAAATTACAGCATTTTATTGGAATGATACATAGAAAACAAGAGAGTACAGTGTTGTGCAATATTTCAAAGTGGAATTAACAGGCATCGGTATGAACTTGCTTTATTAGAGGTATGTCGTTGCATTGTGGTTCATGAGGAACAATAAACATTTTTGAATGATTAGTACAGCAGCAAAGAGAAAAATCAACCACAATAAATTCATCATTGTTTTTGATACAAAAAAAAAAAGAGCACCTTTCCTCGGTTAATTGCTAATCTACACAAAACATGTATTTTAGAAATAAACAGGCTTCAAGCAGTTACAGATAACTTATTTCAACAACGATGACTCCAATTTTTCACAGCCGCCATCGCTCTTCGTCGCCTTCGAGTCGTCTCAGTCGGCCTTCTTCCTGATGCTGAACAGCTGAGAGCAGCTCTGCAGAGCCCAGTACAGCAGAGAGAGGGAGACAAAGGCCTGGACAAGATGGAGACACAGGGAGAGGATTCAAAAACATTAAACTCGGCTTAAAAAAAAGACTCATTAGCGACCTGGGAGAAGGAGACGAGTTACACTGTTCATTGAGAAGTGAAAGCAACAGATGCTGAAAATCTGCTCAAACTTCCAGAAGTCCCAGAAAGATTTTGATCTGTAAAAGTCTTAATAACTTTAAACTTGACTACATGTTGATTTATTGGATTACCAGTGTCTTGTAAAGATGTTTTTCTTAAATACCATATATATTTATATATATATAAATTACATGCTGATCTGCCAGTTGCTTTCTAAATAAATCTCTTAATATCAGAACAAACCAAAAACTTCATAAAAATGTCAGAGTCCAAGAGGACATATGTTTATTTATTATCTAAGGATTTCATTTCACATTTAACTAAAATATAAGAATAAGAAAACCTATACATATAAACATTTGAGAAGTTTGAATCGTTCAAATTTTGGCATTTATTTCTTTGAAAATGACCATGAATGAATTTACGGTGTAGAAAACTGTCCGCGTGACAGATGTTTGTATCTTAATCCAGCCACTTGTGGATTTTATTTTCTGTCCACACTTCATTTATGCAATAAATCATAGATTCGTTTTCTTAATCAATTAAAGAGCCAACATTAAAAACTCCTACAAAGACAGTACGGGCATTTCCTCATTATTATCTGTCTCGACAGATGTTAATGGACACTTGAAATTAATGAACTGTTTTCTCCACTTTTTTTTTTTTTGTATAAAGATGTGTTCACTTTAACATTATTTTGTCGATCAGATGTTAACGTTTCTATTAAACTGTACAAACACTGAGAGCCGCATCGGTTGGATATTTGCTCCGTGTTGTTGTTTTTTTTAATGTTGAGCACAGCAGAGATTAACGCACCTCTTCAGATTTACGATAATGAAATTAGCCGAACTGTAAAACTGCTGAATAAAAGCAGGTTGGTTTGTCACATTTAAAAAAAAAAAAAAAAGGACATGAAAATAAACAGTGACACTTTCGGAAAGTGGATCTGTTAAATTGAAAGAAAACAGTGAGACTCCCTCAGATGCTCGAAATGATGTTAAGAAGTGGGCTCAGAGGTTAAGGAGCGGGTCGTCTCCCTCGACGCTCTCACGACGGGGTCAAAAGGGTCACAACCGTGGGGGGACCCCGCTATTCGGAGAAATTGAGGGTGGGTGGTGGTGGTGCGGGGGGACGGGTGGAGGGACAGGGGGGGGGGGGGGGGGCTCTCTGCCAGAAAAAGCCTCCACCTCTCTCTGAGTTCTGGCCCATAAACTGCATCCTACATCGCAACTAGAGCCAAAAACCAGACCGTTGTCCATCACAGGGAAAAAAAACAAAAAAAACAGCTAAATTTCCTGCTGGACGCGGCAGCTGTTTTCCTCTGAGAGAACGTTTTTCTGCCTCTCACTACCTGCTCTGAGAAACAGACTCCCCGCTGAGACAGAACGGCAGGGAAACAAAAGATGAAACAAAGGAGGAAAAAAAATAAAAAATAAAAACGTACGGAGAGCGTTAACAGATCCAAAACATGTCAGCGATCCAGTCGGTTCAACTTCCGCCGTTTCCAGTCGTCCAAGAACGACAACTCGGCAGTTTTACACCGAAAATCCACCAGATTTTAAAACCGTATTCGGATCAGTTGCAGAACAAACCTGAAGATGGAAATCAGCGTACTTTACACTTCATATCGGAGGAACGTAATGCACTTTTTCTTCTCCTTCATCTTCTCAGATGAAGATTTGCACATATAAATGATGCAAATATATAAAATACGACCCATTTGACGGATTAAAACTCCCGACAGCAAACAGAGACGTTAAAACCAGCTCTGGTTTCAACGGCTACAACATTCAAATGCTCCTCATGCATTGAAATATCAATAATAATAATAATAATAATAATAATAACGATGAAACATTATAATATAAAAGTACATTTTATGAAGACTACTTTTAATTTGAATTCCTTAATGGCACCTTAATTATAATAGCGGCATGAAATTTGAAATAATTCCTTTTAACTTGAGGATGTTTCCCGTATTAATGATTATATCAGAGAGAATGAGAAGATGAAACGATGAATTTGTGTGCATATGTGACTTATTTAAATGAAATCTAAAGCCAAGCGGGAAGAAAAATTGACATTTAACATTTTTAATGACGGGAAATGAAATGATTTGTAGAGAGAAGCATCAGATCTTTTTTTTTTTTTCTTTTTTTTTGTCAAGATTAAATCAGGACTGAAATATTGTCTATTTAATTTGTGTGTTGGGAATTGAAACATAGAAATTAATTTCAACTCATTCAAAATGTGTTTTTTTCTGTCATTAATGTCAACATCCAACAGTCTCGTTCCTTTAGATGAGTCAATGTCAAATAACTGAAAAAAATATATATATAACATGAGCACATCATGAGCAAAATGAAAAAAACCAAAACAACAGACAGGTCGGCCCTTCCTGTTCCACTTCCTGTCTGCTCGGTGACGTTATCCAATCAGAGGGCCACAAAAGCTGCTTGAACACTTTATGAGATGACAGGAATTCAAGGTGAAGGAAATTCATCTACTTCTACCAAAACCAACGCCATAAAAGATAAGACGGAAACGAAAGGTAAGACGGTTTTACCGAGGAAAACGTTAAATTAATGAACCGGAGGTTTGTCGGGGAGTTTTTCACGTATCCAACAGGTTTCTCCGGAGCTCGTGGTTCACGTAGCAGCTCAGGAATCGCTTTTAAAAATCACGTCGGATAAAGTCATTTCACAACCTGCTCTTCTTAATGCAGCTTAAACATGACGGCGAAAAGTCTAAAACTCCCAAGAAGGAAAACCAGATGGAGGATTTGAAATATTCGCGTCTATCTCTTGAGACGGATTGGGATCGAGAGCGCAGCGCCCGACCCGGCAGAACCTCGCAAATCACATTTCACTCAAACTCAAGACCGAAACATGACAAGAGGGTTTTTTTTTTCTATTAAAGCCGCATGTTGAGGGCACCTAGTGTTTTTTCCTCCGCTCCCATCTCCACTCGTCCCACCCACCCACCCCCTCCACCCACCCCCACCCGCTCTGCTACATTTTAATGGACTCGGAGGGAAATCCATGTGGGACGGATTACATCGTTGGAAGGAAGCAGGTTTGATCGTCTACAAATAAGCACCACGGCCGGACGGCACCGCCGCCCAAAGTAGAGATCTCAGCAGATCCTCTCGCACTCACTCTGTTTTGGGCAGAGGGGCACTTTGTTAAGGGAAGTAATACAAAAACCCACCGACATGTGGTTTCTGTAGGTTATTATGATTATTTTTTTTTCTCCCCTGCTTCTTTGTTGACCTTTATTTATTCAGTGAGGACCAACCTGCTGTGGCTAAAAAGAAGTCTGAACTTCAAGGTCTAAAACAGCATCCGGCGATGAATTCCACTTTCGTGAAGGTTTCAAAGTTCAGCTGTTGTTTGAGAAAGCTGTTGATCCTCCCGAGGCTCGATAGTTTGTGCTGCTGCTAATGTGTATTGTGTTAAACTGACGTCTTCCTGTATCTTTGTTTACCTCATTTATATAAATGACAGCAGGCTGAATAACTGAATCGCTTTCTCTTCATACGGGAGAAACTCTGCTGTCCAACGGCGCCACTTTTCGGCAAAAAACAGATGAATTTTGGCCCCGTTAGTAAAAACATACTGTGAAGTCACAGTAAGATAAATTATATTTATGAATCGTATTAAGTTGTGTAAATCCAATCAACAAATGACATTTTTTTTTTTCGTGTACTGAGCACTGAAAGTTGTTATGTTGTCGCTCTCACCACAGGTGGCGATAATGCACGTAAAAGATGTCGACCAGCAGCCATTAAACAGAACGGAGAGGTTTGCAAGGAAAGCGTGGATAATAGTTGCAGTCGAATAGTTCAAAGCAAATAGTGTTTCTGCTAGAAATGCCCATTATACATTTTATTAAGTAAAACAAACAAAAAAACAAAAAAATGTCCCGAATCCCCCAGTTTTACAGCCACTAAAAACACCAGTTTAGTTTGAGAAACAGCAGCTAATTTTTTTGTTTTTTTTGTTTTAAAAGAGACTTTTGTGAGCAGTCGGTAAACAACGTCCAACATCTTTTGTTTTGCCGTTCCCACGTAAACTCATCAGAGTAAATTGAAAACAACCCATTGTACGGAGCCATTTTCTGTTCTGTTGATACCCCCCCGGGAGATGCGTTCAAAGACCCCCTGGAGGAGGGGGAGGGGAGAGGGGTGTAGGGCGGGTGGAGGGGAGGAGGGGGGGGTTGCACCGCACCGCACCGCGGTGGCAGCGATCCCCCGGCCCTCAGCGGGTTAACGTGGCAGAGCCTCGCTGTTCTCCAGCTGCAGCTCCAGATTGAAATGAAAACAAGGCAGAATGGCTGCTGTCAGACGTGTGATATACGACCTGTAATGGGATGTTTCCAGAGCTGCCTCTCTCCATATGGCTGCCTACAGTCCACCAGACCTGGCCTGAACTGTATCGGAAAATCACTCCAAGCTTTTAAGTTTTTTTTTGTTTTTTTTTGTAAAACTGGCTGAGTGGGCGGAGTCTGCTGCTGCTGCTGCAAAAAAAAAATATTTTGTTTATAGTCCATGATTCTAGTATTACTGGTCCTGACACACAAACACAACAGTGAAGTATACGATAATTCAAACTGAAGCTTCACTGTTTGTATTTTCTTTTTCTTCATGTGACAATTCGGCTGATTTTGCGGTTTACAAAATAATTCTGCTCTGCTCGTTTTGTGCCAATAATCTACCGTGAGGACAAAAGGAAACGAGCAACTCCGGCCGAGTGATGCACGCACGAGTGTTTCCAATTCACGTCTCTTCCTCCTTATGTTTCAGAGGGAAATATTGTGATCTTTTACTTATTTTGAAGGGTTTTCAATTGCAGTTCCTTTGCAGACTGAAGGCTTTGAACACAAAAGGTCTATGAGATGAAAGATGAAACCTCCGCTCGGGTCGGCGTCGACGCGCTGTTCGGACGATTTTATTTCGTTTGGTAACGTTCCTCTTCCCGGGCGAGAGCGTTCACGAAAGAGAAAAGTGACAAAACAATCTCGTCGGCGACCACGTGAACCGACCCGGGGATGAACTGGAGCTCACCGGAGGGCGACGTTATTTCTACGTTTTGACGTCCTGCCGTTTTTTTTTGTTTTTTTTAACATTTGATACTGGCTGGCAAAGTCCAGCTACTTCCCCTCATTTGTTTAGGGAGGCTACATTTCTTCCCTTAAACAGACGCCACCGTGTCCGCCGGAGGTTTACCGCAGTGTCGGCACTCCTACCGCGTCTCATCTCTCGAAATGAGTTCAGAAATCTCCGTCTGTTCGCCCTCGGCGCACCTCGACGACCGTTCGTCCCGCCCGCTTCGACGTCGGCGGGCGCGTCGCCGAGGACCACGAGGTCGCGAAGCCGAAGTCTGGAATTGGGTCCGTTTTAATTCAACTGTTCCACATAAAACTGCCTAAAACTCGACGAAAAACAAAGAGCTGAGGCCTAACAGGAATACGTCAAAACAAATTAGAAGGAATGTTCGCCCACACAGTGAGAATAAATCCTCCCGCTGATACACATGTGGGCGCGCGCACACACACACACACACGCGCACGCACACACACACACACACACACACACACACACACACACACGCACGCACACACACACACACACACACACACACACACACGCACACACACACACGCACGCACGCACACACACACACAGCAGAGGGGCTTCCTGTCCGTTTTCATTACGAGCAGATCTACAGTCTCTCTCGCTCAGCTTGTTCGAGCAGACTCAGGAAGGACACGCCGGGCAGGTTAACGTCCCACCAGAGAGTCGGCGCGGTCGTCAATCCGCAGCGCTGCCGTGAGAAACACGGCCGCTGCGCTCCCACGCACGTCCAGACAAAACACACGTGAAAAACGCGCGACGTCACGTCCCCGCGCGGCGCGACGAGGAGCAAAAAAACACGGGACGATACGGCGACCCGGGACGACACGGCGACCCGGGACGATCCGGCTCGTTTTGGACGCGTTCCTTTTTCCACATCTGGTGTTCGCCGTCCGTCGGGGACGTCGCAACTCGAGGCCGGCGACGACTCGCCCCGACCGCCGCGCCTCATTTGAAAGGGCGCGATTAAAACTCATATCTTCGTATCTCTTCCATTAACTGCGCGCCCCCCCCCCCCCCCTCACCCCTCACCCCTCACCCCCCCCTCCTCACCCCCCTCACCCCCACCAGCAAGCTCGGCCACACTTCAGCTCCATTCAAGAGAAGTCGTCACCTCATCATCGAACCGCAGCTTCCCGGGCGGACGAGTCGGCGAAAAAACGCGCCAGCCGGGCGGAAATGTGGGACGGCAAACGTCCAGCGAAGGAGACGGGAGCAAAAAGACGAAGTGTGCGCAGCGGAAATGAAGCCGCTGTTTGTATTTCAAGGAGCAAAGAGAAGACGTCTGGATCCGCTGTGATTTAGTTCAGTGGATTCCTCTGAAAAAGCGGCGCAGATAAATGGGTCTCCGAGGGCCCGCGGGAGGTGTATCTTTACCTCGACTGCTTCAGTCCACCCACTGATATTTACAAAAATCACAACCGTCTCTTTTGTACATTCCTGCCGTGGAGTTTGGAGCCAGCTCTTCTCGAAGCTGTTTTCCTGCCACATCTGTGTGGATCTCTGGGTAGTTAGTAATTAACAACAATCAGGAAAAAAAAATAAAAAAAAATGTCCATCTCCGCCGGCCTGAGCCGAGACGCTGGCACAAAAACTGGTAAACAAAGATGTGCTGCCCGGTTTGGGTTTATTTGACTAAGACAATGAGGAGAAAATCAGAAATCAGATCTTCTCTTTAAAAAGATAAAATAATTGGACATTCAGGAATCGGGCAGGAAAATGAGATAAACAGCTCAACTCGGCGTTTTTAAAAAAAAAAAAAAAAAAGAAAACAATGTCTGTTCAGAGAGGAAGAAATCTGTCACCGCGGGAGAGCGTGAAGTGTTCGGGTGCCTTTCGCAAGTGAAGAAACAGCCTTCGGGAGGGAGAATGAGGTTTTGTGAGGATGATAACTCAGGAGCCATATTTTTTTTTTTTTAACCTCCTCAAATAAAACAATTTCTGCACCGAGGAGCAGCTGAAGGCCAGAAAATGAGACGACGGATCACTGAGTGTTCAGAGGCCGTCGCCAACCCAACGCGAAGGCTTCGAGAGTCCGAACGAGATCTCGAACGAGATCTGCGTCGCAGGTGCACGCTTGGGTTTGCACGAGTTCAGCACGAGAAACGTGGATTTGGACCTTAAAATGCAGTTTGAGGATTTGGGCTCAAACGGTTTAGAAAAAGGCTCGAAATAAACATCCAACTCCACGGATGGAAGTCGACAGCTGCCGGTCTCTGACCGATGCGCTGGACAGGAGGTGGACGTTCACGGGCGTCTAATCAACCCTGAGGTCAGGTATCGCATTACAGTCTTTTCCCCCAAGAAACCGGCGACCTCGCGACCTTCTCGTCGCACCTCATCGACCGATCCTTTGTCCGTGCGGAAGATATTGATCGGTGGAGCTTTTGATGAACCGGGACGGCTCATTGCGGCTTCAGTCTTTGCGTGACGTTGGCTCCTCAAAGTCTTTTACAACCTTAGATCAGAAGCCTTTTCTAACTTGAACCCCCTCTTCCCCCCGCCACCACCACCACCGCCGCCCCACCAAATGCTCACGACTCCTGGCAGCAGGAGACATTTTCCAGCTCACTTCAGACAAACTACTGCAGCTATTGTGTAAAAAAAAAAAAAAGAAAAGAAAAGAAAAGAAAAGAAAAGGGCTGTGAAGAATTTAATTTTACTACAATATCAGATGTGTAACTGTTAGCCAGAGAGTTAATGAGCGTGGCGGAGAGAGAGAGAGATTAACAAGCTGAACGTGGAGTGATGAAAGCTCAAACTGCAATAAAGATAGCTAAATTAAACGTGCTGAGCCTTCATTCAGGAATATTTTGCGTCAAAACCTTGACGTTTTGAACCTCGTGACTTTCCATCGTTTCGTAATGTTTCCACGTCTTCGGGAGCTGGCGTTTAATTTCGGTGAAATCAGCCCGGCGGCAGAAATTAAGACGCTCGGAGTAAACCGGCGACCGTCGGGTTCAATCGGGTCCGACGGCTGGAACGCAAAAAAAACAAAAAAAACCCCCAAAAAAACAACGACTGGTGTGTTTTTCACCCGGGAATTAAAGCACAAATAGGAAGACAAATCGAAGAGAAAGTCAGTGTTGGCTTGCGCATCCGAACAAAAAACAAAAAACAACCAACGAGGGCCAAACTAAATACTGCAAGAAAAACTCCCCGAGGGCCACTTGCTGTTAGATTTCCATCGCTTTACCTGGCAAGTGGTCTGACAACATAAACCAAGCGGTTAAGTCTTTGACGGGCACGATCCCCTGCACATTGAGTGATAATATTTCACACTGTGTATGCTCGACCACCCCGCTGTTTACTCCGATGGTCCTACCCAAGCCTTTTTTCTTTTTCTTTTTTTTCTCTCTCTCTTTCAAATCCCTCCATTTTCCCTCCCTGGGAGGAGATTTCCTTTCCTTTCCATTCCTGCGAGCTCTCAGATGATGTCATGCTCGCCGAGTTTCCACAGCTCACCCAAACAAGCCCGTTAACCTCAGCGCTGCCTCTCGCCACCACACATTCCTGCTTCGGGGGAGGAAAAAAAAAAAAAAAAAAAAAAAAAATGGTGGTGGGGGGAGGGAGGGGGGGGGGGTGTTGCTAACCTCTCGCACCTGAGCTGTGGCGAGAGGAAACGGCGACCTCTCGCCGTTAGTCGTCTTATCTGCCGGGATTGGTTGGGGAAAGACGGGCGGGGGGTTTGTGATTTTTTTTTTTTTTTGGTATTATTTTAAAGACAGGTCAGGTGACGTGTCGGAGATGAAGCCGGTTTTGTGCTTTTTGTGTTTGACATGAACTTAATAATATTGTTCTTCCCTCTTCTTTGGGCCATTTATCTTTCCAGTTAAAGTCTGACAGAAAAAGAGGCTCTTGTAAGGCTGGAAAACAGTTATCAACACCGAGAGGAAAAAGATGGAAAATCTAACAGGGTTTCAAAACAATTTAGATGGATTTTTTTTTTATTATTTTTTTTTTTATATATATATTTTGGAATCAAAGGGATTACACAGATTCAGATTCGCTTCTCGAGTGTCAAACTTGCATGAGCTAATACACCACTTAAGTCTTTTATTACAAGGGAACATTTCAGTCATATTGTAAAAGAAAAGCAAAGTAAAAAAAACAAAAAAAAAACCTCGGAGGCTTTTTATTATTCTATTTGGGGGACTTTTTTTTTTTTTGTGCTTTATTTTATAATGATTAAAAAAGAAAAAGGAACACTGACGGAAGGAATTGGAGCAAAAACAAAAGGAAGCCGTCATTTTTTTTTTCCCCGTTTAATTTGTATCCCTGAAAGTTGAAGCGGCCAACGGGAATCCCTGAGACAACCAAAGGCAGGTGTATTTTTATGAGCTCTCCTTGTAAATTACTGTGACTTCACCGGCGGTTAGAGGCCGTTTGAAAGAATAGCTGCCTAATTACTCTGAGATATACCGTGTCTGCGTTCGGCTCGGCAGCCTTCAGGCAAAACCGTGGGGCCCACACGGCACATGTGTTACATCATTACAGCCCACGTCTCCACAAAGTGGCCCCCTGACAGCACACAGAAATACATGTGGACAGGTGGCGGATGAAATAAGTCCAGATATTGAGATGCACTCAAACACAATAAAAAGAGAAAAAAAAAATTTGACCTTTCTGAAGTGGTATTGTTGACACGTTCAGAAAGCTGCTGATTTCAGTCACCATGGAGACGAGAGTTGATGCTCTTTTGTCAGTATAAAGTGTTCAAGGTTAAAGCGGAGCTTTTATGTAACATCATCTGCTTCAGTCGGGGTCCTCACACACACACTTGCCTCTCGTCTAGAGTCGAAACGAATGCTAATTAATGCATCAGTTAATTAGCTGATGCTGTTGATGAATTTCTTTTTGTAGTATTCGATCAATTCTTTCAATTTTCTTTCAAAGAAATTCCAATAATTTCCTGAATACAGCTTTTAAAATCCAATCGTTTCGTTGATTTTCTCTGATTTATGTCGTTGCAAACACGATATTTGATTGTTTGAAGTCACTTTCAGATTTGGGAAATTCCGATGTTGTTGTTTTTTTTTTTTCCAACAACTACACGATAAATGACAAAATGATTATCAGCAATAAAATCGCGCTAACCAACGACCTCAATCCCTAAAATATCTGGTTCATGTTTGGTCGAAGGAGCATGTAGCCTGTGATTGTGTGTGTTGTGTGGTCCACCGGCTGATGAGATTTTGCTGTAGTTCTGAACAAAACCTGAAGGCTAATTTAAAAAAAAACAAATCTAATGCAAAATTCAATTCAGGTTCTTGTTTAAAGGAACTGTTACATCTGCATGCAAACTATGACTATTGTCAAATTGGTTTTTCCATGAAATGTTTTTTCCAAACAATGTCATGAGCAAAATACATCTGCAGCTGTCCTGCGTTACGTCAGATTCATGCAGTGTCACTACAGTAATGAGGGGGTGGGGGGATGGGGCTGGCGGGGTGGGGGGGGATTATCAGCACTGGAAAACTAAATCCAGAAAAGTAGCTGATACCAAAAGCGAGTCGGGTCGAGTCGAGCCGGGTACCATCGGTGGAGATGTGGTTTAAGTTGCGAGGCTGGAAAACTAGGCATGTATCAGTGTTTCAAGTCTACCTTTGCAGACTCTTTACAATAACTGATCTAAAAAAAATATAATACTGTAGCGGACTAATACAAAAAAAAAGTACTGCAGCAGCCCAACAAGTTGTGTAACGTATCATCGCAGTGAACCAAAAAAAGACATCATCTTCCATCAAACTTAAGTTATTCCAAAAATGGACAGAAAATATGCTTAAAGCCTCATAAAAGCAACTTTCTGGCTTTTTACGGGTGTGTAAATCCAATAAATTGCCCCAAGTTCAACAGAACCGTTGAAATCAGAATATCGACCGTTGCTTTGATGTTAAAAACTGCAGAACGGGAAATACCAAAAGATGTTTGCTGTAATCTAGAAACTGTCCTGCTCGGCACAAATCTCCTACGAGACTCTTTATTTCAAATATTTGACTAAAAGCGACACACAAACACATAAAACTACAACCTCACACACTCGTTCTCACACACACACACACACCAACCCGGTCTGGTCTGCAGCAGCGAGGCCTTCATGTGGGGTTTTTTTGGGCGGGCGAGTGGGCGGCTGGGAGAGAGAGGCAGCCCTGGTTTACAGGTCAAGCCTGCAGCTTTATAAGGGAAATCTCCAGAGCCACTATAAATACCACTGTGAGCTTTAAGGGTGCAGTATATCACACCACTGGTTTTGAAGGACCACAAACCGACCTAGTTTTTGTAGTTTTTGTTTTTTTTGTAGTGCCCCCCCCCCAAACGTACAGTGCCTGAATACAATTAAATGTGAATTTCCCTCCTCGACATTTCGAGTGACTGTTAATTGATTGGCCCGACTTCAAAACACTCCCCCTCCCGCCCCCACATGCAACAAAGACCCGGGGCCCGTTCCCCCCATCACGCTTCAGACCCGTATATCATTAAAGTACCTTAAAAAGTTTAAGGGTTCCACCGTTTGTGTTCACCCCCCCCCCCTCTTTTTGCTGTAGTTCTGAACAAAGGGGCACAAATATGTCAGGAACCATTACAAGTAAATCGTGAGGATTTCCAACGAGCCCCCACCTGCGAGCGTGACGTTTATTCAGCTCAACTTGATGTACCGCGACTTGAAATGGGGCCTAATGATTTGCTGGAGGAAATGGCTGCGTAAAACTTACAGCGCTGTCAAAGAGGACACAGCCGTGCAGCACATGCAGCATAAATCAACACGTTTAAAACTTTTTTTTTTCTTTTAAATCTTATACGCTTTGTTTTAGAAAAAGAAAAAAATATATATATTAAAAAAAATAATAATAAAAAAAAAATAATATACATATATATATATATATAATCCATTCAGTTTTATTTCATTTTATGGTGAGAAAAAGAAAACTGTGGGAAAGACCTCGAGTTGTCATTCGAACACCTGAGCGGCGCAGATGTGGAGTCGGAGGACGTAAAAAGCAGCCGATGGCAAATCTCACGTGCAAATCTCATCAGCCGGTGCTAGTTAGCAGCAGACGACACTAATTGGTTCCAGAAGCTTCGCTCTTATTCACGCTCGCTGCGATGGCGAAGCAGCGAGCGAGGGCAGAAAGAAAAGAAGAAGAAAAAAAAAAAGCAGTTGGAGCGAGGGAGGGCGAGTAATGAGAGGTCAGCCGCCATCTACAGTCGGGCTGCCAGAGTCGGAGAGGCACGCCAATTTTATGGTCAATTGGACGACGCATCTGGACTCATAGATCACAGGGCTGCAGGGCTAGACTTAGCACCCAGCTCACACACACACAAAACGGACCACACAACACACACAATCACAGGCTACACACACACACACACACACACGCACACACGCACATGCACACACACACACACACACACACACACACACCGGAGGAACATGATTTTAATACACACCGTTTTAATGCTTCGTAACTTCTGTATCTTAAATCACTCAGCCGTCTTATTAAGGTTTATCGTCACCGGCGTGAAAGTCATTCTTTATATTGTCTCGCGTTTCTGGTGGTTTCCAGTTACCGAGATGTGTAATCCCATTTTTTTTTTTTTTTTTTTTTTTAAACATTCGGAGCTGCGGTTAGCTTTAAATAGAGGAGCGAGAAAAAAAACAACCAAACGGAGAATGTTATCGGCGGACTCGATCAATAACGCGAGCACCGATTCGCCGTAGAGCCGTAAACCAATCGGGGTTAATTGGGTGTTTGCCGGTCGACTTTGCGTCCTTTGTTGGACACGACGTGTTTCTCTGGTTCACATTCAACTACACTTGAAAATCAACGCAAATAAAGAAAAAGTTTCCACAACATGTCATTATTACACAGTGAAAAATAATGAGATAGTTTTGGTTAAAAAAAAAAAAAATGTAACGGACGCTCTTTTACTCACGCTTTTTTTTTTTTTTTTTTTTACTCTGAAAGCTACTTTGACAAAGTAAAAGTGTCCGAGAGCTACTCATGTTTAGAAACATTTATTGACATAGCTGAGCTCCGCCCAAACCAGCTGAATAAGCTTCCTCTACGTAAAAAAATGACAAATTGATAATCAGCACACACATATTTTGGAAACCCGTGCTCTCAGGTCAGTTCAGTGTCCGCTTAGCGAGGGCTATAATAATGATGTCTGCAATGATTGTTGGGAGGTTTGGGCCACTGGGGGGTACAAAGTATGCAACAATCCTAAAATGAAGGTCATGTGATATGATTGAAAGCCAGAGAAAAGCTACTAAATGGACCTTGAGGTTAGACTGTTTGGTCAACTGCTGTTTCCAGGAGCTCTGAAACTCGACCGTTCGGCCAAAAGAAACAAAAAAGTACTCCAAAAAAAATAAAAAGGAAAATTGAACATCTGCAATTTTATGACTTCAGACTCAACTCTGTCATCTATCTTCAGCCATTAGCGAACCCAACCGACGAGTAATGTCGCCACCAATTGGATGAATCACAACATATCGCCTTGCTTTCAGTTCTGTAACATGTCACGTCGTATTGAATCATAACACCTGTATCCTGATATATATTGCATTGCCAATTTTGCCAATTGGACAGCGCTAGTCCGCATTGGCTGGTTCAGAAGTCTACAAGTAAAAAGGAAAAAAAAAACTTTTAAGAAACGTCCGTAGCTCCCTCGTCGTGACATCAGCTGCTACTTGCGTAACACCAACATTTTGGACCGCTTGAGTAGCATTGCTAGCAAAAAAAAAAAAAAGGCTGTGTGGAATAAATTTTTTTTTAAATACAACCTAAAATTGCACTGTAACACGCAACAGGTCGCCTTACCTCCGTGGGAACAACCAGTGAAGGCGGGGGTGGCTTCAAGTAGCCGCAGCACTGCATCGTCACCATGACGACAAAGCGAAGCATCTCCAAGACAGCCGACGTCGGCCTGAACGAAAAGGACACACGAGGTGGAATAACTGTGGTCTTAATGCGAGATGGCTGATTTGAAATAGATCCGACGTCGATGAGGAGAATCGCGGTCTGTTAGGAGGTCGACTGACACTTTAAATATTACTCGCATTCAAAACATAAAAACTCATTAAGACCAGCATCGAGTTTTATTTGGGAACTCGCACTATGACGGTACATAAAGCCAAGCCATTACAAGGGCTCTTTTCAGAGGGTTTAGTTAGTGAGAGGCAGGGCAAACATTTCATGACCCATCCTGCCCCCCTGGAATATTAATCCGGGCCTTCAGACCAAAATTAGTGGCTCCCTAAGATTTTAAAGCAAAGATTCTCCTCTCAGACTGGATTCAAAGAAGAGTGAAAGGAATGAAAAATTGTCTCATTTATGAACATAATTAGCAGAGAAGAAAAGCAGTTTTGAAAATATGGAGATGACAGACATGTTTTACTTGATAGGGGACTTAAACAATCACAATACATTCTGCGATCTCGTACAGGATCTCAACCCAAAGCTTGAGAACCACGACCACAGTCAGATTATTTCCCTCTCAACTTTTTTATTGTCTCGTCGAACCATGTTCAGTTTGTGAGCTGCCGTTTAGAAGCCTCTAGTTTGGCATTTCGGCCGTCTCTTTGAGGGCCAATATCTGATTGATAATAAATATATTTTTAGAAGGACCACCAGAAAACTGATCAGAAGGAGTGAATCTAATTAAAGATACCATAATGGTTGATGGAAAACATTTACTGACTTTGTATTTCATGAGAGAAGTTGACGCTTTTTGAATGGGAGTCTGTGGAGCCAGAAGTTTTTTTTGGAGCCAGCTCCTGGTGGCCCTCGGTGGTTATTGCACTTTAAGGTGTCAAATATGCAAATGTGTTCTGAATGTTTCCATGCAAACGATTCCGTAAACAAAACGTCGGTACCGTACCTCCGGTCGATGATGAAGCCCAGCGAGGTGAGCGTGAGCAGGACGTAGCCGGTCATACCCAGAATGGTTGACTGGGACAGCATCTAGGAAATCGAGGCACATTTGCATGCTATGAGAAACATGGCGAGGAAAAAATACATTAGAATCAAAACCTTAAATTAATATCATGGCCGGTCGAGTTACGATCGCAGGAGACCCGACTGGGAGCGCGGTCGTAAAAACCGCACGGCTGTTCGACTGCTTGCTATTCGATGCCAACCTAAACATGTCTGACCTTCAGAATAAGTGCACTGGCACACACAACAGTGCACGCTCTTGCCTCTTACTTTACACTGACATGCCTAGTTTACATGGACGCTCTAATCATCCCCAATAGGACCTGACAGGGGACTTGACCGCAGCCGAAGTTCGAATCTCCCCTCGAACGGAGCCAAAACAACCAACATACCGAGCAGAATATCCCATGCAAGATTCTCGCTGACCTTTTTTCCCTCCGCGAGCTATTTGGGACGTACAGACACACACACACACACAAACAGACTCGCACAACAACACAAACACACACACAAAAGTACAGAACGTGATGTACGGCCTAAATTTGTGTTCCTCTAACCTACGGCCTTGGCTCGGGTGTAGCAGCTGGAAAGCCGGTGTCTCCGGAGGGATGCTGCGGGCTGTCAGCTCGGGTTTATATTTCCCCGACACTCAATACAGAGACTAACGGCCAAATCTCACTGACTGCTCCCATGCCGTACGCAAACCCAGAAGGCCACATATCGTCAACATAAAATCAACAGGATGCAATAGAACCGTATTTCTTTATGTCCGAGAGTCATAATCCATAAGCCCCCATAAGAACTCTATTATCTCAGCCCTCGTAGGTGGAACGCAGAGGGATGATGCGATTATGTTTGCCATGAATCAAATTGGGTGGAAGATTTGGGGAATTCATCCATTTATCAGAGTGAACGATCAGAAGTCGCCTCCGGGCTGACAAGAGTTTACTGAAGCTGGATGATCACTGCATTAAAGTTCAGCGGCTGCAGGTAAAGTTGTTGTTTTTTTGGTAAGAAATGTTACGAGTGGAGATTTATTTTGGTGTCAAAAGTTGTGTGAACTTATCCGTGTTAAATAACCCAGACGCGTTCGGTCACGTGATCTTTTCTTTTCGTTCGATTACCCGTCGCTCATATAGACGTTGCTGCAAAGAAGCTATCGAATAAAAAAAAAAAAAAAAAAAAAAACGCGGATGGTTCGCACTGAAACTTTCATCCTCACAAAACAGAGATGTCGCATTCACAATGGGAAAATGGAAGCGAAGTCACAGTGACCTTCACCTTTGACCTTCAAAATGTCACCAGTTCATCCTCGAGTCCAAATGAATGTTTGTTCCACATTTGACGAGATTTCCTCGAGGCGTTTCTGAGACATTCACAGTTCACAGTGGGAAACGGATGTGAACTCACAGTGAGCTTGACCTTTGACCTTTGACCACCAAAAACCGTATCAGTTCGTCTTTGAGTCACGGTGAATGTTTCTGACAATTTTGGAAAAAGAAATTGAAAGGCATAGGTCAATGTGAGGTGACACTGACCTTGACCTCTGACCTTTGACCACCAAAATCATATCAGTTCATCGTTGGTGCTCAATGAATGTTTTTTTTCAACGTTAGAAGAAACGCCCTCGAGGCGTTCTTGAGATGTTGCGACCAGGAGAACGGGACAGACGGAGATATGGTTTTGGTACTTATTGGTAGAAATGATGATGAGCCCAAATAAAAAAAGTACTGTAAGTACTGTATTTTTGCGTTTCCACAAGAAGAGGCTTTTTCGGACCAAACGGCTGGAAGGACTTTCTCGAGAGGAAACGACAACCACGGACCTTTAACACAGTTAGCATTCGCGACCTGTGAAATGACGTAGCGCGACGTAAACGGAGCGCAATCGAAGTATTTCCTCCGACGCGTATGAGGCTTAATAAAGCCTGGACTTTCCATTTCTCAGTATTTTTGGCCTCCAGTCGAAACTCTTTCCACTGCCGTTTTTAAACGGCTTCGTTCGTAGCCGTAGTTTACTGATTACACTGAGTTTTAAACTCCCGGGGGGTATAGGAGCTAAAGAAGTACCACAAAAACTGAGTTCTAGGAACTTAAAAGGTTCTAAGTTCCCCTTGTGCATATAAAGAAGAAGAAAAAAAAAAGCAGGAACTCCCTCCCACTGTTCTTAGAAAACTGTGAAACAGTTCCTGCGGTCTGAATGATGTAAACTAGAAAAGTAAATACTGAATCACCGCTAAATGACAACTTCAATAAAACCCTGGGAAAACACGGCAATTTGTACGGGACACTAAAATTATACTTGTTACTAAGTGAGGTCCAACAAAATTTATGTCAAACGTCTGGGCTGCGCACAACATGTGGCTCTGTAGGTTTTTAAATTCGACGTCCAAACTTCAAAACGCTCGAGATGTTGGCTGAGATAAAAAAAAATAAAAAAATAAATACTGTTGTCACGCTCAATTTCCCCTCGCTGCCTCTAATAGCAACTGTTTAGCGAACCTATAATAAAACGCGCAGGTCGGCCCGATGATGATGATGATGATGATGATGTAATTGAAGAGCAGCTTCACTTGTTTGAAATAGCCGTGTTTTCATGACTTCGAATTAACGCAAAGCCCGTAAATTGTTGGGCAAGCGTATCATCAATTGTCGGGCCAAATAAGCGGCTAGCGAACATGTAGGTATAAATACATAACACTGACATGATTTACTGTCGGGCCGGAGAGCTCACTTTGTTACCCCCACCTCATCCCCCCCCACCCTCCACACACACACACACACTCCCTCCAAGTCCTGATTGCTGCATCCTGAAGGCTATTTGGGTTGGGAAACGGTTGACTCGACAATTAAAGCGTTTGTGTTCACTGCTGGTGGACCACCAGCTGGCGTTTCATTCGCCGAGAGGGGAAGGGGAGCCCTCGACGCTGCTGAGGAGGTGTGTGCACGTGTGTGTGTGTGTGTGTGTGTGTGTGTGTGTGTGTGTGTGTGTGTGTGTGTGTGTGTGTGTGTTTTTGAGAGTGGACCACAACTGAAGGAGGTCGCGATCAGTTTTGAAAAAAAAAAAAAAGAAAAAGAGACAGGCCGTATTATTTGGGAGTTTGAAGAGGCTGGGCGTGACGGAGCTTTTTTGGCTAACCAAAACTATGCCTCGGGGGAAAAAAAAAAAAAAAAAGCCTTCCAAAGATAACTGCTGAGGAGACCTGCTTCTTCTTTTTTTTTTTTTTTTTTTCCTGAAGGAGGAGGAAGGGGGTCTTTTGGCTTGTCGAGTGGAAAATAATAGACAAAGGTTGTTCTAAAGGGGAACGCCGATCCGTCATCCTGTCACGACGTTACACAGGCCTAGTCTTTTTTTTTTCCCTGCTGGCTAAGTAGAGGACTCCAATCCGCCGAGGCACCGGCCGCAACAAACTGCATAATTGGGTGAAATAATGTTGGCAAACAAACACGCACACGGCTCGGGCGGTCTCAAATTAGGAGCTCCGGACCACCTTGTCATTCTTTATTTGAGGGATTACAGTAGCCTAAACATACCGGCGAGTCAAAAACCGCGACCGAAAGGTCGACAGCTTCAATCCCACTAGAGTCCAGAGTCGGAGCCTTCCCGTCGAGTTTTAAAAAAACAAAATCCTCGTTTACGGTTTTCTTAAGAGTGACAAATACGTACCGCCTTGTCCTGGAACAGCTCGTGGTAAATCTTCAGCACCAGCACGAAGTGTACGACCACGTAGACGTGCAGAGGCAGCGACCAGCTGGGATCGTGAGGCACTTCCTTTCCGGTGACCTGCACAAGGAAAAATAAACACGCTCAAATTCTGCAAACCTGATTTTTTTTTTTTGAAAGAAAATATATAAATAGAGTATATACAGAGTATGCCTACGCTTCAATCAAGTTTCACTGCGCGTCACATGGCGAGATATTTTACAGTAAAGCGGCACCTTCGGTGGGAAAAGAAAAGCTCCTGATGAACAACCTGTATGAACGCATGTGAATAATAACGTGTTCTGTCCATTTTTTTTCTGGCTTGAAAAACCATCGGTTGTTATTTTGTCAGACAAGTCGTAGTCATTCTGTAACGGTTCCCGCCGAGTCGTCGACGATGGCCGCTGATCGGTCCGGCCTTCAGACGGGCTGAGTAAACGCTAACGTGAACGCGGTTTCCAGACGACGACGACGACAGTGAAGAAAGTCGCAGCGAGGACACAAATTTGAATCTGGGAAGACGCCGAAAGCAGCGAGGCCAAAAGACATCCGAGAAAAATAGGAGAGTTTGGGAAAGTTTTAGTCCGACAGCATCGCGCCCGTTCTCGTAGCTCGGCTGGTTAACGATGGCGGGTTTCAACGCGTTGACGCGGCGATTGGCGACGATTTCTCTCCGACCAATCGGCGGTCTGCGGTGTTCTCGCGGCACCTTTTAGTTTTGGCTCAGCTAGTTTGGAAACTAGATAGAAAACATACTAAAAATATAGTTTAGTAATAATATACTAAATAAGTACATAGTTCACAACTGACCCCCAAAAAAACACGAGAAGAGTCGAGTCAGTAAAAAAAATAAAAAGGGATATTTTAACAGAGAAGACTTAAACAGTCAGCAAAAACTACAGCGGGATTTTCTGCATCATGTTCAGTATGTTTGCATTTCCTGCAAATTCCTCGTGCGTCGCCACGTCATTTCAATCGTGCATGAAAAAAAAAAAGCACTCTGCCAGAAACAATAAAATCTACGATCACAGAATGCCAATCAATGACGGTGAAATGGAAAATGGTACGAACGAATAGAAATACGAGCGCTATAATAGTACAGAAACAAGAGGATATAAAAAAACAACAAGAGCGTCAAAGGAAAAAAAAAGTCTCAATCTAACGGGGGAACAAAAAAAAAAAATCGCTGGGGGAGCCTTGTGAGCATATTTGTGTTCATGCTGATGTTTAAATTTGTCTTCTGATCTTTCTCACTTCTCGATTCCTTTTCTGCCCAATCAAAGAGTTTATTTTCCTCTTTTGTTACTTCAGCCTCCGACAGGAGGAACTTTTTAAAATGGGTGAAAATTAGCTTGTTGTTTTTCCATTTACCAAAAGTCCTCCAGGATTTATTGGGCGTAGCGGTTTCCTACAAACTCCGAGGGAATATATGAGTCCTTCTGTAAGAATTCCCTGAGTCATCTGACCCCGTCTTTGTCTTGCCTGTGTGTCCGGAGCGATAAGTGATTTGGCGTGAGGGCTTTATATTTAAACTGTGACCTCTCTTGGGAATGAAATGCAAAAAAAAAAAAAAAAAAAAAAAAAGTGTCCGATTGTAGATGCCTGTCTCGGATTTGGGGGGTTTCCCAGGATCCCGAAGAACCAAAACCTACCACATGTGCCCCCCCCCCCCCCCCCCCCCCCCGCGTCCCATCCGCGGCCCTGTAGGTATTTCAGCCGGCTGCTCTGCTTATTCTCAAAGAAGCTGAAACTCGTCCTGCTCTTTCTCTCTCTCCCTTCTTCTCTTTTCCTTTTTCTTTCTCCTCACCGACAAGATATCAACAAGCAGCCGCCCCCGACACGAAGCCTTTCAAGATATATTCAGTTCAATTCCAGCTCGGTCTGAGTTTAGAAAATCGCCCCGCTGGCTTTTTTTTAAGGGCCGATTTAATGGTAAAGGCTTTTTTTTTGTTTTTTTTGTTGTTGTTGTTTTTTTTTTCCTTCTCTCTAAGTGTGAAGCATGAGCGAACTAAATATGTGACACCATCAGCGTTATTTCAAAGCTAACCACCGGGGCATTCAACTGGAGCCTCGGTTACACACACACACACACACACACACACACACACACACACTCACACACACACACACACACACACACACACACACACACACACACTCACACACACACACACACTCACACACACACACACACACACACACACACACACACACACACACACACACACACACACACAAAACTGCATGCGGTTTTTGTCCCCGCAGACTGCGTTTAAAGACAGTGGAACTGAACTTATTGTGTCGCCTCTACAAAGGCTCTGCCGCTTTTTTTTTATTTGATGTGGCCGTTCCTTGTAAAAACTCGCAGAATATATGAATCCCTTCAATCAGGAATGCTCTGAGTCATTTAGTATTGAAGGCTGAGGGTTTGTTTCGTTTTGTGTGTTTTTTTTTACTTCAGGAACGATGTAAAACCTTGGGATTGTTGACGTGGTCGCCCAGCCGACGTTTACCGGGAGCCCAACTCGGACCGTTGAGGAAAGTGGCCAGTTTGTGGCTGATGGTTTTGTAAGTGTTGGACCTTTTCCACAAATATAAATAGTAGTGTAACTAGAAGAGAGAGAGAGAAAAAAAAAAAAAAACACGTTAATACACAATCAAACACTACATTTAGCTGATGAATGCTAACGAAGCAATAGCGGCGATAATTAGTCCAGAGCAGGAATGTTTCTGCTTTCATTGGGCGGGACATCGCTCACGCTCCGCGCTGCCAAACGAGCGAGGGCAGCAAAAATAAGCATAACATCCCACCTGGCATTTTTTTTTTTTTTTTTTTTTTTCACTGGCCTCTTTCACCTCAGCTGGGCAGTTTGTTTAGAGTGGAGTAATAATGTTATGGTTACAAAACGGCCACTCGGCCCAGCGAGGGAAACATGAGCTCACACCTCATCTGCTCGAGGTGTTTATACTCGGACGGAGGCGAGGCGCCGCAGCGACCGGACGGCTTCGCGAGTGGCCGAATCGAGACCGACCTGAACGTAGAGGATCTCGAACGTCTTGATGGGGAACACCAGGCCGTACACCACTTTATCCGACTCTTCTGCGAAGGTCCCTGAGGAGGACGAAACACAATAATGTGATCTTGTGATTCGTCTTGTTTGGTTTCTGGATTTAGCAAAATCAAAACAACAATATTTCCAATACTGACACATTTATTAAAGCTGACATGATAAAATAATTAGCAACCAGTTGCATAAAACGCATCATCCGTCCGATACGCCCATCTCCTTTTCTATCTCGGTCTCCACAAACTCGAAAAAGATTTGTAGTCGCTAAACGCTCCACGACGTTCACCGGCTCGTCATCAGTTTTGTCTGTTTTGATGTTTGTAACTCAGGAGAAGGTGTATAGTGATTTATATTTCAAGACATCTAGAATATTAATAATAATATTAATAGTGTTAATAGGTTGAAAATGTACCGTGTGACCAATGTGCATACAGAGACTCATGCGTTTTAGAGAGGGGAGAGCGTCACCCAGGTTTATTTTCTGTTGTTGCAAATTTACAGATGTTAAGCTTTTTTTTTTTTTTTTTTTTAAACCAATACAGGAAGTTGTTGCATTCAGTGACGAAACTTTCACATTTATAGTTCTGGCACCGTCGGCCGCGGACCAGCCAAAAATTGAATTTCTGTTATTTTACCTGATTCACGTTCACCTGTTTCATTTCAGCTCGAGTGTGATATGTTACGTATGTGCATGTGATACAGAGGTCGACCCCCAAAAAACATCCAACTTCTCACCGCACCAGAACGAACAGGTGGTGGTGGAGGTGGAGGTGGAGGTGGGGTACACTGAATACACTGGTGTTGCCTGTTGATGCACCTGTGTGCCCCGCCAAAGTAAAAGTCTGGCAAAAACTGCAATAAGAAATAAATACACATTCTGCAGAATTCATAACTTTGGTGCATCATAAATCGGAGTTCTCCCACATATTCCTCCTGAAGTTAAATATCTTTGCGAGGTGCACTTTGTTGTTTAATCTCCTCTCTGACAGTAAACAACAAAGATCAGCATTGTATATATTCAGTTCTGATCCTACAGTGTGAATCTTCTTACTTTGGAAAAGATGCAGATGTCGATACGACTCCGTACTGATCTGACCGTCACCGTCTCGGTTCACCAGTGTCGTCACGACGATCGAACGTGGACACGTTTAAAAGACAATCGGGACGAGGAAATAAACACGAGATGACTTTTCTCTTACCAAATATTCTGTCCCAAATGATCAGAATCCCGCCGTAGTTCTTGTCGATGCAGTAAAGGTTTCTTCCTGTCGACGTTAAGACATTCATCACAGAAACGAATTCAATTAAAAAATAAAATAAAAATGGACATCTCCGATTTCAAATTCTCCATTATCTCATTGGCATTTTTACCCATACTTTAGCTCGTGTATGAATTTGGTCAAAGTAATAATAATAATAATAATAATAATAATAATAATAATCATCATCATCATCATCATCATCATCGATCGCTCAGTCTAATGTATAAAATCAAACTGATCTCACCGTGATGAACTCTGTGATGTTTCGGGGTGTTGAAGACCCACTCCAAAGGGCCGAGGTCTTTGATCAGCTGAAATTAATGGAATAAAAAAATAAAAAAAATAATTGAATCAATACATTTTCTCGTCTGTTGCGTTCTTTCTTGGCTCAGAAACAATTACGACATAATAAAAACACGTTGTTTTGTGTTTAAATTATGCAGAAGCTCGATGTTCAATACGTTTCCTCTCAGAAAACAACAACATATTATGTTGTTGTAGTTTCTTCAAAATTCAAACTGTAAGTCAAACAGGCTGTTTGTCCCGACATTAACGTCCGAGGGAAAGAAAGTAGAGTCATTGTTATGTTGTTATGTTTTTCTTTTGGTTGCACTCCGATCATTTCGATGGCTCGCGTCACTTATGCCAGAACCTCTCAATCTGCAGAAAAATATGTGCACAGGCGGCTGCACGGGATTTTCTCGGTGATTCATTATTTCCACGTAATGGCCGCGTCTGGCAGCCGAGCGTGAGAGTTTTTTATCTTGAATGAAAAAGGGGGTCTCCCACCACTTCAGTACAGCTCTTGAAGCTGCAGCGAATGGCGTGCCAGTAAATTACATGACATCAAAAAAAAAAAAAGCCTATAAAGGAGGCATAAATTACATCCCCTCAGAAAATCGTGACTATTACGACTGTTTTCACTAATAGTGCACTAAAAGATGGAAGGCGTTCCAGATCCATTCCTTCCCTCTAACGATGGTGGGGACTGTAAAAGTGATACTCCCAAGTCACTTTAAAGGCAGACAGAGTGCTCATGCTTCTGTTTGGAATATTTCATAAACTCTCATTATTTTTTATTGAATACAGGTTCCACAACCGAGTCCACCAAAAGCCCGACTTCACAGACGGATTCGTATTGGCACCGGGAGAAAGATAACTTCACAGACTTTTTTATTCTTCATTTTAACTCCAACAGTGATGAGTATGTTCATAAAGAGCTGCACAATAATGTGTTCATGCTGCATGAAGCTTGTAAACAGCCACATTTAAAAAAAAAAAAAAAAAAAAATTCAATATTGATTGTTATTTATTAAAAGAACTTAGTTCGTCTGACCAATAAAAAAAAAAAAAAAAAAAAAAAAAAAGGGACTCAATTTAAAATGCTTAAAAAAAAAAAAAAAAAAAAAAAAAAAAATCAATTAACATCAGTAAGGCCACTGGGGTCTGGAAACTTCCCATTTGGGATTGTTTTCAAATTGTTGCTTCCTACTGGGAGTAAACGTCGGGTTCATTTTAAAACAATCGGAGCTACTTTTAACCAATCAGCGTTGACCACTCATCAAAAAAAGACCCCGCCCCTTCAGAGCGGGGGTTTCCAGACTGTAATCACAGCGCAGATGGGGTGGGTGGGTGGGGGTGGGTAGGGGGAGAGCCGGAGCGCCATTCAAACAAAAAAGGTGTCTCCTTCGTACAATGAGCTCTACCTGCCACAGCTTCAAATGGTCTACGCAACTATTTGAAGAGGCCGTCAGATCAACGATGGATTCAGTATTTATTTATTTTCTTTCGCGAGCACTACTACGAAGTGTGTGTTTTGTGTAATTACCTCCGTGTGGATCCAGAACTGGTAGAGCAGGTTTAACTGGATGTGGACAGCGAAGACGGACGGAGGAAGAGCCAGAGCCATCGGCAGGTAGAAGATCTGAGGAGAGAACACAAAAGGGAGTCGAAGAAATCTACAGCAACGTCTTCGTAGGACAAACTCCACCGCGGCCGAGCAATGAAACATACAGTCTATATTTCTATTCAAAGTACCCTGTGATGCTTTAATTGTAGGCAAAACCAGCAGCAATCTTTTTTTAAAATTTTTTACAAACTGTTGCACACGCGAGTCTCGCTGAAAGACCCGAAAAACTTCACTCGAACTGGCCAAAGTCCCCAAAAAACCCGGATTGAATTCAAATTTTTGGGTCATAATTTAAGTATTTCAGAATAAAATCCGCTTGTGACGTCACCCAGTCGGGTTTTGACTCCTCAGTTCTGTATTTGATTTGATTTGAGAGGACTGAGAGGAGTTTTAAAAAGGCTACCTGGTCGAGATAGAAGCGGAAACGAGTTGAGCCGCAACTTTAAAGCGAGACACGCAAATATATTCTTTGATTTTGAAAACCATAGCCCGGTGTTGTTATTTTTCTCAGCTTTTTTCGTACAATGTTTTTTTTTTTAACGACCTTTGTTGGTACCCGCACTGTGGAAAAAAAGGGTTTTCGGGAGCATTTAGTTTTGGACGAAGGCTCTGAAAAAACGTTTGGGAACATCTGCTGTAAGAGAATGAATAATTTTCTCACCCATGAGGTCATCTGCTGGGTGAGGGGCTGTCTGAGGGCCGTGGTGAGGTTGTAGTACTCTGAGCTGTGGTGAACCTGATGCGCGGCCCAAAGGAACGCCACCTCTGGAGGAAGAAAAAAAATAAATAAATAAAAGGCACACGGAGATTCGACGTAAAACAGGAGTTGAGGTTATCAGAAACCCGTTTAAATTCGCTCCTTCCAAACCCCTCCAACACGACAATTAACCCTGCTTCCCCACCAGATGAGTAACGAGACACCTCCATCCCCAGAAAGACTCATTTCAACTCCCTGGCCAGCTGTGATGAAAAACCCGAGGCTGGAGGAGGGTGTGTGTGGGGGGGGGGGGGGGGGGGGGGGGGATTTTCAGGCTGTTATGATTTTGGGGTGGGGGGGGGTATTCGGCTGCAGCTGGTTAGCGTCCAGCCTGATGTCCCAGTGCTCTAGTTTACATTCCTCTGCTGTGTTGTGATACTTGCTACATTAATATCTGTGTTACACTTCATTTTAACATCCAACGGGAACATGCTTGTTAAGTTTCACTGGATCTCGAGGCAGTTTCCGGACCACCCCGTCTGGTCTGTTGCTTTTTTGGCACCTCCACGTCCCACTTTGGCTTCTGCTGCCGTCCAACGGAGAACAGTAACCTTCAGATATTGCAGAACCACACACAAAAAAAAAAAAGAAAAAAGAAACCCTATATTCAGAGCACTATGTGTAGTAATATATTCGCTATAATAAAAGCAGCCCAAGTTATTAAGTGGGGTTTTAAGTTTTATGTGGCAGCCTTGATGTGTGATGGGATTTGTGATTAAGGGATATATTGTCAAACAATTCAACTTGAGTTCAGTAAGATTTTAAGGACGAACCAATGTGGTCACGTTTGGGTCGGTGAAAAGACCAAATGTCAGGGTTCCGGTCACACGTGACATAAGTGAGTACGTGTCTGCGTCTTCATGTACGGACACAACCTTAATTATTTATCTGAAAATCGTTGTGATTTTCTCCCTTCAGGGGGCTTTAATTAAGATTTTTTTTTTTTTAGTTTGAAACTTTCCCAAATTCAATAAAATGATCCACAGAATGTGAAAGAAATCGCACCTTTGACGTCAAAGACATCTGTGTATTGTGTTGCGGAGATGTCTACTAAGTTAGCCGTGGCCCACGTCCTGTCTCGTAATACCACGTCGCACCACCAGACGGTGCAGTGAGTCGGTGCGGCGTCCCGTCTGCCCTCAGTCCAAGCGGCAACCAGCGGTGACGTCACCCGTCGGTTTGTGAGCGGCCGTTATGAAGCCTCGAGTTCGGATTTTATCCGTCGCATGCCATCTTCGCTAGTTTGGAGCAGGACGTGACCATATTTGGACGAGCCGGGGGGAGGAGCTAGCGGTGGATCTGACTCAACCTGATTGGAAAGCGGACGACACAATGACCCGCCCGCCATTAGCGGAACCCTTACTGCACCACAGGCCTGTCAATCAAACAGACCCCCCCCCCCCCCCAGATATTTATTATAAAGCTGTACTCTGCATGTGTATTTTTTGCGGGACTGTAATGAAGAAATATAGTTTCCTATGCTGCAACATAAATATATTTCCTTTGGGACAACAGCAGGTGTTTTTTTTGGGGGGGGGGGGGTTTAAGAATCAAGCAGTTTTTCCACAAACTAACTGCCGACATGACAAAAATAGGTAAATCCTACCAAACTAACAAAAACTGGGGGAGTCGGTGTTACACTGAAATCTGTCCGCCATCTGGTTCTGTGACCCGCCCCGACATCGTCACTGTCGGTAACAGAATCTGATGGGGGGGTCACACATACTGATCCGAGGGCCTCGTCTCACTACCGCCCCCTAATGTGCAAAGAGGTACTAAAAGACGGGCTTTAATACCAACAAATTACACCGTTAATAGAAATGGGAAATGTTTGACACTTTGGGAAAGGCTTGTTCGCTTTTCCGCCAGCGGCTTAGCACAAACACAGAAACCAGCAAGCGACAACAGTGCTGACGCCCGCACACGTGCGCAACAGCACGCACATTTAAAACCACAACAGCTCGAGGGATTAATCCGCTCTGTTTACAGGTAATCACTCAAAAGCCACAATCGAACTCCTCCTTTCCCTCCGTTTAATAAAGTCGTGACTCCGCTGCACCTGAACAAACACGCCGCTGAGAGCTGAAGGTGAGTTGCTGCGAGAGCGCCGGCGGAGGAACACGTCCCGAGACAAGTTTCTAATCACCGAAACCGAGGCGGACTTCCTCGAGTGTTTTATTTTGGGCGGGGGGGCGGGGGAGACGACCCCCGAGTGAACAACTACCGCTCCACACCTTGCTTATTTAAACGGGCGGGTCATTGCCGGCAGGTGTGGGAGAATAAATGTCGCGGGGAATGTTTCTGAAAGTGTCACGCGGCGCGTTTAAACGGTGTATTTTGGAATCGAGTCCGAACGGAAGCGACCGAGTTGGATTTCAAACTTTAAATCGGCCTCTCGAACGCAGCAGACGGAAGACTTGCAGACGAGGAAGACCGTCTACAGCAGCCGGGGCACAAAAAAACCCCAAAAAAACGATGACGTTCCTTCCGCTCGGCGCCGTCGGGGATTCAAAGATGAACTGTCCCGCTAAGAGACACAGTCAGAGGATAATCCAGCCTTTGTTTAATTCCAGCAGCCTTGAGGCCTTCGGTGCTTTCTTTTTTGTTTTTCTCTCTCTCTCTCTCCTCGCTGGAGTCATGCTTGGCAGGGTCCAGGACTAAGGGGCGGCTAAGATTGATGTTTGTTGTCATTGATAGGAAGTTGGAACCGCTAGGCTTCACTGCAAGCCCATGTCCTCATCTCTGGACTCGGCGGGACGCTGCATAGTTTGGCAGCGCCTATTCAGGAGGGAAGCCCCGTTAATGGTGAGAACCGACGCCACAAAAGGCCGCTTTCCCAGCGAGGAGCGGGAGAAGTGCTGAGGACGGCACTTCCATCTCGAGGGGGGGGCTCTTCCCCCTCCTCCTCCCCCCCCCTCACCGGCGAGCGTTAACTTCGGGATTTTCTCGGGAATAACGAGGATGAGTGCGCGCTAATGATGCGACCGACATTTACGACGGCACTCGTAGGAAAAAATACTCGTCTGCGAATCGGCGTCCGGGTAACTCAGGATACCTCGAAAATGTCCCGAGTTGCGCTGCGCTGTTTACTCCCCGTTCTACGCGTAACTAATCCCACCTTCACGTCATGAAATCACGACATCACGCGGGACGGTCAAACACCGATCAGCCCGAACGTTAAAACCAGCGAACGGCCTGATTGACAGGTGTTCATTTATTTGAATGGTCGTTTTGGAGACTAATTTGCGGTGCTGTCGGACTGACAGGCGTTCCTAATATTTCGTCGACCCATTTAAATGGGAGGGATTGCGACGCATTATAAGGAAATATTTTTTGCCAGGGGAGGAGGAGGAGGAGGAGATGTGTTTTAGGTCGTTGCCTTAGTGATTATATAAGATGCACTAATTGGGTGGGACAGACTGAATTCCTGAACAATTGGTCAGGAAGAGTTCAACTGACAATCTGCCTGCCTGAACTCCTTGAAATATATTTCCCCAATATTGAATTAAAAAGAAAAGTAAATCCACCAAAAATTGTGAGCAAAAAGTTTCGAAAGACCGTCGGGACAGTGACGTAAGGAAGCATCGACCTTTGTAAAAAAAAAAAAAAAGTAATCAAAGTTACGTGGTTTGATCAACATACATTTTTGTCACCACTGGTACGTCCACATTTTCAAGAAAGCAGACATCAAATTTGTTTCAAACCGGAGATATCGTCAACAGAGACCCTTGAAATGTTCCTGAAAGTCGACGGCGATCAAGCAAAGAGCCGGTCGAGGTTGTTTGAGTGACATTTCCGGAGGGGGCGGAGCTTCACTGTCCAAGACCGAAGAAGGTGCGTCAGGTTCAGGAGACACCGGGCGGGTTTGTCTTTAACGTTGGCGGAGGATGTGTCATTTCATTGCACCTTGTATTTAAGAAAGAACACAGAAATGTTTGACATTGTTTAATTGTTCAAATATTTGCTGATAAACTTTCGGTTGATCAATTAATCCACAAAATTGTTGCCGAACCCGTTCTGATCTGGACTTTTTCATATATTTGCAAATATTGTAAACACACTTCTCTGTGAACAGAAAACAGAAGAGGAAAGTTCAGGCAGCACGGCGACACAATATTTGACTTTTTTGGTTGAATTGTTGAATTTTAACGTGACACACAATCAAGGCCTATAAGTCATAATCAGTCATGTAACGAGACCGAGTTAGACTTTGACTTAGTCTGTTTACATCCATGTGAACCCTGTCAGGAGCACTGCTTACATAACCAGAGTCATATAAACGCAGGAACCAAAGTCCTACTGAGAAATGCATTCCTCCAGGAGAGTTTCCACCGAGTGCCAACCTGCACCTTGAATAATGCCGCCATAAAAAGAAAGTATGACTGTACAAAAGAAAGAAAAAAAAAAAAAATTCAGCGAAGGAGGAGATCTGAACTGACACTCTTTAACCACTCAGCATGTAAAAAAAAAAAAAAAAAAAAAAAAGAAGCTTTTTACAGTTACAATCAATCAGCTGCCTAAATCATCACCCTCGGCGACAAACTCCTGGAAGTATAACAAGCAACATCCTTCACGCGCCGCCCTCTGAGTGGACGGCCGACCTGTCAATCACGGGACTAATGGGCTGTGAACGGCCCTCCAGTGTTTGGATTGGAGGGCTCTTGGTGCCGGTGCCAACCCAAACATTAAGAGCGCAGGACTCGACGGGACGGTCGGCCAACCCCCTCCCCCCCAACACCCGCCCCGTCGCTGCCATACTTCATGCTGTCCGCACAACTCAGTCACACACTCTAAACTAAACACACTAACCCCGGTCAGGCCCACTTACGGCTCTCACAAACAGGGTGTAAAAAAACACTATGTGCAGAAAGTGACAGGAGGAGGTTAAAAAAAAAACAAAAAAACATTAAAACAAAAATCTGCTTTTCTTGTTGCGTTTTATTGCATTAACATTCTGGTTTAATTGATCATATTTCCAGTTTCATTCCTTCTACGTACTAAAATCCAAAACGCTTGTTCTCTACTGTTTTACCGCTCTCAGTAGGGTCATTGTGTTGGATTTTAATGCCATAAAAACCACGGGAATTACGAAATACTTACAATGTCTCAAAGAAAAAAGGAAACGGTGAAATCCAAGACATATTTTAAATGTATTTCCTTTGTATGTACGCTTTCACTGTTTTAAAACAAACTGTTTTTTTCATTGTGACATTAATTTTTAATGCAGGAAAGTGGTCGTGCGGGTGGGCGGGGGTGGGGGGGTAAGTAAAGAGGAGTTTAAAATGGCCAATACTAAAAAAAATAATTTAGCTTTAACCCTTAGCTAGTCTTTTCTTTTCTGTAAAGGAGACACTCTGTCCATACTAAAATACTATTATAACACAGTAACTGCAGACATAAACCCCTATATTGTGATTTGATTAATTTCTTGACTGATTGGCTTTTCATTTGGGCATCTTAAATCTTCCATAACAAGACTGGAATAAACACCCGTTCAAAAAAATGTAAAATATATTTCTAAAAATGATGTTGCCGTCATGAAGTTATTTTTCCTCTCTACACATTAACAGCCAGTGAGTAAGAGAAGGTTCAGCTGAACAGACAAAACAAACAGCTGAAAACTACTGAAATATGTTCACAAAAATAAACATCTCAAGAGTTCACCGAAGGAAAATTGAGGAGGGAAAAAAGGTGGTGAAAGAAGTGCAGTTTCAAAAAAGGTGGACCCCAAATGACGAAAGAAAAGACCTCAAAATAATTTCACACCCGATACATCAGCGATAATCCTGCTCTGCATTATTACATGTTCTCACAGTCACACTAAGTATAGTAGCACAACACAGTCTGGACAAAAAAACCCAAAAATCTAACGCGCTGTTTGGAGTAGAAAAAAAAAAATCGTTAATTTCTCCCTTTTTTTTTTCTTCCTTCCTTTTGCACCAAACTCAGCCGCTAATAGAAAGAAATATCGCCGTTAATGGTGGAAACAGTCGAGTTGTGTGAAGACTTTTTCCTCCGAAATCTCTCCTCACTCGTATTCGTCCTTCGCGTTCACACTTCATCCCTTCCAGATCACCTCTTCTGTCAACGCCGCCGACGGAGGGGAAGTCTGGTCGCACACGAGGGCAGCACGCAGCCGGGACCCCCCCCTTCTCCCCCAACACCACCACCACCACCACCCTCCCCACCCACACCGATCACAACACACTCTTCTTTTCCTGCACTCGGTCTAAAAAGCAGCGCTGTGGATATTATCTCTTTGTGGTGTCTACGTTCAGCGTCGCTCTCTTTCAACACGCACACGGCAGACGGCGAGTTCGAGCACGGAGGCCTGTAGATCACTGTTGATGTTATCTTTGCCTCCCGTGAGGCCTTTCGCTCGCTCTCTTCTGCTGCCGTGAGCGAGACCGACCCCCACATCCTGGACCAAAAAAATAAAAAATAACCCCCCCCCCCCGTACCCACCGAACCGAGCAAGGGGGGCCCCGATTCTTTTGTCGGCCCCCGCAACCTGCACGGGGCCAGGAACTCGCCGTCAGGCCGAAGATTTATGGAGACGCGTCCCGGGGGGCATTTTACCCCCCCCCCCCCCTCCGCCCCCCACCACACCACCACCACCACCCTGCCCCACATCCAGGAGGAGCTCCTCTTTGAAACAATAACATCCACATCGGAGGACAGCGGAGGAGTGCCGAGCACATCTGTTTGTCTTAACAACATGCTGCTGTCTGCAGGGCTGGATGAGTAGGACACTTACAGAGGAGGTAGGAAGGTGCAAGCAAAGCAAAAATACTTTTAAAGGGGGGCTCATTTCGGGGGGGCAGAGGGCCCCTCAGCGTGTTGAACGCGTAAAGGTCAAGGCCCCAAATTTCTGTCGATATAACAGGCAAAATGTGCCGTAAAGTGCAGTACCGCCGATGGCCACTAGGGATCTGGCTCCAACAGACGCTTGTTCGAAAAGCATCAATTTCTCTCATGAAATACGAAAAAAAAAAAAAGTCATTGCGGTTTAATTTGGTTTATTCACTCTGATTCGTTTTCTGGTTGTCGTTCTGAAAATAAGTCTGACATTAAGCAGATTTTATTACTCCTCAAAGAAAAGTAACAGGAACACACAAAAAAAAAAACTTAGTGGGAAAGAAAACTCTCCTTTAACAGGAAGAAAAACGTCAGACAGAGGCACACTTAAAGTTTATGATTTAGCCCAATTTAAATTCAGTAAAACTCACTGTCTGTCATGGCTGCCCCCCCCTCCCCCCCAATGAGAAGATCATGTGACAACACCTCATTAATATATTATGCAGAGGTTCTGCTGGCATAGTTAATGGAGTGGATCAGGCAACAAGACATCTGTCAGAAAGGACGGAGAACCGGGTGAGATCCCAAATCCAGACTCTCGAGCAGGAGAAGTTAAAGACACTTTTATTTTTGTCAAAGTAGCTCTCAGAGGAAAAAAAAAAAAAAGTTTGGCACCAGTTGGAGTAAGAAATGATGGCATTAAACATTTTCTAAATATTTCAGCTGTTTGTCTTTTAAATCAGATCAAACGCTTCTTTCTCCGAAATAACCAAAACAAAACTGGTTTAAAGTCAAGATCAAAGCTCAACATGAACTCCATCAATTTGAGGAAGGTTAATGATACCGTTTCACGAAGACCTTTAAGCGACGCTCTGACGTCTCTTTTTTTTCTTTTTTCTGAGCTATAAGTGTATCGTAGAGCAAGCGGCAGTCGGTGCGGTGAGACGACTGCAGCGTAACTACCATGACCTCACGTATAATCACGGCACGGACAGCTGACTGGCTGATTAATGGCCTCATCCGAGCTGGCACGCCTGGATATAGAACGCTGCCCCGGGAGCAGAGCTGCTATTAGTGGCGCTCGCGATATGAGGTTAGAATAAACAGAATCAACGGGCCTGTCAACAACATGGCCGCATCTGAACCGAGCCGGGCCTCCAGCGCACCCAAAAAAAAAACAAAAAAACATCACGGTTCCAGACCGGTTCGGACCAGAAAAAAAAAACACAAGGGTTTGAACATATATAACCAGGAAGGAGGACGGTTGGGGGAGAGGGGCAGGAAAAAAAAAAAAAAAAAAAGTTGGGTATATTGGAATTTTGTTATATACGCTCATCAGTCATCGGGTTATTGAACCGATGTGTTTATAAAAGGCGGCTTCGCTGGCTGTTAATACATAAACCGGTGGTTAAAAGTTTAGCAGGGGTCGTATTATTATTTCAGCGGGTAGACGAGTTCGACTTTCTGGAAATTCTCTGTCAGACGTTGAAAAAGGTACATGTATGCAAAATAAAACCACAAAAAAAACCCCGACTTAATTGTGGAAGCGCTTCTGGCCCCCCGAAAGGGCGCAGCATTGACCCTGGGACGTGCAGCGCCGATAAAGGCCTCCAGCAAATACTGCTATCAGGAGTCAGACCGAAGAAGCACTTCATTCGGGGTCTGCGTGTGCGCACAAAGGTCGTCTAAATGTTTGAGATTCCATATTTGCCCCCAAAACTTTAACCGCGACCGCTGTTTGTCCAAGCGGATTCCAACCGAATGCCGAAAGCAGTAAATCCGGAGCGGTTTGCGGGGGCTTTTTCGTTAATACGTCCGCGTGAGTGGAGGATCCTGAATTTCATCCAGGGCCTAAAATGTTGAAAAAGGGGCAGATTTGGGGGGGGGGGGGGGGGGGGGGGGGGGGTTCGGGGGAAGGAGGAGGGGTGGGTTTCCTTTCAATCTGTTTTGCTATCTCCATGATCAACGGCGTCTGTCTGGCAGCAGCAGGAACACCCCCCCCCCCCAGTAAAGACGGCGTCGGTTCGAGATGACTGTACTTTCCACTTAATTGTCTCCGAGCTCTCCTTTTTATGTGGAAGTCACGAGAGGGGAAACTATGGAAGTGATCATGAAGCCGCTCAAACTAGGAACGATATTTTACGCCGAGGTCCAATAAGGGGCTCGTGTTTCCCAGCAGACGACGTCATTTCTGCTTCCTCTCGCATGTTTTTCTATCGTGATCTTTCCCTTTTGACGCGCTGCGAAGATTCACGGCTCGCATCGCTCGACCCAACAGGGTTACAAATGCTGCGTTTCTTGTTGTTCTGAGGCGAGATCGTATATTTCTGCCAAGATACGAGTGCAATAAAAAGAAGACGGCGGCTCCTGAAGCTCCGTTACATAACAGTTTTGACAGAAGTTAAACGGCATCCTTCATTATCCGCGCCGCGCGTAACCTCTCGCTGGAGTATTTCGGTCGAATCGTCCTCTGGAAGAAGCCGGAGGTCAGACTTCGGTTCACCGAAGATGACCTCGGCCGACCAGACTTGAGGACTGAGGACCGTTGCCGGCCTCGCTGCTCCCGCGGTCGGAGACGGCACTTCCCCCTTTAAAAAAACTCAGCACCAGCCGATCATCCGCGACCCCACAATGTTCCACAATAACAAACTCTCTGACGGGGCAGGAAGAAAAAAAAAAAGGGGAAGTGGAACGGGAAAGTTGTTTTTTATTTTGGAGACAAAAAAAAGAAAAAAAATGAGTCTGCAGTTCGGAAATGAAACGATTCCCAGCGAATACACCGCGCGGACGTCGAGAGACCGCGGGCGGCGTCGTCAAGACGACGGGAGAGGACGCGGCGGCGGGGAAACACACTTCGGTCCGTCTTCTGTCTTATTTAAGTTTTTTTTTTTTTTCCCTTCAATGCAAAACACACGGTTATCATAAAAAAAAACAAAAAACATAAAGTCCGTCCACCTTTAAAACATCGGCGCACGCTGCTCAACATCTCGTGTTCCTGGATTTATTTTTATTTGCTTTTGAAGTCCGGTATTTTTCCACAGAGCGATCCACAATGTCGGCTGCTTTCATCCAGCTGAAGTATCGGTTTGGTTTTCCAAAACAAACAAGCAAACAGACCCGAGGCTTGACCTCAAATACGCCATGTTTGTTTACAAGTCTGCCAAATTTAAACAGCATATATCGCAATCCAATCACCGGCGGGATTGATTGAAAAATATTAAGCGGCAGAAGATTAAAAAGTTCAACCATTTGAAATCATTTCGTCTCCCGCAGAACTTGCGCAGATCTTTACGTCGACTGTCTCGTCTTTGCAGGTTTGCATCAGACGTGTTAAGTTGTATGAAAAAAAAAAAAAAAAAGCAATCGTAACCGTTTCAAGAACTGCGGCGCATCCTCGCCGACGATAAACAATGCAAGAAAGTTCTCCGATATCTAATCAGATCGCCTTTTTTTTTTTTTCTGCAGGGTGAACTTGTGGTTTTACGGATGACGCGTCGACTAAAAACGCAACCGAGTTCATATTGAAAGCAAAACAAAAGTACGACTTGACCGCCGGCATCCCCGGGGCGACGGTCTGCAAACAACGCGCACGGATCCCAAAGTCAACAACGGCAGCGGACTTTCATCCACAGCTATCCGGACTGGACGGCGAGCAGCTTCGATGCGCCAGCGACGCGAATAAACATCAGCGCAAGGCCGCGAATAAATCCCTCTCTTCCGGTGTGCTGAGCGGCAGCCGAGCATCTGGCACGCCCATCAGCGGGCCGACACACGGAAAAGAGACGTCTAGAAAAAAAAGAAAAAGAAAAGAGATGTTCGAGCCGCTGCTGCAGAGACACTGCATCCGGGGGTAACTTTTATTCTTTTTTTTTTTTTCCCCAATCGGTGTATTTTTAAAGTGATGCTGCAGGACGTCGCTGCTGCAGAGAAAGGTCCGTTGCCGTGACAGCTCCCGGTGGGTCTGAGGCCGCCGAGCCCTCCGGGGACCCCGAGGCCTCTCGCATCTGCACGGCTCCGACAGCAGCTGGATGTAACTCAAAAGTAATTGCTTCCTCTTAACAGCGTCCGGGAAAGCACGATGTGTGTCGTATCTTCCGCGACTCCTCCCGGCGGGGGAGGGGGAGTGGTGGGTGTGTGTGTGGGGGGGCACGGGGGACGGGGGACGGATGTCAACTACATCAATATTTTTGCAGCCATTTATCGTCGGCTGGCTTCGCCGGTCTTTGTTAGTCCGACTCCGAGGGGCGGCGTGACGGACGAGGGTTGTCGGGCGGGTTATTTTTTTTGGTTTTGTTTTGGACGAAGCGATCTGCCGTTCCAATACCTCCGAGAACGCGAACGACGCAGGAGGCTCAAGCGTCGTATTTGACGCGCGAGGCGGGAAGCGACTCATTTAGGCATATTTTGATGTAAATGTGCATCGAAGCGGGAGGAAGCGATGACTTTGAATAGAAAGTACACCGAGCGACGCGTGACCACTGGTCCGCGCACAACCGGGACCCTTGAAATGCTTCAGAAAGTCTGCGGCGATGAAGCGACGAGCCGGTCGAGGTGTTCGGAGTGATTTTCGCTTTTCGAGAGGGGGCGGAGCTTCAGCGTCCAAGACCGAAGGTCAGGAGACACCAGGTGTTTTTTTTCTTTGACGTAGGTGGAGGTCGTGTCACCGTGAACTCGTTCCCCCCCCCCAAAGGGTCAGACTGTCAACACCGAGTTCTACCGGGACCTTCTGAGGCGTCTGAGGGGGAAAAACATTCGCTGGCGCGGTGGAACTTTTGATTGTCCATCACGACAACGTACCAGCTTTAAAAAACAAAACAAAAAAAACACACACAACACAACACAACAGCTCCCCCGCCTCCCTCCTTACCCGCTGGATTCGGCTCCCTGCAACTTCCTTCTGTTCCACCCAAATCAAGTTCAAGCTGAAAGGTCGTCGTTTTTGACAAGTTGGAGGAGATCCAGCGCCGAGAATCGCAGATGGCGCTTTAAGCATTTACAGATCAGGACTTCCGTGTTGGGAAGCGGCGTGTCGCTGCACGACGGGGGGGAAGGCAGCCAGATTTAAATCAGGTACAGTTTTTGGGTTGTTAAAAACGCAGTCTGAACATTTTGACTGCACTTCGTATGGTCAGAGGAGAATAGGATTATGCTTAGAGGCATGCTTTTTTTTTTTTTTTTTTTTTACTACTTTTTTCCACTTGGAAAAGAGGTCACTGTTCGAATCCATTGCAACCACCATGAATCCAGGCTGACCACAGCCACCACGCTCTGCGGAGGAGCAAGCTTCAAAGCTGATGCATCCGCCTTCTTCGGAAGCCTAAATGTGGAGGTTTCTTTCTCAAATGAGAGATTTATAGGCATTTCACATGATTTAACGAAAAAAAACAAAAACAATAAGTTGAATTAACAGCTTTGAATTAGCGGAGGTCAGTGTGAGCGTCGAACGGTGGTTACCGTGACCGAAGCGGTGGACCCAGTAGTAGCAGAAGTCCACTCCCAGGAAGGTGAGCCACCAGGTCCAGGCCGAGTCCCAGGGCAGCTCCACCAGGCGGCAGTGGTCCCACAGATACATGTAAGCGCTCAGCTCGCAGCCTCTCATCAGCAGCCTGAAGGAGACGGACGGTCAGAGCTCCGCGTCGGGTCACAGCGGGACAACAACGATACTCGAAACGCAGCACCGAATGTTTTTTTTTTTTTTCTTAACTAGCTTTTAGGACCTTTGACATTTTGAACTTTTTGCTCGTCTATAATAAAAGTTAAAGTTTTAGAGGCGTTGAAATTTCTGGATTCTAAAGCCGGAGATAAACTTGCTCGTTTTGGGTCGACGAGCAGTTTTGCGCCGTGAACGATCTCGACATTATAAACGCGTCGCTTCACTCTTTTCGTACCAAATTCGCGGCCACGTATCTGCATCAGTAACTCAACTGAGCTTTGTTTCTACAGCTCCTTTTTCCAGACAAGCCTGAAGCCCCGAAGTGCTTCAGAACAGAGCGACATATATATATATATATAAAATATATATATAAAAAAAAAAAAAAAACAGAAGAAGAACAGAAGAAGAAGAAGAGTCATGTGACTTCTTCCTGCTCCTGCTGAGCTCCACTCACATGGGGAGTCTGGAGATCATCCCAGAAGAGATGGAGGTTATTCCATCACTGATGGTGACGGGCGGAGCTCCGGTCTTCAACACGCCGACCAGCAGCTCCAGAACCATCAGACCCACAAAGAAAGGAGTCGCCTGCGCACACAAGCACACGCACACACACACACACACACACACACACAAGAAATAAATAAATCATGATTTAACTGTGACAGCGACGGTTCGGAGTCCGACGCTTCTTCCACCGTTTGTTTTCGGTTCGTCTTGGCCGACGAGTCAGAAAGCTTCACGCAGGACTTTGAAGTCTCGTGATCCGAGAAGTTTGTTTCTCCGTATGAGACCGGAGCAAACGGGTTTAAAACCACAACGAGCTGGCGGGTCGGACAAGACAAACATTTGTCTGAGGTAGAAACTATGTCAGCGGACGAATCAAACGCCAGCGCGAACAAACGTCACCGTTTCTTTTCGTGTTTGTGATGTTTGGCTGTGGGCCAAGAAAAAAAGAGAAAAAAAAAAGCAAGGAGGGAGAGATTTTGTTGTTATTGTTTATGTTAGGAAACTTCTTGTTTTTTTTTTCTTGTCGCTCACTGATAAAAAATATTTAAAAAAATCCAGACGTTCTAAAATCAATTCGGATCAAATTTGAACGCGACAAAACAGGATTCAAAGGAAATCAAGTTGTTTCAAAGTCTGAAAAATGACTTGCAAATTTCATATTTTTGGTAATATTACCAGTCAGGGACTTAATAGCAGAATAGCAAAAAAAATAAATAAACAGATGGAAAGAGTTGCAAAGAAAAGACGACGTGCCGTAACTACTTCTGACAAAACAAACGGCGCCGCTGACCAAACCGGTCGCTGACGGGCTTTTTTTTTTTTTTTTTTCTGATGGAGCTGGAAACATGTAATAACCTCTTAATGGGTTTTGTCAAACATGGAACAAATTAGTAGAGGGACGGGGTGAGCAAACAGGTCACGACTGCGACTTCGGCAGCGCGTCGGCCGTAACCGAGGGGGGTCAGGGGAGGGGAGTTGGGGGGAGTGGGAGGGGGGCGCATGGCCCCGGTAACGGCTAGGAACGAATGGGTGTGACGGGACCACAGAGGAGCACATCTGTAGGAGGGGGAGGAGGAAGTGTGTGTGTGTGCATATATCCCCACGTGAATGACTCCACTTTTAACATGCAGGTGTGTGTGTGTGTGTGTGTGTGTGTGTGTGTGTGTGTGTGTGTGTGTGTGAGCGCCACCAGGGAACCGCGATCACACGCAAATCTCCCAACATCTGGTGAGCCGACGGCTGCGGGGCGGCTAACGAATGGGCTCGCAGCGCCGGCAGACCTCCTCCTCCTCCTCCTCCTCCTCCAAAAAAAAAAAACCCAGCGAGAGAGAGAGAGAATATCATGCTGGACGTCGGCCTGAAAAACCTTCACTCCTTTTTTTTTTTTCTTTCTTTCTTCTGTCTTAGCAGATAGCTTTACCTCCTTTTTGACAGCTCGGGACAAAATTATTCAGCGGGGTCGGCTCATTTTAAAGCAGAAAAAAAAAAAGACGACGAGAGAAGAAGTCTTTGTTATTTTCCCACCTCCGAGTTTCACTGCCTTTTACTTCGTATAAAAATCGTACTTTAAAAGTCGCTTCTTTGTGATCCTTCGTGCACTTTAAACATCTGTATTAGCGTGTTGACTTTTTCTTTGTTGTGGCGTCTAATGATTGCGTTTTACTTTCCTCTGAATTCAGCCTTACATGGAACACGACATTTGTGGACCAGATGTCTGCATTTTCTTTTTCTTTTTTTTTTTTTTTTCAAACAGACCCCATTTTTTTTTTATTTTATTTTTATTTTACAAGGTCACGGATGACTGGATGTTGGCTGCAAACACGCAGACGGGCTGACGGTACGCTTTATATCTGAGGAATATCAAATGAGGACCTGGCAACGTCCCCGCCAAAAAAAAAAAAAAAAAAAAAAAAAAAATGAGAAAAAAATAATTCCAAGCGACGTCCTATTAGACGACGGCGTTTTGTTTTGGTTCTGATTAATTCGGCCTGCTGGGATCACAGAACAACAGCGGCGACGAGTAATTGATGACACGTCTCACGCTGTAAACGGCGCCGAGTCAGTAAATTGCTCCGGCACGCCTCGTTTTTCTTAATTTTGTAAAAAAAAATTTTTTACAATCGAGCTCCGCAGCAGCAACAACAACACAAATCTGCGTAATCACGCCTGCTGCTGGATTATGGGGACTCCCTGCTGGGGGGGTAATTGCTCTCCTCCCCCTGATGTGCCCAGTAAAAAAAAAAAAATAAAAGCTCATAATAAACATGTGCTTGTAAAACGTGCACCAGACGTTCACCACGATAAAAGTTAAGTGAGACACCGTAAAGTGACAGTAAAAAAAAAAAAAAAATCTTTTTTTGTTTGTTTATATGTCGTAAATTAAGAAGATCGGCTCTTCTGCAGGTGCACTTTGCGAAGTTAGCGACACGTATTCCTGGTGGAGTTTTTCTGTTTTTGTTTGTTTGTCTGCAGGATTACTGTGAAAAAAAACAACAAAAAAACTACCAGCAGAAATTATCGTGACATTTGGGTGAAAAGGTGCAGAACAGCCGAAACCTCCACCGCCGACGGCGAGTTACGAACGGCCGACTGGATATTTGAAGCGCGTTAACACTGTCGAGCGCGATAAAAATAAAAAGTGCGTTAAACTACGAAGTACCGGGATGATGCACTCAAAACGGTCCAAAAAATAAAATAAAAAAAAGAAGTGTTGAAACGCTGGAGCACTTTCCAACCCTCGACGGCTACGTGGAGGAAAAGGAAAAGGGGGCGGGGCCGCTGACTTTAAAGGATTTTCAAATTAAGGCGTCTGAAAGGAGACTTGCAGCTGTTCCTGAACAACCAAATAAAAGTTTTTTTTTTTTTTTTTTTTTTTTTTACTAATTGCTGCCGGACAGAAGAATCGGTGTGTTTATTGAGTGTGTTAAACACAGGGCACAAAAAACAGGTTGATTTCTGGGTGAAATAAATACAGCTGCAGATATTTTGGCGTATATTTTGCCAGAGGTCGAGTGCAATTTACTGTAATTTTGTTTTATAGCTTGCTTACTGTTTTAACGACTGTTTTTAATGTTTTAATCACTTGTCCTTTTCTTTTTCCTGATGTTTTGATGCTTTTAATGGTTTTCTGTGAAGCACTTTCGAATTGCCTTGTTGTTCAAATAAACCCGTAAAACACATGTTCTGACGGCACTTAGAGGTCTGAGTCACAGTCCAAAAAAAAAAAAAAGTTTCTAAGCTTCTCATATAACCTTCTTAAATTTGATGTTTTTGTTGATTTGAATTCATCTTACAGGTTAAATCTTCCTTCATCTGAGAGTTAAACAGTTTAACTCAAAGCTCAACTGTGGTTACGATCTCATCTCTGTCAGCTTTGTGTTATTGCTGCGATCGTTTGTTTTTATTTGTTCAGCCTCAAATGATTTCTTCTGGAGTCCACGAGTACTTTTAGCTCACCATCAGGGTCGGATGTTAATCGCAGGTGTTGGCTTTGAGGTTTCTGGGAACATTTTTCCTTCCAAACTCGTTGGTTTCGGTTCGGTTGTGCTTTAAAAAAAATAAAAAAAATACAGTGTTCCAGTTTAAATTCAAGTTACGTTGAATTACTTTTAGTAAAAGTTTGAAAGAAATCACTTTTTCAGCTTTTGATGCCTATTTTAAAACATTTGTGAGAAACAAAATGAATCAAACTTTTTATGAAGTAAACAAAAAACAGTTAAATATTTAAAACTGCAGCAGTGATGTACGGGCCCTCGCACTCCGGCGCGCCTCCTCCCTGAAGGCGTCTCCCCGACGCACAGCGCGCAAGGGACCAGGTATATCCGCTTAAAGTTGCTATTTTTGTCTCGTTTCCTGTCTCCAGCAGGGGGCGCTGGCGATCCGTTTGGCCACACCCACTCACAAAACACATCAGATGTATCGTCTCACCACGCAAAATGTATGTGACACGTTTTGTGAGGTTTCAAGCATCCTTTGACCTTAAACATCAACTTCCTGTGTCACGGCGAGACATCCAACTTTGCCGCATCGTCACGGCGACGCCCATTGACAAAGTCGAGCGAACGTCTCAATATATCATCAACTACATGTTTAGGTTATTGTGACCCGACTTTACGCTCATGGGATCAACCAGCTCGACGTAGAATGTGAAAGTATGAAAAGTGTCATTTCCAGTGGCCAACAGGGGGCGCTATGACTATGAGCGAATATTACCCCACAGGGGTCTTCAGGGCGGGGCTGTTATCATACCTGTGATGTTTGGAGAAGGTCGGTCCATGTACATAAGATTTAAAGCAACTCGTAGTTCCATGGCGAGACACTCAAAATGGCCGCCTCTTTACGGGCACACGTATCGACGAAAACAAATTATTTTGATAACTTTAAATCCCAAACATATTTTCTATCCATAGAACCTAAATTCAAGTCGGTCCGACAAAATCCCTCGGAGGAGTTCGACAAAGTACAACGTGTCAGAATCGCCCAAAATGGTGACTAAATTCAAAATGGTGGACTTCCTGTTGAGTTGACGTAAAGGTGCAGTGTAACTTTTTTGTGCGTCTTGGTGTGATACACGTGTCCACCGGATTTCATGAATTTAGGTAAATGTGGCCGCAGGGGCATCTCTGTAGGGGGCGCTCTCGAGCCGTTTGGCCACGCCCACTCGCGACTCCACTAGAATTAGAAATTTTTCGCAGGCAGACATACGTGTATCCACTTTCATGAATTTTTGAAAATAATAAAGCCTTCAAAAAGGAAAACCACTTTACGTAATAATAATAATAATAATAATAATAATAATAACATCTCGCGCACTAATAAATGAATAATACAATAAGCAGCAAGTGTGGCTGCAGCTTCAAGAGTCGTTGTTGTTGTTGTTTTTTACCACAGTAACTTGTCGTCATATTTCCTCAACGTGAAGAAGGAGAAGAAGGAGAAGAAGGAGGCGACACCCACCTGCTGCACGTACTGAGGGACGTCTTCCACCTGCTCGAAAGAGGACTCGTTCGGCGTGAGCATGAAGAAAATGGACCTGAACCCACTGGACACGGAACCGAGCTCCACCGCCGCAGACATGGTCGTCAGCTCCCCTCTTTCCGTTACCTGAGTCAGGTGTGTGTTAAAAATAAAATAAAACAAAAAATAAAAAAAAATAGCAGAAGTCCTCTTTTTCTTCTTCTTCTTAAATGTCCAGCTCCGTTTTTTGTTTTGTTTTTTTTTGTCAGTTAGAAGTTGAAGTAGGTCAGTTACGAAATGAAGAGCGCGAGGTGATCTGCAAACTGTTCACGTGCTGCAAAAAATAACAACCTAAAAAAAGACCGACATGTCCGTGACGGTTTAAAAGTGTCCCGAGTTACTGAGACTCGACTTATTAACGCAGCCGCTTGTTTACCTTTGGTCGGGGTGAGACGCCCCTGTCACGTAATCTCGCGAGAGTTGATGTGGTTCACGCCGTCTGCTGTTTACAAGTACTAAGAGTGTGCAAAGTTGAGCAGGTTCATGGTCACTCAATGTCATGTTAGGTAATTGTTATACAAGTATGACTTATGCACGGCCCATATATACTGAAGGACATAACCAGGGCCGTAAACCAGGATTTTAAGGGGCTGGGGGATCCTTTACACTAAACTTTTTTTTTTTTTTTTTCTCTCTCAAGTTTTGACATTTTCATGTTTATTTTGACTAAGCATATTTTCCAACACATTTTCATTCAGCTTTTTTTTTTTTTTTTTTTTTTCAGAATGCAGTTTTTTGTTTGTTAGTGGTCAAATTTTTAAAGGAACAGGTCAACATTTTACAGAAGAAGATTGTAGGGACTGGACAGGACATGAAAAAAGTCATTAAAATATTGAAAAATGGAATCGTGTACATACACGCGACTAACTGTCCTTCCTTTATAATCGGCGGCGGGTTGTAATGCGTTACTCCTGCCAGAAGGTGGCGGCCATGCAACCTAAAAGCTCTTTTTTTTTTTCCATTGAAAAACAAATAAAATAAAAGGAGCAGAAGAACAAACATTGATGCCGCGGTGCGAACAGGATGTCTTTGTGCTCATATCATAGTCTCTTTAGTAGCTTTTTTTTTTTTTTTTTTTTTGGTGTCTTTATGTTATTTTTCACGACTCGGTGGAAAGTTTTTCGTTTTCTATTATTCCGCGGCCATTTTGCACCCGTTTCTATTCGTTTCTTTACTGTCGCTCGGCATGTCTCTCCGTCGTGTGGTGGCCGAACCTGCCTCCACCTGTTTTCAGTCTTTATGCTTTAAGTTTTTTTTTTTTTCATTCAACTCTCCACCAGACGAGCTAATGAGCTTCAGCCTCGAGTCGAAACATTAACATGAAGAAACACTTCGGGCGATTTGGTCGCTGCGGGGAGGCGAGCGTGCGCTGAATATTTAAAGCTCAGTGGAAGAAGTGAGTTTGTGAAAACTCTGCACTGAATTACAGCTGCAAAGTAAAAAAGAAAAAGAAAATGGATCATCCTCTGGGATACTTTTTTTTTTTTGGGGAGGGGAGGGGGGGTTAAATCCCTCCAACGCCGTTGCGAGGTTTCCTCTTGGACACATTAGAATGCACGATCACAAAAAGCGCTGAAAGACGAGATCGAGGTCGTGAAATTATTCTGAACCGGGTCGGTTCTGGAACAGAATCTGATCCCCCGTGCGGGTTTTTTCTCTGGCAGCGGTCCCGACTCTCCCCCCCCCCCTCCTCCAGGCAAAAAAAAACTTTCAGCAATGCAGCCACATAACCAGCTTCTCTACAACTCACTGCTTCATAACCCCCCCCCCCCCCCCCGCCCCTCCGGATTCACACGGCTGCACAGAAGGAAGAAAAAAACAAACAAAAAAAAAAAACAAATTATACATAAGAAATATTTTCACCACTGGTTAAATTTTTTTTTATTCAATTTGTCCCTGAAAAAGATTTAATAAAACACTTATTTCAGGTTTCAGATTTTGTCTTCTGAGTGTCGGCTGACGTATAGAACAACCTGTTAAGGTTTAAGACGATAGTGAGGGATTATTTACACATCATTTTTTTTTTTTTTTATATTAGCGGGGGCAAAAAAAAAAAAAAAATTTGATTTACCCCCCCGGGCACTTCGATTGGATCAATAATTTACATTTTTATACAGTAGAAACCTCCGGAGGTGCGAGACTTGTACGTTGAAACAGTGCAAATCGGAGCCTCGGCCTGCTTCCCCCCCACTTCGGGGCGCGAACGTGGAATGTTAGCAAACAGTTTTTAACTGAACGTGACCGAATCTCCGACCACGACATCACGTTAAATATTTATAATGTTCCTTTTTTTTTTTTTTTCTGCCATTTTGTCGAGGTCATTTTTAAAAAAAATTTTTTTTTTAAACCAATGGTACTTTGAAAGACTTTTTTTTGTGCTTGAAATTTACATTTGCGTGACGACTCCGTTTTTTTGTGTGTTTTTTTTCTAACATACAATCACTCCTCTGTACATCTGTACACTTATTTAGCGTCGTTAGCGTGACGATCGGGCAAATCAGCGGTCCGTCTGGGGACGGTCCTGAGGTGGGGGGCGGTGCCTGAACTCTGTAGGGGCTGTGTGGAGGAGGGAGGAGGGGGGGGGGGAGGTCACTGATGCGTCTCCATCATAAGTGAGCGTGCTCGGAGCTCTGGTCGCTGTCGTGACTGTCCTCGTTGGCTAAGGAGTCCGTGGAGTGGTGCAGCGCCGCGATGCCGGAGAACTCCGACGGCAGCAGCGTCCCCTTTTTCACATTCACCAGTTCTTTCTCCCGCGCCGCCGCCCCCTGCTGGCCACCTTTCACCCGTTTCCACTTCATCCTCCGGTTCTGGAACCACACCTTCACCTAGCGGGACGTGGAAAGGAAAATAAATAAATAATGTCACATTCAGCACTTCTCCCCCCCCCCCCCCCCCCCCTCCTCCCCTTTAAAGGTCAGGGAAAAAAAAGGACAGCAACTTTCTCTCAGCTATTTTCTACGGCGGCAATTATGCAGTGGATCTGCTGTTCCATCTGCTGCTCGGCGTCTCGCCGCTTTTCCCTGACTCAGCGGCCTCCCCCGTATTTACGTCTCTCAGATTGATGATTAAGCTGTTGCTTAAAACGGTTTACACGTCAAGAAGCAGCAGCAGCAGCAGAGGCTCCCCGAAGGGAGGGAGGTGGGGAGGGTGGAGGAGGTGGAGGGGTCGGGTGGGTTTATTTTTGGGGAGTGTCATTCCGAGGGGACCCGAGCGGCGGTCACATGTTCAGGAAGTCAGTTCGACAGCACAGACGTTTGTCTTGAGCCCGAGTATCGGCTCCTTTACAAGCCTCGAGGCCCTTTTTCTGAAAGCAGCAAAAAAAAAAAAAAAATGGTAATGGTTTATTTATGGCTCTAATATCAACACAGACGTGTTATTCTCACGGGAGGGAGGGGGGGGGGCAGCATTCACACTCACTGGTGACACTCAAGAGACTCCTGAGCTCAGCGCCCGGGCAGGAGAAGTGCTGACGCGGAGGTTCGCGATGGCTCATTTAAAACCTCAGCGCAGCACCAACGGGGGCCGCTCGAGAAACGTACCGACAAAACACTCTACCGATGCAAGAAATCAACGCACGTAAAGGACACGACCACAACTCAATCAGTTTGATTTGGTTTTCAAGCCCAAAAAAAATGTAGACTTTTAGGCTCAAAGTTTAAAAAAAAAAAAAAAAAGACGTCAAATTGTTTGGTGGTTTTACAGCTTTTTATCGCCAATTTGCTCCTCGTATCTACTTCACCATGAAATAACCTCTTTTAAATGCTGTTAAAAACATTTGTATTTAAGGTCTCTGGAAAAACATCTATTTTCAACCTAATTCAGCCTGGTTTTAAACTCTGGTTTTAAAGTCTGGTTTTAAACTCTGGTTTTAAACTCTGGTTTTAAACTCTGGTTTTAAAGTCTGGTTTTAAACTCTGGTTTAACCTCCCTGAGCGTGCATGAGGTGAGAAATATTCCAGCTTCCAACAAAGACCTAAAAACATCCATCAGGTTTCTCCAAACAGCTCACGCAACAATAAATCAAGGTCCGCGAGGAGTAAAAAATAAAAGAAGCTCAATGTGACAGCGCAGGTTTACAACTCGCTTTACTTTGAAAAATCCCTAAAAAAAAAACACACACACCTGAAGAAAATAAAAAATCATCCGCCGTAAAAGTCAAATTTCTCTTTTAAGACACTTTTTATCTGAAGATCCTTAAACAGCATCAACGAGTGTTGGACGTTAGAATCGAGCCTCTCTGATTGTTTTCAGCTGAATTATCAATGACGTTTAGATATGAAATGTTTACTTACTGAAGTAAAGCAGTTGTAGGACGACAGATTTAAGTCACTTTTGATGTTTTTTGAGACATTTCACGACCCAGAAACTCAAACATGTTCCTCCAACTCTCAGACTTCTGTTGCTTTATAACTTCCTTTTTGAATAAATTGAAAAATTGGGATTGTTGATCCGTATTTTGCACCAAATTGACTCAAAATCACCTGTTTTATCTCTTCGGGGGACCCACGTCATGTTCCTGAATTGTTGTGCGATCACCGAGGTCGACTGACCTTTCCGGTTGTCCCCAGATCGAGGTTAAAAACTGAAAGGGGACAGTTGCATCTTGTAACTGCTTTCGAAAAGGCGCTTTATAAATAAACTTGACTTCCTTCCTTTTTTTTCTTTTGTTCATCTGTCTTTTATAAAACACTTTCTCACGTCAAAACATTTGTATATGTGACAGGTGTAACTAAAAGCAGAAGTGATGACTCATGTAGCGCCTTTAAACCAGTATGCATGATAAAAAGCAGGAGCCCGGTAGATGGTATCTGTTTACACCTGCTTTTACGAAGGTCTATTAAACCTTATTATTCACCTTAAGTGGAGTAACGTTGACTTAAAAAAATAAAATAAAAGCTTGTTTCTGTAGTTTTGGATGACGCAGTCGTTCAACTTCTTAATTTAACAGAGACGTCTCGTTTTTTTTTTTTACAATGACTCGCTTAGACAGCACACTTCCTCCCCCCCCAAAAAATAAAAAAAATAAAAACCCGTCTCCCTGCCTCCGCCCTGGAAGAAACAGACAGGAACATCTGGAATATGATAGTCCCCGTCACACACAAGGCCACATCTGGAGCACCACGTTACAAAAACACAGTAGCGAGCCGAAAAGCCTCCTCGTCGTCTCGGGGGCCGCCTCTGTTTTCACAACATGGCATTAACGTGCTAATGTGAGGGCGGGGGGTGGAGAGGGTGGAGGGGGCGGGGGCGGGGGGGTCGGTTGGATGAACCTACCTGTCTTTCGGTGAGGTCGAGGTTGACGGCGATCTCGTAGCGCCTTAGCCGGGTCAGGTAGTTGTGGTGGGCGAACTCGGCCTCCAGCTCTCGGATCTGCTCCTTGGTGAACGCCGTCCTCTCCTTCCTGGGTTTGCTGCTCACGTCCGACTTGTAATTCCCGTCCTGGGACTCTGAAACCGAACACCAACACAGGGTTTTTTTTTGTTTTTTTTTGTGGTGCAGATTTATATGCAGCAAAAAAAATTAAAATAAAAGGCAAATGTTATGTGGCAGGTGCAAGTCAGCAGGAGGGGAAAAAGGAAAAGGAGGCAAAGGTAAAAGAAAAAAAGGGGAGAAACAATGGGAGCTGTCAGTCACACTTTATTGTTCAGTCATTGTTTATGAATACTTTAAGTGGCTGGAAGGACTCGTGGGCGGCAACACATGTGTCTGACTGCGGCAGCTGGGCTCATATACCGCTAGCATGGCTTTAATTTGTCTTGAAGAAAGTCTGCTTTCCTCGGCTTCATTTCTTTTAATATGGAACCAAACAACGAGCGAAGCGAAATCGGACAAAGTACGATAACTTTGCAAGAGGTTTGTTGTTGTTGTTGTTTTTTTCCTTCCTCTGTGTATTTTAAGTCCAGAAAGTCAGTCAAACAATAAAACTGCCGTAAACGGACGAGCTCATCACCCCGAACCGAAGAAAGTACTTTTTTTTGTTGTTTTTTTTGTAGTTCCACAAACTTTCCGTAGAAAAAAAAAAGGAAAAAAAAAAAAAAAAGACACACATCTGGTTGAAAACTTTCCTATTGTGAGCAGCCCTTTGTGGTTTTTCCCTGTTGGACGCGCTTCAGCTGCACGTCGCACTCGGCAGCGATCGCGTGCTAATTCATCTGCGGTCCTGTTCTTGTAGTTGTGTGTTAATCCAACAGGCCTGCGTCAAGCCAAACTGTAAATAGTCCTGCAGCTCCGGGAGCCAGATTTCCATGTCGTAGGAGGAGGAACTATCTCTGCACCTAAGAACCCCCCCCGCCCCCCCTCCCCAACACACACAGCTGGAACCCCTGCTGCTTCTGTTTTCTATCACCAGGAAAAAAAAATCCTCCTTTTAATTAAGTGGATGTTTTTTTTTTTTTTTTTTTTTCCAGAGCGAAGCCTGAAGAGAAGATGAGGGGTAAAAAAAAAAAAAAAAAGAAAAGGGGAAGTTATATTTGTCACGGACGAAACAAAACAGATATATATAAAAAAAAAAAAAAAAAAAACAGAAAGAATTTCCACTCAGATTTTATGAAATGAAACGAGATCGTCGCTCGAGTCCGGCTCGCGCCCTTTGACCTCTCCAGTCCACCTCCCTGTAATTTCCAAACCGAAGCGGAGGTGCCCTTCAGACGCGTCCGCCTCGGCTCTCGGGTAAACACAGACGCCGTGTGAAGAGGAACAACAACAACAAAAATAAAAAGCACGACTGGAGTTAAAAAAACGAGCGTCGGGCTTTTATGACGCGGCCGCTAACACCGCAGCAATTAGGTCGCTCCGCTGTAACTTTCATCTGTCCACAAAAAAAAAAAACACACAAAAAAATAAAAAGGAGCAATAATATGAGAAAAGTCCAGGCAGCCAGACGGGGGCGGGTCGTTACGGGCGCCGCCATCAACCCGACGCGGAGCGGGACGGACGGATGCCGTCCGGGAAAATAGCACGAGAACCCGCGATGAAGGGAGTGAAAAGCTGTGATTTATTTTTCTTTTGCGTATACAAGAAAAACGCACCGATACGTCCACGTTGTCGTCGTCGTTGTCGTTGTTGTTGTTGTTGTTGTTGTTGTTTTTAAAACGAGAGGCTTTCGTTTGCTCCTTTTTACAACAAAATAAGACTTCGGGCACTTTTTATTGTTCCAGACAGAAACCACTCCCACGACACCTCGCTACAAAACCGAGCAGGTAACACCCCCCCCCCCCCCGCCCCCTTTGAAACCAGACACCCTGACTCACCCCCCCCCCCCCCCAACCCACCCCCCCTCCCACCACCACCACTGGAGGAAACAATCACAAGCAGGTTATTACACGGTAGAAAGTCAAGATGCTTCATATTAGTTTTTCTCTTTTTTGTTGTTGTTGTTGTTATTATTTCTGTATCTAAATTCAGGTTTCGGGTCCAGATGGTTGAAATCTAATCAGAAGCTCTGTATCTCGTGCGACGGGGGCCGATATTTAGACAGCTGATTGAGTCGGCGGCCTCGTTAGACGATAATCAGTGTGTGATTGGCGTTAAGGCACGGCACATGTAACGAGCGTGCGGGTGAAGCATCGTCGGAGGGGGACGTGGGATTTGGAGGCAGAGGCTCGGTTTCCCAACGATTTGACAAACGAGGAGAGGAAATAGGAGGTCGAGCGTTCAATTAATGGATTAAATATACTCGTGCGGCGGTTTACGTGCGGATAACTGGAGATTTAACACAAACTTAAACCATCAAAATTCATGTTAAGCTTTGGGGGAAAGAAAAAAAAAAAAAAAAAAAGGTCATTATTTGTGGGTTATTTTATCGTGCAGGGATCAGGGGATGTGGGTTTTAAACGGCATCATCTCCTGTGGCCGTTTGATTGCGTGTTAATTAACAGCCGGTTTAGAGTTCATCCCATTATATTGTGCAAACTTCATCAGGATCAGTTGTCAGGAGGGGAACGGTCGGCCTCGCAGCCGGCATCCTGCACGACGACTAATCAATGTGAATATCAACGGTCAAGTGCGTGCGATGCCAAGTCTTAATACAAAGAGGCCTCAAAAAAAAGAAAGAAAGAAAAAAAAAAGGGGCGGGGGGGGGGGGGGGGGGAAATCAGTGCCGAAGGGCCCTCGTGATCCTCAAATGGACAGAGGAGGACGGTCGAACACGGTTTCGCCTGGAAACTAAGATCACGTTCCCGGCGAGAACTCCAACGACCCGAGCTCGGCAAGTTTGTCACCGCTGTGATTGATTGTTGTGACCGCAGGCTGGAGACGTCGGGGAGGGCGAGTTATCTATCGGGAGGGGGGGGGGGGGTGTCCGGGAGGAGGCATTTGGGTTTTATAAATGTGTGGAGAGAATACGGGTTCATGAACACTGCGGTTTCTAGTTTTTCTACATGATCAGTTCTTGCGACTCTACGTCATTTAAAACATTTACATGCACAATTTAGGGATGTTTTTGTTGTTGTGGTTGTTGTTGTGGTTTTTAAGGGAGCCTGAAGCTGCAGAAACACAAATTTTACAAAGTTACAAATTCAATAACAACTACAGAAAAAGTGTCCTTAAAGCTCAAAGCCTTTGAACACAGTTCGCTACATATATATAACATATATATATAAATATATACATTTGTAAGTATATATATATATATATACTGGTCATCTCCAGACTGGTCCTTTAAGTATTTTTCAAAGCACAAGTTGGGATGTTTTCTTTAGATATTAAAATAATAATTTCTTTCATGATTAATAACAACAGATAAAGGCATTTTTGCAAACTACGAGCAAGAGTCCTATTAAACTTTGACACTGAATAATTCTCGTTCATTTCAGTTCAGTAAACCTGACTGTGATTTATTTCAACCTGACAGATTTAGAGGAGAAAAAAAAAAAAAACAACAAAAAAAAAAAGGGCTGAAAAGTCGTCCGGGGGTGTTTAGTGTGGCGCGAGGCGCTGGTGTAGTCTTTTTACAATCCGTGACATTAATTCTTTACCGTGTGCCTCGTTCTCTTTCCCTCTGAGGAGCGTCGCAACCAACCAGATGTGATTTTTTTTTTTTTTTTTTTTAAACTAAACATGCCAGTAAGTCAGATGTGCCTCGCGCCGGTTCTGATGTGCCCATTTTTAAAAAAAAAAAAAAATTGTGTGTGTTTTTTCGCTCCACGCTGCAGGCGGCAGGCGGACCGTCAGCCGACACCTACGAACTGCTTCTCACACAGTTTTCTTGTTTTTCTATCGGAGCTGCAGAATTCTCGGCGGCCGAGGCGTCGAGTGATTTAGAGTGACGCGAACAGATGTTTGTGTTATTCTTCAGCTCGGCGTGGAATTTCGTAAAATGCTGATATTTATGTTAAAAGTGTTTATCTAACAAAAAAAAACAAGAAAAGACGCGCTGGAAATGCCTGCGGAGAGCTCAGCAATGTTGCGATAAATGTCCAAAAACTTTCTTTTTTTTTTAATATTTGGAGAAAAACTATGAGAACAATAATTAAAAAAAAAAACAACTACTCTAAAAGTGTTTCGCCTTCGTTAAAAATTGAAACTTCTGTCCCGACTCTTCTTACCTGAACTGTCACTTTTCCTCTTGCCGTTCCTCTTCTCGGCCTCAGCAGGTGACAGAGTCTGTCTGCCAAAGTCGGCAGGCACGCAGGAGGCCCCCGTGGGGGTGCTGCCGCTGCCCAGACTCGGGGTGCTGGCGCACATACTGGGCCCGCCGGGGTGCCCCAGGTCCGGAGGCGTGGGCCCGTTGTCGTGGGACGAGTGGGAGTGCGGGTGGCAGAGGCTGTGGCGCGAGCCGCCGCCGCCGCCGCCGGGCGACGGCATCTGTGGGATGTGCCAGGACGCGTGGTGCTGAGGCGGGTGGTGATGCTGCTGCGAGGGCAGGTGGCCGCGGTGGGGGTGGGGGGGGTGGTGGTGGTGGTGGTGGTGGTGCTGTCCGGGGAACAGGCCGCCGCCGCCGCCGTCGTCGCCCGGGTAGCTGGAGATGATGCAGGGCGACGGCGAGGAGGTGGAGGACGAGGACGAGGAGGAGGCCAGGTCCGGGTAGGAGACGTGGTCCGAGCGTCCGTGGAGAGTCAGGGGCGACTGGGTGAAGGCGGGATGAAGGGCCTGCGCCGGGGCGTGGGGGCTCCGCAGGCAGCCGAACAGCGTGTGATCCATCGTGTGCAAAAACACACACACACACACACACACACACACACACACTCACACACACTCACACACTCACACACACACGGGCCCTTCCAGGAAAGGTGAGAAGGGCAAGTGAAAGCAGGTAAAGTTACTAAATCAACCAGAAACAGAAAAAGATCACAAGCACATATCCGAGATGCTTCTCTCTCTCTTTTTTTTTTGTTTGTTTTGTTTTTCTTCTCCTTCCTCCTTCGACTATCCACAAAACTTCTCCTCTCAGTCAGAAAAGTGGAACAGTCAAGAGAGCAGAAAAGCAAAATGTGTTTTGAAACCGGGGGCGTCCTGCGATAATCCGGAGCGTGCGGCCGGTTGCCAGGCTGGTCGCAGGATAAACAGTCAGCCCGGGGGTGAGCTGCAGCGAGAGCCTCTCGGATGTCGGGAGGAGTGGGAGACTGGAGCTCGAGGCAGGAAGGAGGTTCCTAGGAACTGCAGAACGAAGGGGAGCCGGCGGAGGGGATGTTATAAATAGGGTGTAACGTGAGAGGGAGGCTGGGTCACAGACTCGCATACGCGCTACTGACCACATACATATGATCGCCCCTCCAAAAAGCACAGCACAATAAATCTGCACTATTAAAATGGCTGAGCCTCAGGAAAAGAAGGCAATTTATTTTGGACTTGGATCTGACCTCCGGTGGCCATCTTTTTTTTTTTTTTCCTTCAAGAAAAAAGAAAACACAGCTTTAACAGTGGATGGGTGGGGCCAGGGAGGGGGGGGGGAGTGGAAGGTGTGGGGGTGGGGGGGTCGTATGAGGGGAAGTGGAGGGACTCAAGGGTGGAGTGGGGAGGTGTCGGAGGTTAATTAAGCATGTCACCCTGTCTTTGTCAGCGTTGACCCCTTTCAGATACGCTGTGGAAGCAGGCGAGGACGCTTCCACGAACGGTTTCCATCGTTCGGTCCGCTCGTCTGATGTTGAACCGCTCCAGTTCATTCACCGTGTGCCTGACCTTCCCTCCCGCTTAAAGCAAAATATGTTTTATTCTATTATAGCCATTTATAAGTACAATATATATATATATATATATATATATATATATATATATATATATATATATTGACTGAAATGTGAAAACAAACAAACAAAAGTTGACCTGCTACCTCAAAAAAAACAACAACAGAGAACCAAAGTTCATTCTGATGTTGTTTCACCGAACGATTTGAGTGTTGTTGTCTTTTTTTTACAAATGGTGTTTATCTCATTTTGAAATGAAACACATCATCAAACTGACCAACACTTGAATATAGACACCGTTTGGACTTTTTCTACGAGGTCACGAAGGTCAAAGACTGTTTTTTTTTTTTTTTTTTTTTTAATATATTCCAAAAAGCTGCATTTAATAAACACATTCAGTTACTTTTGAGATTATCTGTAATTTAAAAATAACTTTTTAAGATGCCAATACCATGGAATCAGATCGCTCACAATTTTCTATTGTTATTTTAAAATACTGTTTTAAAGCGCTTAAAGTCTGAGAGACCAGAAGAAATGTCCCCCAGAAATCCCCGGAGATTATTTGAGATAAAATATTTCAACCACCTAAAAATACATCAAGCACTCGCGTCACACGTCGTCATCACTCACGTCGGTGTCTCGGTACATAAATTTGACCACTTCAAAGTTACATTTTCAAGGAGTAAAGTAGAAATAAAAAGCCGGTAAACATCTTGAAATGTGTCTCCGATTTATCTTAGTCTCACTAATTATTACTATCTGAAGTTATATGATGGCTCAAGACATTTATTTATTTATACAATCGCTCTCAAACTCAATGACATCATTTCTGATACAAAGACAGACAATATGGAAATGTAAAGATGAGAAATAATCCGGATTTAATCCGGGAAGTGACAAAAATCTGGTTTTATGTAATTGCAGCAGACAATTAAAAATCTTACAAATCAATATTTATTGCACTTTGATTAAAGATAAAGATGAATAACCACTTGACACACATTCCCCCTTCTTTAAAATCTTAAAGCAACGTCGGTCACAGCGTCCACGATATTGTGTATTGATCGGAGTGTAAAATTAAAGGAATATATACTGTATAAATTAAAATCAAATCAAACATAAAGCACACATAAATCTGCGTCAGAGTTTCCGAGGCTCGGTCGGGTTCTTTTTTTTGTTTTTTTTTTTTGTATTTTTTCTAACGGTGGGACGGTCACAATAACTCGCCTCCTCTGGGGGATCCGGTTGGACGAAGGCGGGCTGTGCCACGGGGCTCCGTGGGCCGCCGGAGAAAGGAAATTAATTCCTCTTTGAGAGAAAATGACTTTAACAGATAGCAGGGCTGAGGCAGGCGGTAACTTTGCCCCCCCCCACCACCACCACACACACACACACACACCTCCTCCTCCTCCTCCTCCTCCTCTAGTCCCTCCGAAGCCTCCGAAAGGCAGCAGAGGCAAAGCGCGGCAGAGGAAAGGCACCTTATAGGTGAGTGAGTGTCAAACTCTTCTACTGTTTATCTTACAAATTAAGGCTATTAGCAGGTTAGCCCGGGCGGTACATTCGCTCAGGGCCCTCGAGCAGGTATTAATACACACATGTTTCCAATCCGCTCTCGGGTCTCACGGCGGCGCTGATGGCCCGGGTCTTTTACAGTCAGTTACAGTCTTTGCCCCCCTTGTGAGCTATATGAGGCAAAAATCTCAGTGTGTGGGAAATAGGGACACACACACACACACACACACACACACACACACACACACTGGGCCAATACTGGACTTTTATTGTGAAAATACGAGGTATCACTCATGTCATGTCGACCACTTCCGCATTAATTAAATGCTACTATCTCTACACATTTTACTCTTTTAATTTGTGAGTTATTGTTTTGTTTTTTTCCACTTTGCTGTATCCTTAAATCTCTTCCCTGAATTATCGAGGGGGAATTTAACAAGCTGCCAACCTCAAAATAAAATGTCTTTAGTTCAGATTGCGTGAGTTTTAGTGTCCCATGATGCAATTTCTGTCTAAATTGAGCAAAACTTGAAAAGGAAAACTTCTTATTTGTTTTTGGTTTTTAAGCTATTGTAAATATTGGCACAAACAGTCCAGTGATATGGATCCAAAACTACCAGCGCTGGCGTCCAGAAGAAGCACATATTTGTCTAACTTTCCAGGGGGGTGACGTGTGAAATGAAATGGGGGATTAAAAAAAAACCCCAAAAAAACAGGAGACGAGCAGGTTTTATAAATGTCAGCAGGTGTAACGTTTTTAAAAAGGAGTAAAAGGAGAGGATGCCGAGAGCTTTTTTGTTTGTTCGTTCGTGCAGATCGTGACTCCGTGACGGGCCGGGGAAGGGGTTGGGAGGGGAGGGGGAGGCCGGGTTGGGGGGGGGGGGGTGTTTTCCTCGTAGTAGACAGAAACCGAAGGTGGAACCAACCTGTGGCTGTCAGTCACACACACGCAGGCAGGAAGGGTTACAGCCGAACGCAGCTCGGTGTCACCAAAACAAACTACTGCAACGACCACATCGGCCCTTTTTTTTTTTTTTTTTTTTTAAGTTGCTGCCGTGTTCAAAAAAATAAGCAAAACTTCACTCCTGGATAACGTTCGAGTTACTGCACTCGGCAGCAGTGACTTCTGTGGCTTCTACTTGAAAAATAAAAGAGCACACTGAAAAAGTAGAGCAGCCTTTGAGGTGTCTTTTAAAAGCTCCTAAAGTTTAACAAAATCAAGGATCGTTGTTTTTTTAAATCTATTTTTTTTAGGCCACATAAGCAGCTAACAAAAGGCTTAAAACACACTTCGTAAGACCAGTGAGCATTCAATTTATGTGCCTACAAATATAACTCCTCCTGTGAGCGTCCACAAGTCGTATAAAGCATATAAATCACGACAATATAGTAAAATACATGACCTTCAATGTGAAATATGTCTTTGTATGGCAAGTCTTTGTGTGTCAAGTTAGACTCATATTTTCTGCTAATAAACATTTGAAACGTCCTTATAGCCACGTACATTGGAGCGTGTCATAATCCATTTTTTGTTTTTTTACATGTTCATATAGTGTTTCTAAGTTGGGGTTAAAATACGAAGAGGTTGTGTTTGATGACCCTAAAAGGTCAAATCTGAAGTAAATACGAGCATCGCTGACTGATAACTGTAATAGCTGCACGGTACGACGCTCGCTCTCCAACGGCCGTGTGATTACAAATTTAAATCCCTTTTAGCTGTTTTATTTACTTTTTTTTTTTTTTGTCGCCACTTGCTGCACTTTGCTTCCCTAAAGTTCACCAGCCTCCGGATGTGTAGCACGCCTCGCCGCAGGAAAAAAAAAAAAAAGCTTTTGATGTAGCCGGCGGCTTCAGAGTATAATAAGAGCAATTCAAACTAAAAAAAAAAAGTGTGTGTGTGGAATCATTATTAGACATTTTCCTCTTGTTTAAGCCTCCAGTTAATATGGAAACCTTTCAGAGCGTATAACACTCAGCAGAGCTTCCCTCCATGTGTAAATCACGCAGCCGAGCACGGTGAGATTAAGACGTGATGCGTTTCGTAGCCGGCAGTAAAACCTCATGAAGAAGACGTACTGAGTCAGCGTCACCCTTGTAAATTAAAAAAAAAAAAGGAAACCTGCGCAAGAGCGGAGATTTTTGTATTTATTTATTTTTTGTCACGAGGTTGAATACGACGGAAGATTTTTCGCTCTTTTTTTAATTTTTTTATTACGAGATTTCAAAAACCTGACGTCTGATGTTGAAAGTCGCTCTTTCAGCGACAGTGAAATTCAATACAATTTTATTATAAGTAAAAAAAATTTTAGTAAATCAGCATCTGAAATGGTCCCAGAACAATCAGCAAAGAAACAAATAAAAAAAAAAAATAAAAAAAAAAACCCACGAAGGCCCATTTCTTTTTTTGGGGGGGGGGACGGATTAATTCAAATAAACTTTTCAGAGCTGAGATTCTTCATCGTGTGAAGATCCTGAAACGTCCGCTCAGCTTTAAATGTAAACGACACGTCTCCCCTGGTGTTTTGATCCTGTGACTAACAACGGAGACGGAGACGGGTGTCGGAGCGTTTTGAGATGAGGCGCGGAAACCGTCGCCGCCGCTCATTTCCTTTCAAACTCTCAGCCGCAGATTTACAGCAGTTGTCAGGGACGTTGTCCGTGCGCGAGGAAGAGCGGGACGTCGGGTGAATTATGACGAAGACGGACAGTAAATGTTGTCTCCGTTTACAGCTGGGTTACATTGAAGAGAACAGCAGCCTGCTCGGGGAGTGACAGCACCAACGCATTAAGTGGTGGGGAACCGGGGTGGGGTGGTGGGGTGTTGGGGGAGGGGGGGGGGGGTTTCCAAAAGCATTTGTCATTTTTTAAATCTCACTTCTTTTGGCTTGAAGTGGACGAAAAACCGTTTCGCGTATTCACTCGGAGATTTTACGGATTTCCGTTTGCATGAGGGCAAAAAAAAATAAGTTGATAATAAGTTGTGAGGGGGAAAGTTTTAAATACAGTTCAAATTATTTTGCTTTCAAGAACATTTATGGAAATTGAGGTAGCAGACTCGCTTTTAATCAAACTTGCTGATTGAGGGTAGAAATCCAACTTTAAAATAATATTTGTATTCATTTTTGGAGTGTTACTAGGAAACTCTTTCTCAATCGTTTCTTTAATTTATTTCAAACTGATTTATTGGTAATTTGCTGTATTTTCAATCACATGAAAGAAGTCAAAGTAGTTTTTCTTCTGACAAATTCAAAAATCAAAGATTAAAAATAAACCCACCAAAGGAAGCCGCATGATGTCTTGGTGAAGAAATGTGCCTGCGGAGTCTGTTTTGCTGCTCTAAAAGGTGTCATCTGACACACTTTGCTGCTCTTAGGTGGCCATTTTCTGAGCCTGTAATGGCCGCGGACAGCCCGGGGGTGAGATCATCATCTATAATGGGGGGGTTGGAGCCCCCCCCCCCCTCCTCCACCTCCTCCAGCTCGAAAGGCGCTGGAGCCTGAGTAGAGGCGTGTGATGCTGTGCAGGGCCCCCGCGCCGAGTTCAGACCACACCTCAAACAGCCCGGGGTCGGCCGCATTAAAAAAAAAAAAAACTCCATTTAGATCAGGACCCGGCGCGGCCGCCAAAAAAACCCAAAAGCGGCACCGACCTCAGCCAGCCGCAAAGCGCTAAAGCTCGTTTCCTCCCAGACTAAATTTGTAAAACGCTCCCTCCTTCATTTTTCGGCCCCTTCACACTCCGCGCCGTCGTCGAGGCGAGCGCAGCAGTGTGTTAGTGTGTGTGTGTGTGTGGGTGTGTGTGTTAGTGTGTGTGTGTGTGTGGGTGTGTGTGTTAGTGTGTGTGTGTGTGTGTGTGTGTGTGTGTTAGTGTGTGTGTGGGTGCCAGGAGGCCGGGAAACGGGTCCAGACTTCGCAATTTGTGAACGGGGGTGCCATTAGTGATTTTTTTTTTAAATTATTTTTTATTATTTGTTCGATCGGACCGCCCGCCCGCCCGCCCGACCGAACCCTCCCTACTCCCCCCTTGCACACTAACACTTCCTGCTCCACGCTGCTAGCACACGACGGCTGGTGGAAGAGCTCTGGCCACATTGCATCACTGCCGGCGTCCCTCTGACGGTCCGGCTCGAGACATGCTGTTCCAATAACGGAGAAATCATTCAGAAGAGTGAAGTCAACCTTTTATGATTTAACGGCTTCCTTCTCTCTTCGATGGGGGGAGAAGGAGGTGGGGGGGTGGGATAAATTTCTGGATGATGACCAGAGAATTTGTTCCGTTGGAGTTACTTGTACTTGTTTTCTGACTGATGTTCAGTCAACGTGTCGGGGTAACTGGGGAGTCTCATTAACACTTCATTCAGACTCGGTGCCATCAGTCGGATTTCTGCTTCGTATCATCGTGCGAGTTTTACAGCCGGCCAGTGATAAAAGAGTTTTATTTGGAGACCCTGTCTCCTCCAAATTGATACGCCTCATTTCCAATAGCTTTTTGAAGGAAACAACATAATGAGGAAATATTTATCAAGTGGCAGTAAAATGTTCACTAACAACATATTTAATTTGCTTTACAATGTAATATCCACTGATATAATCGTCATTCAGCCCTTTTTTTTTTTATTTTTTTTATTTTTTTTATGGGCATTGGGGCCCTGGCAGCTCGTGGTTAAGATGAGGAGTGTTGTGGTTTAATACAGAAACAGCGACTCGAGAGACATTTACATTGAATTGAAAACACCAATCTTTTCCTTCATCTAAGCGCTTTTTATGCGATCCGTCTATTAAACGTACAGAATTGCATAAAACACCATCGAACATTTTCTTTTCACGACATCGTTTTGAAACCAATTTACTGATACGAAGACGTCGTTTCCAGTCGACAGGGTTGTTATGTCCGAACTTCAGTTTTCATCTGGAAAAGACTGTCGCTGAACTTCCTCGTTTTTTGCACACGTGTTGAATTTTTTTTCTCAAGTTGTTAGCGTTTGAAGAAAAGCATGTTTCAGTTTTTTTTTTTTTTTAAGTTAGTTTTTAAGTTTTCAGCAGGATGAATTTACTTTCGGCACAAATCGACAAAATATGTAGAGTTGTATACGGTTGTGCATTTCACCTGCACGGGTGTTTTTCACCCACCTCGCCTGATCGATCCTCTTCTGTAGACTTTGTGGGCGTGGCTGAGATTGAGCGACGCCTCCCTCGCTCTCCCGTTTAGCTTCCTGTTAAAAAAAAAAAAAAGGAAGATAAATAAATCTAAATCAAATCGGCCAAATTGAGTGAAAGCAGCTGCGTGGGTCCACAGAACATTTCAATCAATTCAATTCTGTTCAGGATGATAGTGCAGCCTGTTTTTTTTATTCGATGGATATTTTTCCATGAAAGCCCAAAACTATTACGTGTTATTTACTTCTAATCATGAATGCATGAATGATAAATATGTGCTATAGAAGTTGATACTGACATATTTTATTTGTTATAATCTCTGTACAAATCAAGTGATATGCTGTGACTATGTACCACGACTAAAAGTTATAATACAAGCAACTTGTATTATAAAATAATATAGCACAAAACTGTAAGTAGAGAGAATATAATTTTATAAATTATAATGTCAGGCCTGACAAACATATGATGGGATTGTTGAGGAACTGAGAACATCATTCAAAAATATTTTCTTTCCAATGTTAAATTTCCAGATTTTAAAGCTTCTTTTGGGAATCTTAAAAGCTGTCACTTTGAAAGTTTCACAAGGGATGGGGATGTCAGTGAAGAACTAATAACTCAAGATTCATTTTCCGAACCTGGCGAGACTAAAAGCTCTAAAATCTCAAATTTATAACATTCGCATGGACCTTATAATCCGAATTAATTCACGCTGTTAGAATCTTCCAGCTGCTGGTGTCGCTCCTTGTCGTCGACACGCTTTGTGTGTTGTCGTCGTGTTGCCCAGATGTTTCACCAGCTGTGTTGTGTTTTGTGAAGTTGCAGCAGATGCATGATTCTCTGGCTCAGTCCAACACCAGCCATCCGTCCTCGTTCGCTGCTAAATCTCTCCACGCCGAGGAACCCGAAAGGTCGCCACGACCTTCCCGCCCGCTGATATCGCAGGAGGCGCGGCGGCAGAACAGCGACCTCCACTGGTAGGTGGTGAAAGTGCTGTGCAATTGTATGCACTTGTGTTTCTGGATGCAAAGAAATATTTACACAGACGATTTATCGGGACTTTCTCATTTATCAATGCTGTATGTAAATGCGATAAAAAAAAAAAAAAATGTTATTGATGACAAGTGCTCATGAAGCAGACAAATGAACGCTAGCTCTAAATGAAAAAAAGATTTACAATATTTCTGTTTTCACGATGAAAAAAACCCAAAAACATTCTCTCCCATTTAACTTTTACACAAAGCAGACAATCTGTCTGTTTTAGTTACTTCATTTATTTTTTCATTTCCATGTTAGGGAGCACTTCCCCTTGGCCAAGATAATCCATCTGTCTGACAGGTGTTTTCGCATGAAAAGCTGATTAAGCATTATTATTTGCACAGGTGTGTCTTGGGACTAAAAAAAAAAATAAAAAAAAAAAATGTGCAGTTTCATCTTGTAATTTTTAGGGATTTTTTTTTGAGGGACGTGCATTCGGTACGTGGTGTGCAGCATCTGTCAGGTGGACGGATTGTCTTGGAAAAGCAAACATGGATTCTAACAAATCTGTCAACAAAATTAGGGAGAAATCAACTCTTTGTGTGCACAGAAGTCTTGAGATGTTTTACTTCATCTCGTGACAAATGGGAGGAAAAACCAAAAGTGTTGTACTTTTGTTGAGTGCAGTTTATATACATCATGTTTCTCTAATATTCATCTGAGAGCATGCCAAGCACCAAAAGTACAAATACAGGACATTTGTTTCTTAGAATAATTATCGAGAGCTCTGAAATGTTCCTCCGATGGCCGCTCCTCCCGACGCTCCCCTCAGTTTACATCAGACTTTCTTTTTTTTTTTTTTTTTCTACTGAAGGCATGTTTAAAATTCACAACTGTTTGCTTGACATTTCTCTGCCGGCAAATAAATAGCGTGTCTCTCCGGCAGCCCCGGAGTCAAGGGTTATTGCTGTTCGGTGTCAGTCAGATTTAGCTCTTGCCCAATAGAAACCCAGGTGACCTCTGCATATTTTTGCACTCGGCGGGGTCGCCGGGGCTCGAGCCTCCGGGGAGCCGTTCGCGCTCTCCGTCTCCTCTCACGCTGGGAAGTGGAGTTCCAAAGAACCCCCCCCCCCCATCCCCGCCCCTCCCCACCCGACTGCTGTGCAGAACAATCCCATGTCGTCGACCCAATCAGGGCGACTGGAGCGACTGGCTTGGGCCGTGTGGACGTGACGCATGGCCGGGACAATAGGAGGATACAGAGAGTGCAAAATACAGACGGGCTTGGATCGGTTGTTGTGCAGTCTAGTGCCGATTTCCTGTATTTTATGTTGTGACACCTAAAGCCAGCCGAGGTCCTCCTTTGTATGATAATATAGAAAATGTGTTGCCTGTGGATCAGTTCCACGGAGTCACGCTATAAACTGACCGGACTCGAGTCCTTTTTTCTTGCTGCCTGTGTGTCTGTGTGTGTGTGTGTGTGTGTGTGTGTGTGTGTGTGTGTGTGTCGTGACATCTGTTGAAATCATAGCCCTGTTTTTCAGCAGGACCCTGTCCCGTCCTGTTTGCGGTTGCCACAGCAACCGGTGCTGTGTGCAGGAGGCAGAGCAGGGTTTGGTCCGAGCTCGCTGGGACTAAAAAGAGGAGGCGGCGGTTTGGACGGGATGGACTGGCCTTTTTCGGTTCCAGGGCTTTTCCAGAACCTCCCGGGGGCTTCATTAAAACAAAAGGAGGAGGCGGAGGATGAGGAGGAACTTCCTGTTGGAGTGTAACAGACCAACACCGTTCACATAGGAACTGCACATTTTAATCTGGACAAACAGGGTCTGCACGCCGGAGTAATGTTGTGTGTGTGTCAGTACACCAAAATACTGCAACACAAACGAGCTACAATTAATCACTAAGCTTTGATGAAAAATCTGAACGAGAACAGCATCAAGCACATGTCTTCTGTCAATTCACACTTCTGTCCTACATATATTTCCTCTGAAGCCTTTGAACTTGCACCGACGTCCTGTAAACGAGAGAAATTTAACCCCACGTTGCCCGTTTCATGGTTAATCTCCCCCAACTTTGACCATATGATTGGTCCATAAAGTCACTGCTACACAGTGTTTAGAAACTATTATCGTGCTGTATTTAATCATCACATTCAGTATATGATCACACCAGTAGCTGTAAAGGTCTCTCGTACACAGTTTACAGTCTAGTGATTGCTGTGATTTATAACTTAATTCAGAGAAATTACATTATGTCCTTTCTCTGGACCTGGAGTTATGGTCCATAATTACTATTGCGATATTTCTAGGCTGTCCAACGAACTATAGCTCACTATTATTGTGATGATGTTTAGTCCAATGTGACCACAGTCCTGGACAGTTAGCTCCTGAGGTCGGGGTGTCCTTCGTAGGACCTTTACCCCATTCAGGGACTCGGAGGAGTCTCAAAGTATGTCAGGACTAAACAATAGAGTTTCCTTGACAATCATGAAATCTCCTCTTGTTAGAAATGGCACGGGTAGCTGGTGTGTTTAAGTTGGAGCAGTTGGACAAGATGAACCTGTCACAAAGGAGACTGAATACGAAGTAAAACAGAAAACACAACAAACTGAAGGGGCAGAGTACTCGATTGTAATCATTTACTACGTTCCACTTAGAACAAGCCGCATTAAATCAAGTTCAATATATCGCTCACCTCTTGGTCAAATCAATTCGGAACCCAGTTGCATATTCTAATATCAAATCTGAATCCTCTCAGATCCTTTCACAAACTTTCATAAGGCGTAGTGCACTTTTTGGTTTGCGGTAGCTACCAAATTTATCTCTTTATTACAATTAAGCGAGCTAGTTACAACCCAAAAACTGGATGAGCAGCCGAAGATATGAACTATTTGATTGATCCTGATTGTTGTGAAACATCAAATCAAACATCTGCAACATTCTGACTTTTGCACCTGATTTTTCACAAAGTCCTTTGTGTTGAAGCTTCTTTTACATTTCTATTTAGTACATTTACATACACTTTTCTCTCCGCTTTACACCTCCCCCGTCTCCCCTCCCTCCCACCTCCCGCCAAGAGCTGGATCGACCAATCAAATGGTTTGACAGGCGGGTTCGCAAAACCCGTAGTTACGCTGCAAGCCTACTGCAATCTACACCCTTCGCTGCATAAGTGCACCCAGACTTTTACATGTAACTTCAGAGAAGCACAATCTGTCAAACTGTCAGTGGTTGACTTGCATTATGGGTAATGTAAGTGCTTTTGACAAGGAAGAAGAATGGAGTGGAAGAAAAAGATCACATCTATAGCTCTAGTGCTTAAAACGCGACCCACTGTGAGTCCAAGTGCAATGCAAATCAAATGATATAAAAAAACAAAACAACAACACCCTTTTACTATAAATAAAGTGATTCAAAAGTTTCAGGCAATTGCGTGAAGCCAAACACACATTCATGTCCTTCACTATTGAGCATGACAACTTCATAATGGGGAGCTTGCGGGGGCGACTGGAAAGCATCTTGATACCGTTTTGTTTCAAAACAGAGAATAAGCCAGAAAAGTGAGAGCCAGAAACATCAACACGGAAAAGTAATCCATGAGTCTTTGGCGATGATAAACAAATATATCAACTGCCTGAAGATCTCCTGTAGTCGTTTTGTGACAATGAAAATGTGGCTGTTCGCAAAAGCTGAGTCGAAAAGTGACTTTATATTAAGATTACAAAGAGTAAAAAGACAAAGTCGGGGAAGCAGGAGAGCAACACCTGGACTTTGACAGTTGCAGTTACCGCAGTTTATCATCCAGCAGGAAACAATAGGGATGTTGTCAGTCTGGAGCAACGGACTCGCTCAGGAACCTGGATGGGAAGTCTGCCACTTGGATAACAGATAGTTTTCCACTGCATTGATTTACATCTCCATTTTTTTTTTTTTTTTTAGCTTTTATCCTTTGAAACTTTGAGAAAGATCAACAATATTCTTTGGTTAAAATCCATTAAAATTAAAAGTAACAAGTGGTTACGTCTGAGCAGCTGTGACCCGTTAGGGTTCCTGTGACACATAATGGAGCCCGAAGACAAATATTGCACCACTGGATAAAGAATACTGTGATTTTGATCAAAAACTTGTGTTGGCCTCATTACCAAGTGTTCTGAGAGATGGATAAATAAACTCTGCAATAAATAAACGTTCCGTCTTAAATTTAATTTTGTGTTTTTGCCACATGTTTCACAGCTATTTGCCAAGTATACAAATAAAATCTGTAAAAATATTCAATCCCCCTTGAGGTATTGGTTTATTTTCTATTGTCCGTCAACCAAAAAAAAAAACCTCTGGGCAAATTTGTCCAAAACTCCACTTCACTGTACAAACACTAAATACAGAGAAGCGTTAGAGACCACATGACGGTTGGTTTTATTACACCATAAATAATGAAGAAAAAAAGGGTGCTGCATGTAATCAATGTTATAGATTAATTAAGAATATCTTGCCACAATTAAAACTACATTACGCTGCTGTTTCAGAAGATTGAGCTCAATAGATAATCCTCAACACTTTTCCTCTCGATCTTTTTTCAGTCCTGTTTATTTCATCACTTTGGAAGTTTCTATACAGAGAGTCTGGCTAAATGTTAAATTCTCGTACAGCTTAATGTTTCCATAAGACCTCCGTCACTAAGCAGCTCTGGCTCCAGTTAAATTTTTCACAGCAGATATTTTGACTTGTAACGTGAGTGTGAATGGTTGTCTGTCTGTGTGTGTGTGTGTGTGTGTGTGTGTGTGTGTGTGTGTGTGTGTGTGTGTGTGTGTGTGTGTGTGTGTGTGTGTGTGTGTGAGCTGGTGATTTGTCCAGGGTGTACCCTGCCTTTCAAACAGTGTCACCAGCACATAACATGACTGTAATGTCATGACTGGTTCCCCCCCCCCCCCCCCCCCCCCCCCCATCCCCAGTGCGGGAACCCACCAGTGGTGGATGACGGGTCCTGACCGACATTTGGGTGGCAGCTTGTGGAGTTTCGGTGCACAACGGACAGCAAATGGAGGTCGACGCCGTATTGGTTAAAGGCTGCTCCAATAGCTTCAAAATGAAATAAAAACATCCTTAATGGAGCGTGGCCCTATGCACATATTTACACAGTGAATATTGGTTTTGGTAATAACCTTAGAGGTCCAGGCTAAAATGTATTTTGCATTTGTTATGTCCCAAGCTGGTCTTTTGCATTTCTATTTTTCCACAACAGATGTAAGATTCAAACATTATTTACTTTAGTTGAGCTGCCAACTGAGAAGAAAACATGTTGTTTTGTATATATTAAAGCCTCGTTCACGCCGCACTCTCAATCATTTGAATGTCCCTGATCCATCTGAGCAAGTGCACGTTCCTGGTGGAATACTATGAATTGATATGGAGCCTTTTTTTATGTCTGATAGGCCTTCAAAACTTATGGCTCTGTTAATCAAAGCAGACGCAATAAATTCCCACCAACATAACGTCATCCAGACTTTCATCTGTAGTTATTTTTAGGCAACAGAAAAAACACGGGTTAAGATTAGGGAAATATTGTGGTTTTGGTTAGAAACATGCACGTTGTGTCTCAAGTCACTTCAACAGACAGCTGCCTGGTCCTAATTATAACCATAAAGTTGAACGATTCTGAAGTTGTGACACACGAACGCTGCATTTGCAAGATCGGATCTTTTTTCTTTTTTTATGTTACAAACATGTAAAAACTTTTTTTTTTTTTTTTTTTTTTTAAATCAAATGATGATGATGTTCTATTATTTTGTGCCACTTTAATCCCGATTACTCACCGGGTCACTTACGGAGACCTGGGAATGTGTAACATCGCAAACAAAAACACCAGACGTCAGATGGTTTGAAAAAAAAACAAGAAAAATAACCTTGAAGTTAGCTAAATATATTTGAAAGCACAAACAAAAGAGAACAGTTATATTATCACCCAAACTATTTGCTGTAAACAACCGTCACAGTTTACAGACCGACTTCCTGCTTCAGCTTCATGTATCGCAACAAAGGATTACTATACTGACAAGTGAGGTCGCTTACATCCAAACTGCGGTTAAAAAGTGTTTTTGATATTCTGTCTTTTTGTTTGTTTACGATGGACCTGATTGTATTGAGTGTTTTTTGTCCCGTCAGACTATTTTACCCAAAAATACCAAATAAAAGACTCGATTTATAATAACTTGAAATCACTCGTTAGGAGAATCGAACGGGAGAATTGCTTAAAAATATGCTTCCCTGAACCAGAAGGTAGAAGCAGGATGACCTTTTTTTTTTTTTCGGTTTCTGAGCGGTCGACATTAGAAAAGCAGTAAAGAGCGCAGCAGCTCGTGTAAATAGCAGAACGATGGCTCTGTGATCACACGGCTCCATTTTCCTTCTTAATGAAGTGTGTTACACAACCGGGCCATGTTTATCTTCCAGCTGATTGATCCTTTATAAAGTACTGATTAGAACCAACTACTTACACAACGCTGAGTGGGAGGCAGAACACACACACACACACACACACACACACACACACACACACACACACACACACACACACACACACACACACAAACTTGCAGGAACACACACAAAGTTAAAAGACACACAATTAAGGAGGAGACACGAGGTCAAGACCGTGTACAAACACACACACTGACGCACACAGCTGTAAATTAAAAAAATATGCAAAAGTCGAAAGAAGACACACAGTATAGATACTGTGCATAGACACACACACACGTGCACACATACACACACACACACACACACACACACACACACGGCGGTGGGCATGGCTGCCTCATTCTCACACCCACACAAACACTAACACTCATTCCTGGATCCCAGGCTCTCGTCGGATGTGTTTACATGCCGCCATCACTTCGTGGTCTGGCGCGAGGCATCGAAAGTGATCAGAAACGGGACCAACAAAAAAGCCGGGCCAAGCCGGAGAGTAAATAAGTAATAAATCTATCCCACATCAGCGGAACGTTTCTCTGTAAACACGCTCTTTAAAAAACAGAGCGTGTTGTGGCGTCCCGGGGCTTGATGGGAAGATGGCCGACATTCCTGCCGCTCTCCACAAGAAAGAGCGGCGATAGAAGAAGAAGAAGAAAAAAAACAAAAAAAAGAGCGGCGAGTTTACAGGTTTTTTTTTTTTTTTGGGGCCGGTTTCAACGGAGCATCTGGTGGCTTTCATCACAACAAAGCACAATCAGTCAACGTCTCTTGGTTAAGAGATGGAGGAAGACTTTACAACAACGTGTGAGGACGAGCGGGTGTTGTTGTGCCAGAAAACTGTATCTCACTAACGCTGTGTTTCCCCCAGAGATCTGTACTGTACGACACTATAATGAGGGACATTTCCTCTTTAAGATATCCAGTGAACTCCAGAGCGACAGCTTCCTCACAGGATGATAGTAATGTTTGTCATGTGTTATGAGAAGTCTATTCATCACTTTAAATCACTTGGAAGTTTAAAAAATAAATAAATAAATAAATTTAAAAAAGGGGGGCGTGTTTTTTTTTTTTCCACAGCAAAAAATATAAATTCAGAGGAAACAAATGTTTCGGAAGAAAAAGAAACGCGGAAAATCGCATTAGACAAAAAAAAAAAAATGCATTGGAATTTACTTGGTGGACTACTTGATGAATGTTAAGTGCAATATTCACTTATCTTTAAACTGTACTTTAGTCAGAAGGTTAGTTTAATATACAATATAGATGATTAACTAATTATATATTAAACAAAAAAAAACAAAAAAACAAAACAAACAGGCATTATTAAATAAGTAGTTGAAAAAAAAAAAAAGAGCCACTCAATGATGAATCAAATTATATCAGAGTTTATTTTACAAACTGATTGGTGGTAAAATAACACAATAACTCTTTGGAGGTTGAGTTAAAGTATAACTTCATATTTACTTTTACACTCTGTGTTTCCATTTGTGCTTTTTAAATACTGAATTGTGATTATTTTGAATGTTGACTGGTGTCTGCTTCGCTTAATTCAGACAAAATCATTTTCCGAAATACTGTAATTCCAAATATGACATTTATTTAATTAAAGATGGAAAAAATAAGTAAATCATTATGTATTTAATTTGGTGAAGATTCACTTGTTTCCTTTCGCTTTCATGAGTGTGTTGTCGAGTTTATATCTCCTATTTTCTGTAAATCGTTGCTGCCTTCAGTGAAGCATCTTATCAACAATACTCAGTCTGACTTTTGTCTCTGCAGCATCTCTGCAAAACTGGACAATCACTTTGTAATATTTAAAATCAGCCTCCCCTGGGTGCATTTTGCCTCCCGTGTGTTGTCCCCCCCCCCCCCCCAGCCGATTCGATCGGGGGTCACACATGAGCGACGGCGATCATTTTACTGGTCAACATCGGGTCCGTTTAATAGAGATGGAAAGAGGCTGGGATTTCTGGGGGAGTTTGAAACTGATCCCTCTCTCTAGCTTGTAAAAGTTGCACACTTAACTGGACGCATGCGAGGAGGTGAAATTGATCGTAGCAGAGTGGGTGTGAAATATACGCGCAAGCTCCGGGGGCCACCTGGAGGCGCACGTACGTGTGTGTGTGTGTGTGTGTGTGTGTGTGTGTGTGTGTGTGTGTGTGCATGAGAAAAAAAAAAAAGTGTGTTCCAATCCAGGACACCACGCACCGCTGAGAGCTGGAGGTGAAAGCGAGGAGCAATAACCCCCCCCCCCCCCAATAACTTCTACGGCTCAAATTAGAGGTGAGTTTTTTTTTTTTTTTTTTTTTTCTTAAAAGAGGCCTCCCACGCTGCTATCACCACTTCCACCGCCGAAGACTCCTAATTATCGGCCGCGAGTTCGCTCCGGAGGCCGCACCGCCGTGTCATCGACAGACGGACGACAACCCCTCCTCTTAAGAACGGGAACAGTATCGTAAAAGACCTCGATGATATAAAACAAAGTGATTGGCTTTGACGTGGGAGGAGATTGCATCTCAGTTGGGGTTTTTCAGAAGAAAAAAAAAAGAAAAAAAAAAAAAGGGGGAAACCAGTTCTGAATTGATCCTGTGCTTTATGGCCTGCTTCCCCACCCCCCACCCACCACCCCACCCCCCTCTGCGCTAGGTCGCTGGATTTATTCCTGCGTCTGCACAGCAGGACATAAATCATCGTCGGACTCTCTTTCTTCTGCTCCCTCTTTCTTCTCCCTCTGAAAGCGAGGGATGTGGCTGTCTGCAGCGCCGAGTCCGGCTCTCTCCCCTCCGGAAGAATTAGGCCCGCAGACATTACCACATTGTATTTTGCGGTGCATAGTTTAAAAAAAAATAAATAAAAAAAAAAAATTGGGGGGGGAACCAGTCCTGGCTCCACCACAGTCACAGTCCTGCGGGCCCCTCGGGCCTCTTTCCCTCACTCTGTAATTAGATTAGCCGGGTCCCCAATCTGGCAACCCAGGGCTCCAATCTGGCAACCCGGCTACCTTTTTTGCGGGCGGAGCAATATCTGGTCTTAAGAGGAGGAAATGACCTAAATGTTGGTCAGTATGGTATTCTGTTACACCCAATGGTGTGCTGGCAAAACAACTTGGGTAATGAAGACGTTGGAGGGCGAAGGAGAAAGAAGAGGGGTGAGAGGGAGGGAGGGGGGGGGGGATTTACAGCCGAACTCTATGAAAAGTGCTGGGCCGACCGAAAGGCTTGTGGTCGGGACAGCCATTTTGGGAGGAGAGCTGGCGGCTGAGGGAGCCATCGCAGGTCGGGTCAGTTCCAAAACAGCCAATTAGGTGCTCAGGGGCTGTTGCATATCAATAAATATCACCGGACCGTGTCGCTACTTGGAGGCTTGCAGTTAATTTGCAAATGAAAAAGTGGATCTTTTCAGTGGCTAAAACATTACGGGCCACTTTCTGTCTCCCTCGTCTGCCTTCCTCTTGTGCGAGCGTTTCAGCATCTCCGAGCGTCTGAGCAGAAGGCCGTAAAATATCGTAGCGGCGTTGGAAAAGGGAAGTCGTCAAGCCGACCGATGACGCCAAAGCTGAAGCCAAAAAGAGGTTTGAACGATTTTAGGAGCCAGAGAGTCTTACAGGACACTTGTATTTCTGTCAGTACGAATGCTCAGCTCGCTGCCAAAGAGATGATTAAGAAATATAAAGAAAACACAAAGTGAGCCTGTTGCATAAAAAACAGAAAAGCAGTTAAAAATGAATGAGGACAGTCAAACGGTACAAAGCTTCCCGCAGCGAAACACATGTGCGGACAAGAGTAATCCAGCCGTGCACTAAATTCCACAGCCAGCCATCTAGATGGGACGTGACAGTATAAAACAGACGAGGACGTCTGGAGGTTTCACTGACAGGAAGTGAGTGCTGTGAATGATTTGGCCTCATAAATCATTTTTTTGGGGGGGGGGAAGAGATGCAGGGAGCTTCCAAAAAACCAGGAGACTTTTTTTTTTTTTTCATTGCACAACAAATGAGTTGATCCCCCGAAGGGTGCTGCTGTGAGCCGCGGTGTGTGTGTGCATGTGTGTGTGTGTGTGTGTGTGTGTGCGCGCGCGCATTATCGTAGCTCCCACGCTCCAACACAAATCAAGATGTTATGGCAGGTTGCGATGACTGACTCGCTGTTGTTGTGTTTGAGGTTTTTTGTTGTGGGGAAAATAGTTACGATCCTTCACCGTGGTCCAGAGGGAGCCGAGGCTCGGAGCTCGGGCCTGGTGAAAGGAAGAGGGGGAGGGCGGGGTGGGGTGGTGGTGGTGGGTGGGGGGGGTGTCCTGAGTCAGAGAGACATGTTCATGGGAAAGATCGAGTGGGAATTTGTCTCTATGGTGTACTTGGTCTGTGAATGTATGTATGTGTGTGTGTGTGTGTGTGTGTGTGTGTGTGTGCGTGTGTGTGTGTGTGTGTGAGAGAGAAACAGGGAGTGCAGCTGAGTCCGAACACATATTCCTGGAAATTTTGAGAAATTAACACGTCACTTGTTCTACCTTTACAGCCATTCACTCCTACATTTTGGTTTTCAGCCCCCTGAAAACAGACCTTTTTTATTTCAAAGATTCAATTTTTTTAAATTATTATTATTATTATTATTAAAGTTACCCTGCAATATACTAAAGATAACAGACGTGTGGCACAGCTCTTGTTGTAAGAGTCAATTTGTAAAAAGGTCACTTAAAATGCAGGCAGGCAAGAAAAACAAATATATATATAAAACCGAGATCCAGTTTCACAGAGGTCAAAGGTCAGGACATTAACAAAGGCGATAAGAAGCCAGGAAAGTTAAGGCAAAGTGCATAGAGACAATCTGGCAAAGAAATTAATGGATTAACCGATAGTATATATCCACCGATGGAGCCGGTGAGTGTGCCGTCCATCGGGATGACCCCTCCATCATGTTTATCATCGGTCCTGTGGAGCCTATCCCGGCTGATTCCCATCAAAGGACGGGTCGCCGGTGCGTCGCCGTGCCGACGACCGTTCACGCACACACCTTTGGCAAATTTAAAGAAAACTACCACACGGTCTGAAAATGACCTGAGATTTAAGAGTAAAGGAGGAACAGGTGAGCTGTCACAGTTTGGTCACGGGGGGGAGGGGGTGTGTGTGTGTGTGTGAATGATTACCTGATCTGAGGACCTGAGGAGCAGGTGAGGTGGACACGAGGAGGACAGGAGACTGGACATGGAGAGAGAGAGACGCTGGGGACCTCTGCTGGGAGGAAGGAGAGAAACAAAAGGGCTGAATGACAAACGGAGAGGCAGAAGAACCACAACACACCGAGAACAGGACCAACGGCTGAGGAAGAACCGTGACTAGGGGGAAGTTAGGCCTTACTAGACAACAAACAACAACAAACAACAACAGCAAAACTTCAAAGATCGCCCAGATCCCTCCGAGTTGCTGCAGTTTACTCCAGGAGAACTCATTTGTCCTTTAAAACAAGACAACAATAAATCACAAGGTTCAGAAAAAGGAGCCGTCCTTCATTATTATAAGTTCGGTGACTACGTCATTCAGAGCGGCTGTCAATCAAGACAAAATACAACCTTTTTAAAATCACATCAAATAACTACTTCAAATTAAATGAAGATGCATCAACGTGACAGGAGGTACATTCATTTGAGGAGTTTTTAAGTTCACCACCAGAGGGCGATCAATAGCCTGTTGCTTAGCAACTGTGTTGACCACCTTACAGGGCACGCATCCCAACCGTGAGGTCACTTTTCCTATATTAGCGTCCCCGAATCTTAACGCGAAATGTTTTTTTATTTTTTATTATTATTTTTATTCCTATACAAATTAACGTTCATTAGTGAGATAGAGGGTTTTATGCGAGTTGATATTTAAACTTTGAGCAACTTTTTTTCTTTTAAAGAGTAAATAGTTCATCAAAGTCTGGTACGATTCTTTTTTTTTTTTGTACTGGACTTCATGTGTCTGAAATCACACCCTTAATTTACTTCTTCCTACAGAAAGCAAACTCAACAAGTGAGCAGTAAATTGAGATTTTTCTAATCGTATTATTGCGTCATCGCCATCAGCTCGCGCGGTGCTACCAAACGGGGGAAAAAAAAAGAAGCTGATTCGACATTTTACTCATGATGTTGGAGATTATTTCTTTCTTTTTACGAATGATGGTGAATCAGGTCAGCGTGGGACATCGTTAGAGCAGTGTGTGTGTGTGTGTGTGATCTTGTGATGGATGGACGTCCCGTCTCGCCCGCTGGAGGAGGAGGAGGAGGAGGAGGAGGAGGAGGAGGAGAAGGAAGGTGCTTCCAACTAACTCGGTTTCGGCTGTCGATTCGCAGAACTTTATTGGTGTTAAAGTAAAAAAATAATAATAATAAAAAGAAACATTTCCTAAATCGAGATAAGGCATCTTTTTTTGGTACTAAATCTCATTTTTGCTCTTTTATCAGCGAGCAGTTCAGTAGCTGCTCTTTCTTTCCTTTTTTTTTTCTTCCCTCTTTGATTATTTCAATCTTTCTTCCCTTCTTCCTATCTTGCTTCTGTTTTTCCTTCTTTCTTTCCTTTTGTCTCTCTTTCTAAAGTTCCTTCCTATTTTTTCTGTTTTCAACCTTCCTTCCTTCTTTCCTTCCTTTTCCCCCTTGTTTCCTTACTTCTTTAAATATTGTGAACAATACTTTCTACACGTTCCTTCCTACTTTTACATGTTTTGGCTTCCTTCCGCTTTTCTTTTTTTCCCTCCCTTCCTTCATCGTCTCCTTTCGACGCTTCCTTCTATCCTCCCTTCATTCTCCCACTTTTATTCCCTTCGCTGTTCGTTCGCCATTGTTCTTTTCAGTTCTTCCTTCATATCTCCGTTTCCAATCTTTCCATCCCTCACTTCACTCGTTTGAAATCTCTCACGTCTCTCTCTGCACTCAAACAAAACATTTTCTCACAATCTCTCACGTGTCACATTTCACCCGCTCGCCATTTTTGGACGTCCTCGTTCTCAGCAAAAAAAAAAAAAAAAAAAAAAAAAAAAGAACGAAAAACCCACATAGTACGTCCGTGTGCACATGCTGAGAGGATGAATCACGCCCATTAACCACCGGGCCGTATCCAAAACAAAAATAATCAGCGCTGATGTGCAATCCCGTCCTCCCACCAGCGTAATTGTAGATAATTGTTGGACCTAATTTGGACCGATTCACCACATTACTAAACTCATCCAACCTTTTGGCGCTGGTGATGTAGACAACGTGTTGGATCTCAGACTGCTGACGAATACTCGAGAACATCGGCTTTGGAGGAGAAAGCTCAAAACTTCGCTGCAAATGAAGCACAAGAAGAAAAATAATATATCGGGCTGCAAACATCGACTGTATATGAAAATGTTCGTAGTCTCCACATTAAAGTGAAATACCACTGAAAGCCACTAGGGGGATGGCAAAAAAATAAAATAAAAAACACCTGTGGTTCTCATAGACTCGCATTCAAAAAGCATCAACGTAACTCACTAAATACAAAGTCAACACTACAATGAGTATAAACACAATAATTATTGTCTGAATTAAAATGAACATAACTGAGAAATTTCTTCGACTTGGGCCGGTTGGATCGCAAACCGTTGGAGCGTTCTACAGGACTCTTGGGTACCACCGGGTGGAGCCAAGTGTACCAGCATTGGTATATACACCACAGTTTGGGAATCAGTGCCCTCGTGCAGGCTCTGAGGCAACTGTCAAGGAAAACAAATGTAAAAAAAAAAAAAAAAAACATTTAAAAAAGAGAAACCTTGAGCAGAAGTCAGTTTATATTGGGGACTCTGTGATTTTTAGCTTGTTGTGGCCCTTTTTCAGCCCTCTAGTGGCCATCGAACTATTTACGGCAGCTTTAAGCACAGATTTGAGATACTTGTTCACATCGGAGGCTTTCTGGTTTTTCTAGTGACATGACAATGCCACAAAATGATTTTGAAATGACTAAAACCTGTGAAATATCTTTCTGTCCTTTTTCTTTCACCTTCATCTGAAAGTACATTTTACTTTAACTTGTAATTTTACAAGTAAAGAAGTCCTTTTTTCTTTGTGGCATTCCTACATATGTTTAAGTACAGGCTTTGAGCGATTGCCCTACTAATAATACTGTCGGACTCGATCCACAGTAATACTCATAAATCCTATCTTGGATGACTGGCTCTTTCCCTCTTGGTTGTATTGGATCCAAATCGTGCCGCTGCTCACTCCGTGTCAAAGAAAAGAAAAAAAAAAAAAAACCCTCAGGTTACTAAATAAAAACCCTCCCTTCATCTGCAACCAGCTGTGGCAGATCCTCACAGCATCGTCACTCAACACCAGGTTGCCTCGCCACACAGTTGTGGTGCACCACAGCACCACCCGTGGGCCCCGGGGTGGTGGGTGAGAGGGGGAGGGAGGGAAGGTGGTGGAGGTGGGGTGGGGGGAGGCATCCGGGAGCCGGCCCGAGGTTTTGAAGCGGAAAGAGCGTCGAGATGAAGCTTCACGCCGACTGACTGGATCTCCGTTTTCCAGGAGGTTTTGTTTCAGACGTAGCTGTCAGCGAAGGGATCCCGGCCTCTTTTTTTTTTTCCTCCTCTTAAAGGCGAGGCTCAGCTGTGCGTGGACCGGTGACAGCTCAGGAGGGGAAATGTGGAATTCATTTGGCCCTCAGGAGCAGTCGGGCTCAGGAGGGAAGGAGAAAATGTGTGTGTGGGGGGGGGGAAAGCACAAAAAAATGAAATACAATAGAGCGAAACCTGCCAATTTCTACTGTTGGACGGTAATTGAACACCAACACGTGAAACTGAAAGAAAGTTATTCCCCCGACAGCGTCGCTCCCCGTCATTCTGCAACAGTTGCCTGCCAGTTATTTCAGCATTTTAGTTCTGCGGGAGATATTATAATTACATAATGAAGACAAATTAAAGATATTTGTCCTGTAGCGACCCATCAAAAAAAACAACAACACAAGTACACTGAGGTTTAAATCTTGAGATTATGTTTTGGGGGGGAAGGGGGTGGGTACTATAACAACTTAATAAACAAATAAAACTCAAAAAGAAGAAATGTGTAAAAGGATGTAAACTTATTTGTCTGAGACTACAGAGTTGACATAAATCACAGCTGTTCACAAACTCCTCACTCAAAAAAAAACAAAAAAAAACAACAGAAGAGACGAGATCGTTACTCTTATTTTAACTTGTCTTTATTGGATGAAATTGTAGAAACGGTTTCAAAGATTTTAATTTGTGGACTCAGCCGAGGCTCTGCTCGCCGTTCTGCCGTCTAGGCTGTGGACCCCCCCCTCCCGAGGAGATCCGACTGGCAGAGCTCCTCATCCTCTTTTAAATCCCGCTTAAAAACACATTTCTGTGAGTTACGGCATTCGCCGTCCGAGTACAACTTTGATCCTTCGAATCCCTTCTGGAGAACGAATTTGATCCAAAATAATTCCCGTCATTGATTTCGACGCTTTTATTCGTCTTGTGAATCACTTTATAATTCTGTTTGGAAAAGAGCTGTACAACTCAAATTTATTACCATTATTTCTTTTTTTTTTTGCTGCCATTGCAAGTTGTTTTTACTTTTACTGCCACTTTATTTTAGCCAGATGCACCCCCCCCCCTGTTCCCCCGATTCAGTTTCATAATTATCTACCATACAAGCCGCTTCTAACTTTAAGAAACCAAACTACACATTTACAATTTCAGTACAGTGTAAGAAAACTAAAGAATAATTTAACAATTACCACTTAATTGTTTGTCAAGCAAATTGCCTGCTGTTTCCTTTATTAAAGGTTTGTGATACCAGTTTTTTTTTTTTAAGCAAACATTTCAATAAAAATCCAGAAAATTATAGCCTTTATGGTTCTACTGTATTAAATTAAATTCAGCTACAGATACATAGCAGGTTCATAAATAATTGTTTTAAACCCCCTCTGTGAAACATAAAAAGTAAATCTCCACCAGATGGCGCTATTGTCCGCTAGATGTGATTTCAGGTGCTCTGATGTGAAGCGACTTCAGATGCTGCCAACGCGCTGCTGCTGCTGGAGCCGGTGGGGAGAAATCAAAGCCAGACCCGGGGGGGGGGGGGGGGGGGGGGGGGGGAAGCTGCATTATGACTGTTACCACGGCTACAAAAAACAGATGCCGAGCCCAACCGATGTCGGGACGAATCACGGCGAGTTTTTCGGTACTCCGGGATAACCAGACGTTTTGTGGGTTTGCGGCGACTTAACGAAGGCCGCATTCCTGCACACCTTCCCCTCTGCCGTGTTCATGTCTGCATTATTGTACTTGGCGTCCCACCTCATGCAGCCTCCCTGACACCCCCCCCCCCCCCCCCGCCCCTTACCCCGTCTAAACTCCTCATATTCTGAGTCTGCTCTTTTGACCCCGTCGCTCTGTTTGTTTTTTTTCGGTCTCCAGGAAGACGAGCTTCTCTCTTGTGGTTTTTTTTTTTTTTTTTTTTTTTTTTTTTCCCCTCCCTGCGTTTCGGTGCCGATATCGTGATTCAGATTTATAAATCCTTCAGCCGAGGGGATGAGCTCAGGCGCTCGGAAGCCAAATTCGGGGGACGTCAAACGCGTAGAGATGCAAACGGGAACGGCTATTGTTGATGTGTCGTGGTCGTGGCGATGGGGAGGGCCTGGCAGACCTACAGACAGCACAAACTGTGGGATCTGGCTTTTTGGGCCTCCCTCTCTCTGCGGCACCGGCAGCGGTCGCTATCTAAACAGTGTCCAGCCACAGGTTCGTGGCTCTGGTTAGCATTAAAAGCTAACTGGGCTTCAGACAGAAGGCATTTCAGCCGCTACGCTGACCGGGACCGAACCGTCTGGCAGCAGCACTCGAAGGTTAGTCACGGAGAAAATTACAGGAGGTGGATATTTTTTTTTTTTTTTTTTTGTTCTCGGGTTTTAAAATATGACACGTGTGTTTCCGAGGAAATTTTAAATTGTTGCTGACCAACTTTGTCTATGGAGGGTGAAAATATCAGAGCAGGGGATTGTTTTTTTGTTTTTTTTAAGGGGGGGCGGTGGAGGTTCATGAGATTTGACAGTCGGGACATAACAGGAAATGAGGGCACAGAGAGAAATGGTGAAAATAACATGGTGTTCAAAAGCTCTGTTTACACCTTAATCCAATCTAATTCAAAGGTTTAGTCATAAAAGGACATCAAAATAACCCCAAAACACAACTGAGGCTTCCTGTGTATGTTCCCTCTGTTACAGCCAAATGTTGTTTTTATCTTGTATTATTTAGACTCTCATCTGCAAATAATAGGACTTATTTTAACTCGTATTTGTTTGTTTTTATATATTGCATTTGATTTCACATTATTTATATTTCTGTAATTGCATTTGACTGTGTCTATATTGATTTTTGTCACAGTGTTGCTCCTAGCCCCCCCCCCTCCCCTCCATCTCTGTTATTTTCATGTTTATGTATTCATTACTTTAACAGAGACAGTGTTAATCATTCAACAGAAAAAAAAAAAAAAAAGAACTGAAAATGAGTCAGTAAATGGCCTTAAAAAAAAGGATAATTTTCAAAGCAGATGCTAAAATGTGGCGATGACGCACGTAAAAAAACCTGAGAAATCACCGCTGAACTCAAAACAAGGTCCAAAACCTCACATATACCATTAAAAGAGCCCTCTGGTGACGAAAGATGATGTTTTATTTTTTTTATTGTGTGTATTTATTCATTGGTCTCACTTTTCTAAAAAAAAATAATAATAATAATAATATACGTATTTGTAATTTGTTCTTATTGTGTGCTCCTTTATTTTTTTTTGTGTCCTAACTGTGTTTCTTTCTATGCTGCCGTGACGACTAAATTCCCCCCACTGTGGGATTAATAAAGTCTTGTCTGTCCATCTAACCATCTATGATCAAAATGAGACTAAATCAGTCCTTCCACCTCACCACTCTCTCCACCAGGGGTCACTATACTCAAAGAAATGCAGTACACGCTCATTCCATCCAGCGTGGACTTCATTTTCTTTTGGTTTTCAGTGAATCAGCTGACTATCATAATACCCCCCCCCCCCCCACCACCACCACCATAACCACCATATTAAGATGCTCCTGAACCACTCATGTCTGACACCACGAGAGCAGCAATTTACAACATTACAGTGACATAAGTGAGAAATAATGCCAACATGTTAAAAAAAAAACCTAAAGAAAAAAACTACTATTATACAAACAAGAACATTTATTTAGCATAAAAGTATTTCTAAAAGCTTCAAAGTGGTTTTAAGAAAGGTGCAGTGTGTTTGAAATCCAATTGATGTGGAAATAAAGGACTATTTTACGGCAGAAAAAAAAATCTAATATATCTCATTTACACTTGGTATTATTCTTTATATACCACCTGTTGTATTTTTCTCCCTTTATAAGTTACCTACATAAAAGTATGTATGTAAAAAACTTACAGGGCAATAGTCGGTTGTGAGTTAAACTTATCTGATATGAATCAATTAATATTATTTTAGGGGAAAAAAACCACGTGCCCTCATCGTTTAGCTGGATATATCACATGAAGCGAGACAAAAACAAAAACAAATCCTCGGTTTGTGATGAGTTAAAAACGAATTGATTCATTAGTACTCAACAAACCATTAAAATCTCCCACTGAATGTACGCGGTAGGTTTTACATCGAAGTGTAGCGCTGCTCTCATTGGTTTTCCACCTGTCAATCATCCCGGTCCGTGACGCTTACCTGAACCCGCCCACAACGTACCAACCAATCACAGGCAGCGAGTCCCTTCCGGCGGATCCAAATCTACCACCCCAGCCGTTAGCTCCCGTTAGCTCGGTTTTTTAACACCGGTCCCACCTGTTGTGTTCGTCGTCCACGTCGCTCGTCCTCGGCGTCTTCTTCTTCTTCTTCTTCTTGCGCCGGTTCTCCACTGAAATCAGCTCCAAAACTTGTTCCCCTCCGCTTTTTCATTTGCCCTTTTTTTCAGTCTTACTGTTCACCACGGCTGACGGTTTGCTGACTGATCTAATAATACACGTTGTACCTGGTAATGGCGTCGTTGACGTTATTTTTTTTTTTTTTGAACCAACACTTCGCGGCATTAACCTCGACTCTTTTCTTCTTCTTCTATTTTCCCACTTCATCTTCCCCGCTCTTTGTGACCTTACTCCATTTGTAATTTAAAACACTAACGCCATCATTCTGGTTTGATACGATTATTTCCCGCCCGACTTCTTCTGACGTCAGGGACGGATCCATTTGAAAGGGTAGAGGGGAGGAGGTGACGTCTGTATAACCCGGTGACCTCCAACGAGATGGGCTGTTCCAACATCAAGCGTTCCGGGGGGGGGGGGCGTAAAAAAAGAAAGCCTTAACCTATGTGGGATAAGCAGAGACCCCTAAAATGTCAGGTCCAATGTATGTTTTGTTTATATAAAATGGTGCACACAATATCAGAAAATATTTCCATTTGATGAAAAATGTGTGAAAAATAAATAAAATCTTATGCAATTCAACAAATGTTGCATTCCTGAGTCTAAATATATGAATTATCCTTTTAAAAGGAAAGAAAGTATACATGTTTGAGTATTTCCCTGAGTGTACACACCTTTTAGAGTTAATAAAGGATTTAAACAAACCAATACTGTCAGATAGTAAGGAATACAATTATTTTTTTTAGCAAACTATGTTATGGGATTTTTCCCTTAATTGTCCACAGTATGGGTTGGACTTTGACACTTTATTTAAAAAAATGTTTTTATTAGCACCATTAGCTGCTCACCACCTTTCTTCACATGTCACTGTGGGTCCCCAATCTCCCACATAAATCCCTGAAATATAAGTATATGTTTTGAGGAGTTCATTACAGGGATCCGAACACGAGGACGTGAGCCTGTCTCGCCTCGGGCGACTCTCCATCAAACGGCCTGAATGCCAAACCGAGCCGCCGCCGCCGCGGCCCCGGAGAAGCGCAGGAAACCGGAGATGCCCTGGGAGCGCGAGAGGTGTTACGCGAAGCGCCGAGGCCTTTGTGGCGATCTTAGGAATGTTCATCAACTACTTAGAAAAATAACTCTTTGAAGTCCGGGGGCTGCTATTTTCTTCTCACCTCCACTGTGTGCGACGAATACGTGAACCAGAGGACGACTCGCATGCGAACATAATGTTTAAACGCACCCAAGTTTATTCGTTCAGTTTTTATTTTATTTTTTATAATACCCTGACGCAAAACCTTCTGCAGAGACGTTTTTTTGTCGGTCAATGAGCAAAATTCAAGGGAGTTGAAATCGTGTTTAACACCGATTTCCAACTCCGAGCTGCTCTGCTGGTTTCACGTCGTTCTGCTTTCAGATATTACATTTCACGTGAATGATGGAGATGAGCAAATAAGAGAAATTCTCACCCAACTCTGCAGTCCCTCTTACAGCACTTTAGCCTCTTTCAGCTCATTGTTTTTGTTTTTACGGCCACAGCGTCAGATTAGGCCGAGTATGAAGTCGTAAATTCTTGAAGGAGGACAAACTACAGGAAACAAGAATGCAAAAATTTAAAAAAAAAGATCTGCATGTACGATAAGTGGCCGTCTTGTGTTTGGAAAAGCCCCCCCCCCCCCAAAAAAAAAGGAAAAGGAAAAGCTACTGTGGACACGTACCGTAACCGTAATCTAACGTAACCATGACAACAAACATCCTCTCACCCTAATGCCTTATTTTTTTTTTTATTGAATTCAGAAAATCTGTAACCAATCAATGTATTTCTCCAAAAATGTTTTAACGGGTAACAAACTGACAAAATAACTATTGATTTATCTTCTGTTGGCCGGCTGGATGAATTAAGTAGTTAATAAACTATTATAAGAATATTATGGAAACATAAGCGACATAATATAGCTGTAATATAATGTGACTTCAGTTTCCCTGAAATCATCACGATCAGAATTTGGTTTCTCCCGTTACACCTGAAGGTGTGGCGTGTTAGCGAAGACCACGAGTAAAACATAAAACAAAAACGGTTTTAAATCGAGTCCCCAAAAATATGTACAAGCTCCCTCATACTCACGCTGCAGTCGTGAGCGTCTTCATCCGGTGGTACAAAAATTCTGTGGTTTTTCACACCCAGTTTCTTTGGCACTCATAACTGCAATTAAAATTTCCGCAGTCGTACGTCATCGCGATGTTGGAGCTGTTAATGCGGGCGTGTGACAGCCGCGGCGATAATCGCTCTCGAAAAACCATCGCAGATTAAAAGACGTCGAAACCGATCCAAGTCGTAAGACGGGCGGCCAAAGCTCGACACGTCGTATTCGTCGGCGGGCCGTCGGAGCGCCGGCGGCGTCCAGAAACTATTAAAAACACATCGGTTGAACCACGTTGTTGCACGGGGGCGATGATATGTTCCTTCATTACCACGAACACACACACACACACACACACACACACACACACACACACACACACACACACACACACACACACACACACACACACACACATCACCCTGCTGCTGTTAAATGTTAAAGCACCGAATGTATTTTAATTAGTCCTTTGAAACGGCTTTAATAGAAAAAAAAAAAAAAAATGGACCCGGGACAGAAAAAGTAGCATCGATGGTTTTGCTTTAGTGCCTCGACAAAATCTTAACGACGACGTTTACGATAATACGCACGTGTCGTCCAGTCTCGTCGGAAACGTCGATGTGGTCGACGGTGGATCAGAGGCCGCTCCTGTTGCAGCACCGTGACTGAGCGAGTTACACAAACGAGCAGCGGTGCGTTGGGAGAATTTTTGTCCAATCCTTTAGGGAACAGAAAGAAATAGCCAGGAGCCCAAATCTCGGCGATTAGACGCAAACTCAATTCTCTCTTTTTTTTTTTTTTTGTCCGTCTTCTGAAAGTCTCCAGTAGTTATTTGTGGGAATCTGTCGTTTCAACACGCGATAGATGCGAAGTTAAAAGACATTTTTGTCGTGCCGCTTTCCCACTTCACGCCTGCAGAAGCTGCCCGACCAGCGCCGGGCTCCTCCCCCGGATCAGGGCTGACGCCATCTCAGCGACCTTCAGCACCGACCTCTCCCAACGCCCGGCGTCCTGAGCGAGAGAGAGAGAGAGAGAGAGAGAGAGAGAGACAGTGAGGTCACATGTTGAGAAACATTTACACGACGACACGTCAGCGTTGTTCGATTTGATCTTTTCCTCTCACGCGACGGGGGTTTGAGTCGTACAACTGTTTTCTACAGCCGACGTGAGCAGCCGGTTTCAAACCAGCGGTGGGAAACTAAAGTTAAAGCAAAACCCCATGTTGTTCCACTTTGCAGCGATCGGCCAAAAAAAGTAAGAAAACAGACCTTCAAGACGGGAGTTACAACATCGCCGGCTTGGCTTCGCCGACATATTTCATGTTTCACATTTAACCCCCCCCCCCTCACCGAACCAAAAAAATCAGCTGTGGGGGGTCAAACAGACGCAGCGCGAATTGAACGGAAATATAAATACACCGCATATAATCTGATGGTGAGAATTACATATTCTGGTGTTATTTTTTTATGGCTTGTTCAAATCAACACACGGAAGCTATTTTTTTTTTTTTCCCAAAAGAGGGAAAAAAGAAAACTGCCACAGAATAAAAGCACTTTAACTTTCTTTTTGTTCATGAAAGTGAGTCCATTTGAATTCCTCCGAAGCCCGAGAACCAATAGTTCCCACTTTGAGATTGATGGCGCGTGATATTGGACAGATCCCCACGAAACCACACGTGAAGACAAAACGAGGCCGTCCGTTCTCTCGTTGGATCAGTCGTTTTTTTTAATTTTTTTAATCTGAAGCCGGCTCCACTGTTGTGGTTGTTTTGCTCTCGTCTGTATCTCTTCTTCGTTTTTTTTTTTGTTCTCCTCTGCACGATGCACTTTTAATGGCTTTCCCTCCCCTGACTTCATTCCTTCGGCTACAGCGACTCTCTTACTTTGATTTAACTTCTTGATGAGACCTAAGAGTGACCTGGTTTCCTTTTCTCTTTTTTTTATTTTCCAAAGCGAGCTGCAAGTTCAAGGAGCTTTACTTTGTTCCTTATACTTCATGCTCTACCTGCACTTTTTTTTTAATAAATGAGATTTAATAAGGCTTTTGATGTGGCAGAGAGCGAGAGGGAGAGAACAATATGAACAACGATGCAGCATTATTTAACACCGACTCCACAAAACACCACAGAGAAGAGAAGGCCTGGGACAGATTTGAGGTTTTATGCAGTGGAACTAATAGTTTAAGATGCATTCGAATACCCGAACGTTATATTCAGCCTTTTTGTTGTCGTTTTCATGTAAACCGCTTGTTCCAAGTTGTCCTTTGAGAAAACATCAGTACCGCAAACAGAAATTCAAATTCATGTGTTATATTTTTTCTTCGGGTAAAACTTTACATTGATACGCACCATCAAAATCCACAAGGAATAATTGACAGAACGGATCCCTCGGTACATTTCTAGGTGAATCGTCGACGGTCGCTCATGTTTTTTTTGTTTTTATTTTATTAAATACGAAGTCATTTAGGAACGACAGACAACGCTAACTCAGATAATGTCGCTGCAGTTGAAACTTCGCCAAATAAAAAGATGCCAACATAACTTTGAACTCATTCAGTACCAGCTAACACACAGGGGGAAGTACTAAACAATGGAGGTTATGAACAGGCTTTTTTGTTTTTTTTACGTAAACTATAGCCCCTCAACCTAAGTGACGCCAGGTTACTCTCGTGAGTAAGCTATGCTAGTTAGCTGGCCATGCTTGATGATCACATCTGCAAACAAACACACAGTTTAACGATTCCTTTTATTTCTGTATTTTTGTTTTCTTTTTAGGGGAAAAGTTTAAAAAAAACAAACGTATTTTTTTGCTCTTACCGCATCGCTTTAACATGTTGAGTTGACAAACCTGCCACGCCTTGTTAAAGCTCACCTTTATTAACATTAGTCCTGCCGTCTTTTTTTCCTGCTGAGATCCCAAAATGTCTGAAAACATCAGACAAAAAAAAACAAAGCTATAAAAAATTAGATCAAAGTTGCAATAATTCAGAATTATTCTTTACAATAGAATTTAATCAGACTTCTCTCTTCTGCATCTGCAGCCAATATCATCAGCCAATTCTCAAATGGTCAGGTTTTCTAAAGAGGGGAATAAAACTAATTTAGGAAGGCTTTTCACGAATCTTTTGATGTCCCGGTCATCCACAGAAAGACAAATCAAATTATATTAAAATGTAATCCCACTAAAATGACAACAGATCCGTGATTTGCGATCTGGAACATCCTTTTTTTTTTTTTTTTTATCTGGCCTTGGAATACATTTTGCAGCATCAGTTTAAACGCATCTGGAGCTGAAAATAAAATAAATTGTGTCCTTATGGCCTCCTTCCCTCCCTCCCTCCCTCCCTCTCTCCACCGGGCTGGCCGGCCGGCTCCTAACCGCTCCGGTCCGTGCGGGGATTGGACGGGAGTGCGACGAGGTGTGAGAGCGATGAGCGTGGAATCGGGCCTGACCGTGGTTAATGGGAGCAAGAGACCCGGGGATCCAGGACTCCTGGAGCACTCGTCTCTAATCAGAACCAGCGGCAGGGGGAATCAGATGACATTGATTTTCCACACCAACAGAGTGAAAGAGGGAGTGGGGGGGGGGGGGGGGGGTTAGGAAACGAGGAACTGGAGTGCAGATCAGCGACTAGAACCTCATTGATTAAAGCAACACAGGGGGACGAAAAAAAAGATGGAATCAAAATGTGCTTCGGTTTCAATGAGCTCCAGAAGCTCCGGCGTACACAATCCTGCCTCGAGAGTACGTTTAGACCTTTGAAGAATCAAAGCAAGCAAATTAAAAGAAAAGAAAGCCTGATTTTCGAACATGCACCCAAAGCCATTGTTCTGTGGCCTCAATCACGGCTACAGGACGACGAGGAGCATGTGTGAGCCGTCGACGGACGAGTTGTCCTCGTGTCCCTCGGAAATAGAAGCGTATCTGACGTCTTGTCATTGTTTACGAGATGAAAGGAAAGTATTTTCTCTTTTTTTTGGGTGGGGGGGGGGGGGGGGGGGTGGAGGGGTGGGGGGGGGGACGCCGGCCAATGACCACCCAAACGCATCGACGAGGACCGTGGGAAAGTCGCGGGGACGTCGGGCGCCTCGGTGCATTTTGAGGACGGCTACAGCCATCAAACCGCAGCTAATGACTATTACAGAAATCTGGTTTCTTATAGGCAGAGCAACAACAACAACAACAACAATAACAACAAAAAACACTTCAATTTGCGCAGACAAAATATGAAAGTGGAGATCACCAAGGGGGATCAAAGTTTGAGGCATGTCTAAGCCCCGGCACTGAATTATTTCCACTCCCGATTTGCGGCCTTTGAAATATGAATCACGCTTCATAAAAGGGCATTATTATTAAATCAAGTTGTTGCTTGCAGAGTGGAACACAAATACGACTTCAGATCTCCGTCGACTCGTGGCACGGCTTTAAGTAGTCAGAACCGCCACTCGGGGGCTTCGAATGCGGTCGACGAAAGAGCACGAGAGACGGATCGGGTTACTCGACACGACAACAAACTCCCCGAGACGTCGCCTGACATTTGCATATCGAACTGTTTCTCGGGATGAAATCTAGATGACTGGAGTGTGAGGAACTGATTGATGGTCGCTCCGGGGAGGGAAAAGAGCCACAGCAGACTCCAGTGAGTCCCGGGTTGAGCTGCTGCCTTCGGCTCCGCGTCTCCTCTTTCCACTCGAGGACCGTCCAGGACGAATAAAGCGGCCCGATAACGAGCGGCTCCGTTGTTTTCGGCACGCAAACGTCCACGAGAGGGATTACATCTGTCGGCGCGCACCGAGGAGAGGGGAACGCATGCGCCGACACTTCATCGCGCGCACACACACACACACACACACACACACACACACACACACACACACACACACACACACACACACACACACACACTTTGGACTCGGAGTCTGATCCTGGAGGATTTTGCGTGCCTCCAGATCTTCATCATCATCATCATCATCATCATCGTCTCTTCCAGCAAGTGTCGAGATGGAGAAACCAGTTAAGCGTTTTCTCGCCGTGGAAGCACCGAGACAAAGCCCAACCGGAGCGGGACATTTTGGATGAAAAGTGTAACCGAGACTTTGACACGAAGCCCTCTCCCCCCCACACCACCCCCCACCCCGGCGAATTCGTCTGATTGATAGGACCGCTGGCGCGAATGGGCGCTCCTCACCTGCTCACAATGTGGAATTAATCTCGAAATGTTCCGAAGAGAGCATTTTTTAACCCGTGCCAAAAGTCTAAGTGCACTCAGCAGGAGCGTATTTGACTTTATTTTAAAAGGGACGGCTTTTTACGAGATTCACTTTACTATTATTAGACATGAGGGAACTGCACTTTCCACTTCATAATGATTAACTGCCACAAAATCCTCACTTAAAGGATTCGACCTGCCAAAAGTATCATCATTTATTCACATTAGTGGAAGGACTATCACCGGCAGCGTGTGCGCCGTATTAAACGGGACAGCGACACATTTACTTTTGGAAACGCAACACTTCATCCCGCTGACAGCGGAGCGTCTGCTGCGTCCATTACTGACGCATCCAATCTCTCGGTGGCCCTGATGGCATCGACGCAGTTTCCCTTGACAGGTTTTTTATATATATATATATATATATATTAAAAAAAAAAAGGAGACTGTCAGCAAACAATATATGAACTGGAGTCGGGGGGGGAAAATACCTCCGTGTACAAGTCACTCAGACGGAGCGAGTCCAGGAGAGAAGTCACGTTACAAATCGAAGTCGCAGCGTTGTTTTTATTCTATAAACCGAGCGGTACCTGAAAGTAAAAAAGGTCCTCGATCACTGCCATGTGTATGAGTGCGTAAACACGTGCGGCGGCCTTGTTGTTCAGCGCTGCGACGGGGAGCTGGTGGAAACTTCAATCATTAGCGTGCAAGTTTTGCGTACCGGTTTAAAATGGAAGGGAACTTTGACAAGTCGTGAGGCGACAGGTCTTTGAAACGCGGAGCGGCGGGGGAGGAATTGGGGGGTGGGGAGGGGGCGTCGGTGGACCACACAATAAGTGAACTCTCTAACTCTTAAATGCCACCGATGCGATCAAGCTTTCCGTCCGAGAGGAACGCTTCTGCCGCACAAGACGGGCGGTCGGCTTTGAAGCCGAAAAGGTTTCAGGCAATTAGGACCTTTAACTGTGACAATTTGCACGCCTCTGTCATTCTCTGGAGATCTCCAGCCCCGAGGACTGCTGCTGCTGCTGCTGCTGCTGCTGCTGCAGCACAGGACGGCTTCCACTTCTGTTGCCTTCATGAGATGCCAAGCACCGGGTACTAATAGGAAAATGGTTTGTGGAAAAGCTTGGCGCGAAGCCCGAGCCGGGAGCACTGGAAAGAGTTGTTAGAGTCACACCGGCTACCTGAACTAAAGCGGCCAAAAACATTTAGAGAGTTTTTAAATCACCTCTTTTCATCATCCTAATATTTTACCTTCCCTGTGTTTTTTTTTTTTCTCCCCCGTGACATGAAGGTGCTGCAGGACTAACGGTTGTAGCACCCACTTGAGGGCGGTATCATTACCGGCATCGGGGCCAGACGAGATTTCTTTGCTTGGGGAGTCTTACAAACCGAAGCTACCAGTGAACTTAACTGAGCGCTACGCTGCCTTCTTCTCAGAAAAAAAAAAACAACTCTCCCCAAATGACCTGCGTGCTGAATCCCGTTGATACGATACGGCTAAAAACACCCAGCGCTTAGGTCGGGGGGGGGGGGGGGGGGGGGGGGGGGAATCGTGTTTCAGGGCTTCTGACAGCTCGTCCCTGAGTGGGTATTGTGCTTGCTCTGCCCTCCCTCCCCTCCCGTGCATCATTGAAGACAGGCAGTAGCCAGAGGCCAAACTGAGAAGAGAGAAGGGGACAACAGGTTCAATTACTGGTCAGTCCAAAGGTCTGATTAAGTCCTGGAGAGACTCGAATCAAAGCACAACGACTGAAGTCTTTATGGGAAAGTACAAATCCTGTTCAAAGAAGTTGGGACGCTGTGTAAAATATAAATAAAAGACTGAATGCAATGATTTGCAAATCACATAAACCCATATTTAACAAACATATCCAATGTTAAAACTGAGAAATGTTCTTGTTTTAGTTTCTTGTTTATATTGGGACGGAGCAACAAAAGACTGGAAAGGTTATGTGACGCTCGTAGAAGAGAAGAGTCCGGGTACTAAACTGGCCCGCCTGCAGTCCAGACCTGTCACCTATTTAAAAGATTTTGCGCATCATGAAGTGAAAAAATACGACAAAAGAAGCCCCGAACTGTTGGCCAGCTGAAATCCTATATCAAAGAAGAATGGGACAACATTTCACTTTCAAAACTCCAGCGTCCGGTCTCCTCAGTCCCCATACGTTTCCAGAGTGTTGTAAAAAGAAGAGGTTCTGCGAAACAGTCCTAACTTTTTTGAGATGGGTTGCTGGCATCAAATTAAAAATAAGCATATTGTTTTTCATAAAACAATACAATTTCTTAGTTTCAACATTTCATATGTTGTATTTGGTCTATTTGGTCATAAAATATGAGTTTATGTGATTTGAAAATCATCGCATTTTGTTAAAGTAAAGTAAAGGTCCCGGTATTTCACTCCTCAAAATTCAGCTGGATTTTGAAATGATTGTAACCAGAAGTAGAAATAAAGTTCTGTGTATTTATCTAACGGTTGCAAAACGTGAGCTTAAAAAGTTCAGAGTTCAGAGACTGCTCCTGTTACGTGAAAATTCAGCGCAGCACAGAAAAGCTATAACCTTTGTGGGTAAGCGCTCCGGGTTTCATCGCTTCATCAGAAATCAGCATCGGAGTTACTTATGCTGCAAAAATCAAGCATCGCAACAATCACAAAAAAAGGGACTGAATAATTAGGGGGATGCTGACTCAAGTACATTATGAGGATGTATCAGTGATCTACTGAGATGGAAGGAGTTGAGGACGCCTAATAATCCATCAATCAGGCAACTTCGGGTCCTTTAAAGTCCACAGAGATCGAGAAAATCTCCCCCAACAGTTCTAATATTTACTGCCGAGCTTCGGGTCTAAATAACCTTTAATCGGGCTTCCAACCGAAAGTTCAGCCATAAAAATATAAAAGCCGCTTGGACCCAAGCTGTGAGACCGAGAGCTAAATCTGCCGGAGATGACAGCAGCGACATGAGCATTACTTCGTACTTCTGGAGAGATGAAGCGTCCCCAGGGGAACGCGTTTTATTGAATTTCGCCGAGGCATTTAGCGTCGTTGCCTGAATGTCTGTATTTTAGATATCCGTGTCGTTCCCACTCCGCCTCACTTCATGTGAAAGGGATTGTAATGCGGGAAAATGAATACGTCTCTTTCCCACCCCTACTTTTTGTGCGGCTCCCTCAGACTTTCCAAAAGTCGCTTCAGAGTGCTCACAGCTTTATGAAAAAAAAAAAAAAAGAAAAAGAGAGAGGAGTTTTGTATTGATAACTGCTTTTCAGACCCTATTGAAGAGAACGACTGCCGCCCGCCGCACAACCCTTTTCACGGTACGCTGGTGAAGCTCTTTCAACACGGGTTCCCCAAAATATCCTGCGTAGGGGCGTCCGTCCGGCAAACAAAGCAGTTTGTCAGTCTAAAGTATGACTTCTCTTTCCTGCGTACCCTCTTCAGAGGAGGCAAACCCTGCTAAGAACCGGGACTCTGAGGGGGTTTGTGTTTTCCACCGAGATCCCTTCAGTGGGAACATTTTCAACAAGCTCCGGTGAGAGATGACTTTGTTTGAATTCGACTCACCGAAAGACATACCTCAAAACAGCACGCGGAACAATGGATCCTCAGTCGAGGAGGTATGAAAGCATGAAGGCGTGGGTGGGATTTATGGACCGGCACATACCAAATCCTCATTTGCTTATCACACTGTATCACTTACAGAAACCCGGGGAAGCCAAATACACTCTGTATCGCGGGGCATCTGAGGTCAGCTGCAGGTGCAGGAATATTTTTTACAAAACAAGACATTTATTACTACCTGGGTTTTCAGCAGCACGCATCCCGGCCAAGGGCTTACTTCCCTCACTTCCATCCCTAATACAAGCACGAGATCGTAATCGCGGTGGGCCGTAAGCCAAACACACAAACATAGGTGCAACACTGTGTTTTTGTACCGCTGTCAAAATACCGATGTGCCGCAGACTAAACAGCAGGGGGATAAAGCCGGCCATGTGGCTTGACAGATGTAGTGCGAGAACAAGGGAAGGACAGCTACCAGAAACTGTTGAGGGAAAAAAATAAAAATAAAAATTTTACGTGACAGTTCGTGGGAAAACTCCAAGACTGAGATTTGAGTCCGACCTTGAAATACGGTTGCCTTTATAAACGTCCAGTTTCTATGAGAGCAGGAACATTCTGCTTTAACATAAAGGCCCAATTCACAAAACTGACTGTTTTCACTTCATTACCAGCCAAATCAACATTTCAGCTGCTGGGGAGTATATCCCCAAAAACTTTGGCTGGTCGTTGCCTCCACTGAAGTTGTGTTTTTCCATCTGATTTGGACCCGTTTAGTTTAGAAGTAAGTTATTGACGCTGATTATATTTCCAGCAGTATAGGTATGGCGTGCACATAGGGACTACAGTGATACTAAATGAACTTGACAAGAAACGGTGATCGGCAGCTCGTGTTTTCTCCATCCGTGACGTCACCTGTTGGTTTGTGAAAAGCCGTTCTAAAGCCTCGAGTTTGGATTTTGGCCGGCACCATCTTGCTATTTTGGACCCAGCTGTGACCATAATTAGATGAGCTGGGGGACTGAGTTAATCTGATTGGGAACAATAAGCCCCACCCACCTATAGTGGAAACCTGACTGCACCACAGGCCTGTCAATCAAACTGACACAACCGTAAACATGTCGCTTTTTGAAGCCTTAAATCAAATTAATTATAGAATTATTTTCAGAAGGACCACTAGAAAACTTTTTGGAGCCAGCCCCTAGCAGCCCTGAGGGGAATTGCACTTTATGGCACTTCTGCACTGGCCTCACTAGTCAGACCCAGAAGCTACATCCACTTTTATATACAGTTTATGGGTCTCTGTGAAATCCAAACCTTACCCTTCGCCTTGGTGCCAAAAACACCAAGACAGTGACTGCAAAAATGTGAATGTAATTGCTGCAGTTTATACTGATGCAGATATGGATCCAAATTCATGCTTAAAAATGATAATATTGACAAATTTGCCTTTTATAGGGCTTCTAAGACATTTCTAGTTTATCAAAGGTGGGCCTGAAGTAGCAGAAAACCTACAAGCCTCAGCTGAAGTTTTTCCCAGCATTTTAGGGCATCTGGTGCTACTTTCCCTGCTCCGAATACACTATGTGCTATTCCAGTTATTTTCCACCACACCCAGCCAGACATGCATGTGTACCGAGAGGTCCCTGCAAATAAAAGCACTCGCAGAGCAGGAAGGTGAGTGGCACAAAAACAATCTTTGATGAGGCCTGTTAAATGAAAGCATAATCCCTGCAGAGCCGTGTACTTTCCCCACAACATAACTGCAAGGAAACTCAAACCAGGACTACTGTGGGTGGTCAGACTCAGCTCAAAACCAAGTGGCAAAACAAACATACACGCATGTTTTTGGGCCTTTACTCTGTGAATGATTGAATGTTTACAAACTAATTGTGAGGAACTGGCTTTCATTAATCTTCCATAAGAACATACCGTCTGTTTTGTACCACACAAATTCTCCAATGGCATGTCATCCTCCGCAAAACCGTCTGCGAGAGCCCGAGTCGAGTCACATCAACCCGAACAGAACGCCCGCCGAGTCTTTTTAATCTACGAAAAATCAAAGCTGAGTAAACACTGCTTTGGTATGTGTAATTCCTCGAGCCAAACTCCGGCGGTCAAGTTTCACACATGCCGACACACATCTGGAGCACTCTCGGCATGGAAGATCGAGCTTGATATCATGCACATGTCAAGGCAGCACGAGGCTCTGACCCTAACACTCTACAGATACATCACTAAGGAGGGGAGTGATCCTCGGGCTTCTGTCCGTATGGAGATGTCAGGATAGCATAATTGTCAGAACAAAGACGAGTGAAGGGGCAGGTTGGACGCTGAACTTTTACTGTGATGTTAAGTGCACTGGATCCACGGGGAAGACTTGCCAAATCCGTCTGAGACATGTTGAAATAACCGCTCGGTGAAAACGCCACATCGTTTCTTATCTGTGCGATGTTTTGATTAACTTATCTAACCTTTGTTCGGTTAAGTGTTTCTTACTCCTTTCTTAAAAAAATGTCTCCCCAGCTGTGAATCGAGCTACACCGGCCAAAGCGGCTAACGGAGATTTCCATAGACTTTCCGAGTAGATTAAAGAGTCCGTCGCCCCGTTCGTCGTAGAAAATCTAACACCAGTCACTTATTCCTTTCAGGACAATTGCTGGATTTTGCAAAGAGAAAGGTCCGGGACTGTGCCGAGAGAGCGGAGACGGCAGCCGTCCCGGATCTCCCTTGACCCCGCCAGGATGCGAACGCATGCGGTGTCACAGCACGAGCTTCAGAGGGTTGTGTAGGGTTTCACCTGTCGGCCTCGTCGGACGTATGTCACCTCACGAATGCGGCGTGAGAGTAAAGTTCGGACAAAGACCTCTGGAGAAATACTTTTCCCCTCGATGCTCCATTTAAAAAGAATTCTCTCCAGGACAGTGCAATTCCTTCTGAACGCTGCCAACCTAAGGACCAGATTCTGATTGTGGCACTTTGCCTTAAAACCTGATTATTGATGACTTTACAGAATATTTTTTGGGGCCATGTCAGCTGGGTGCTTAGTATGAGTGAAACATCTCAACAACTTTTTGCATGGATTAGCTGGCAATCTTGTGTAGACATTTGCAGCACCAAAGGGATAAATGCTTAATGTCTTTGGTGATCCCTGACTTTCCTTCTAGTGACACCAGCTTCATGGCTTCATACGAGATGGGTTGTTTCATTCCAGAAAACCATGGTGGTCATCCTTTGACTATTTCTTCTCTTGCACCACGATGAGGTTGACATCTGTAGTTCTGAGTTAAATGCTTTGACAACTTTTGGACAGACGACATCACATTACTCCAGTTCTGGCCTCTCTCCACTGGCTCCCGGTTGGTTTTAGAATTGATTTTAAGATTTTGTTGATCACTTTTAAGGCCCTCCTTGGTCTGGCCCCGAGCTACATTATTGAAATGTTAGCCCCCATATGAGCCAACTCGCAGCCTCAGATCCTCCGGTGGGGTCCTTCTGGCCGTTCCAAAGTCGAGGCTTAAATCAAAGGGTGACTGTGCTTTTGCCATTAGGACCCCTCAACTTTGGAACGACCTACCTGAGGAGATAAGGCTTGCAGAATCAATAACTTCTTTTAAATCACTTCTTAAAACCCATTTTTATAGAATTGCTTATAAGTGACGTCGTCCTTTTATGCAGTTCTTTTGTTCCCGTTTTTGTTTGTTTATTTTATTTATTTGTTTGTTTTCAATTCCATTTGCCCGTTTTGGTTATTTGTTTGGTTTTGTTGTATTCATTACCTTTATGGTTTGGTCATTTTTGCCCCGTTTTCTTAAATGTTTACCGGAATTGACGATATGTATGACTAATGCTTTGCTTCTCTGTAGAGCACTTTGTAAACTCTGTTTTTAAAGGTGCTATATAAATAAAGTTATTGTTATTGTTATTATTATTATTGTAAGGGACAATTCTAATATCCTCATGGGCTTGATTCTCACATGCCACGTTGCCATAAGATTTGGTATGTGAATGGTACGTGAATTTTAATGCTTGCATCCCCATCTCATCGTACAATATATGATTTCCGGAATCTCTGTCTGTATGTTTGTTTGTCCCTTGCGTATCTCAACAACCATTCGTCCCACCTGTTTCGAGCTAGGCGGGTGTATTCCTGGATGTGAATCGGCAAATTCGGTGTGATTTGGACACGTGACACCTTTAATATAAATAAACTTTAATAAAGGGGAAATCGGCGCTCAATGCAGCAGCGGGGGTCGGTATTTTGAACTGGCACTGCACTAGTAAGGTCAAAATTTAATCTACCCTAACCAGTGCTCGATTTTAGTGCGAATTTGGGAATGTTAGTTTGCTAATGGGCCAAATTTTAGCACATTGCTATTGTCCTTTTTAATATATTGGCATTCATGGCTTTAGCATTTAGATACAGTATTGTAGTGGCTGGCATAACTGTACACTAATTTTCTTGTTTAAAGAGATTGTTCAAGTCTTTACACTTGGAGTTCCTAAAGTTTTTAGCTTGATATCTTGTCAAATGAATGAGTGTCACCCTTTGCCTTCTTGTTTCAGGTTACATATATGTATTTATGTGTATGAGTTGTAAGAAAAGAGTGAATTAGCTTTCATTTTGAGCTCTTTTTTTTTCTTTTTTCTAACCCCATTCTCATCCCATAATTGATATTAACGACCCTCGGATTTATCTCGGGGACCCAAAGTTCGGTAGGAAGATGTTTAACGACAAGTTCTCCCCACATGGCTCCCTTCTTGTCTCCTTTTGTGCAATTCCCAGCATGCCCTATCAAAGACCACTCGTTTATTCAGCAGAGGACAACAGCTGGATTTAGCCTGAGAAAAGTCAGGAGTGTGCTGAAACCACAAAGACGACAGCTCTCCCCTGATCTCCCCTTGACCCCGGCAAGGGTACAACTCCACGGGTGTCACAGCAAGATCTTCACCGGGGTCGTGTACGGTTTCACCTGTCTGCCTTTCAGACCTGGATCTGAACAGGTCGAGGAGAATAGGCCTATAGAGGCCTCTCCCTTTTCCTCCTCCCTCCTCGCCCTCTTCTCCTTTTCTCTCCCTCTCTTTTCTTCCCAAGCCGGCTAATCTCTTCTCAGGTTTAGGGTTCCCGGTCCGGGCTCTTTGAGGAGGAGGAAATATGGGGTTGGGTAAACATCAGGGCTCTCGCTGCGGGGATTACAACACCCATATATCACTGTGACAACTCCCTTTTCAGCGGATGACAAGTCGCCAGGACCCTGTGCGAGGAGGGATCCAATGACACTTCCTATCGCCACGGCCGACACCGATAGCACACGCCGTCCCCGTTTTCACAGCATCGTGTCAGTTTATGAGGATCCGGTGTCCGAAATATTCTCAGCCGACGACTTTAGACAGGGTTGAGGTTTTCACACATTGTCGCACCTGATGTTTGGCTTTTACGGCATCTTCAGAGAGACAACAACACAAAACGGAACAGGACTCTCGAGAAGCGCTTTGATCAAATCCTTTCTGAGAGACCGCCGTTCATTGTCCGTGACTCCATTTCACTCTCTCTCCTCTCGCCGAGGCAGAATGGCATGCATGGCAGCGCGCCCGCTGGATGCATTGTGCCTCGGCAGCTGGGTGCTAACTCTTTAAAAAAAAAAAAAGTGAAGTCATTGTCAGGCCTCATTTGAGAGAACCCGCTTTTTTATCCAGAAAGACATCACTAAGGGTCAATGAGGTGGATCGTTTTCCCAACCTCGCTGGTTCCATGTGCTCATGCATTTAAACTGTCAAACGGTTCAAATTTAATTAACCAAATGGTGTTTCTTTTCCAAAGTGGTGGGTGCGTCCAATAATTCCTCAAAGTGATAGAAAATAAGAAGCAATGAGGGACACTTAAATGTGCTCCTTCAGTTGCTCTTTTCACCGTTGTGCGGTTGACAACAAGAAGTCATGTCAGAGCAGAGGATGAAATCATTTAGGGGAGGGAATAAAAAGCATTTAGACTTGATGGAGGAGTCATTTTTGACAATGGGCTCTGTAAAAATGTGAAAAATACACTAAGTATTGATGTCAGACCATCCATCCATCATTTTCCACTCATCCAGGATCGGGTCGCGGTAGGTGATGTCATACCTCTTTTACTATTCATGGCAAACTTGAATAGGAGAAAGTCGCCTGTAAAAACGCAATCATATGTCCTCACTCCCTGTACTCGTAAGATTTTACTCCCCGTAAATTCTTTCTGTCCCCCTGAAAATTTTACACAACATTTGACTGCTTAAGTTTCAGGTGCATGGCGAATTCACAGTGCGCCACAGAAAAGTGTGTAACTCGGGTGCTGATGACGATCAACTGAGGAAACGTGGGATATTTACTCACAAAAGTTATAGTGTTCCCATTCTCTGAGCACTTTCCAGCGCTACTTACCGTTCCCATGCAACAGAAGTAGTCTCAGAACTTTTTGATCGACCCTCATAATAATAATGGGTTTTTTTTACAACTATTTTGTGCCTAAATAGGTAATTAAATGTATTTTTTTTTATGATGCATAGCATTTCTACCGCCTGAAAAATAACAAAAGTAGCCTCAGTGTAATGAATAACAAAATAAAAGAATGATCGTATTTCTAGAAAACAGTGGCAAGTTGCCTTCATAAAAATGTGTTCGTTTTGAAAAGAGCGAAATAAGGTATTATATCAAAACAATTGAACTAACTTGAAACTGAAAGAATGTATCGGGAACATAGATGCATGAGAAAGGCTGCGTACACAGTCCCAAACAATGTTTGATGATAGAAAGTGAAATGTGAAATGTCGCAAGAAAGACATGCTGTACGCATCAAACTCTGGACAGTGGCATAATTAAATGTTTTCAGTCCTCTCACAAAACTATTCTGAGACATCCAAACAGGAAAACTTGAGCAAGGAACACAAAATGTAATCCAGACCACACAATATGTGACCGAACTGAGAATATGATCATTCTCTGGACGCTAAAATAGAAAAGATGAATTCAATGGCAAATTCATTCATCATCGCACATGTAAACACAGTGCCATCCCAGATCCTTTCGGTTTTTACATCATGTTTTAATGAATTGAAAATGAAATGAATAATAATTGTAAAAATAAAATAAAAAGACATTAAAACAGATGCAGTGCATATTTCACTAACATTTAAATATTAGCAATGTGTGCATTACCGCCTGCTGTCAGACATCTTTTATTAAAGCCAAACTTAGGCTTGTGAGCAAAATGCATGCATAATGTACGTCTGACAGAGGAAGTGTTGGCGGGCTTCTCGACAAGTATGAATAAGGCCATCTGGGAAGAATTAGCCTCATTATAAAAAAAAGCTAACAGTGATTTATGCGAGGCTGTACTCTGTTGTTCCACCATCTCATAACGATAAGCATTTAATCATGGCGAAACACGCATTACCCTCCCCCTCTCCCCCGTCTTCCCTCCCGGAGGAGTCGAACACGATGAGCAATTAACAGCATTAGTCTCCATAATTCGGGAGGAAAAACCGTGATGTCCAACATCCGATAGCGGAATCAAACTCGTGTGTCGGAGAGCAAAACGAAAAACACCTCGTCTTAATTAGACGACACGGAGACGTCGAGGTCCGACGCGCAATCTCGATCAACCGCAGACTAAACCGGAGGCCTCCGTCAGCTCATCGTTCACGTCTTTCCTTTTCCTTTTTGTTTTGTTTTTTTGCAGGAGGGAGTAAACCCGGCCTGCTCAAACATCCCGCTGCCCGAGGCGCACGGACTCTTTCGGCATTGATTTGTGAAGTGACGCGGATGCCAAGAAGCCTCATCTGTCACACTGCTGCGGTCGAGTGCTGAACGCAACTCGTGATTGATGTCATGTTTGGGGCCAACAGTGCCATGAATATTCAACGTTTGTCTCAGGTTCGCTCTGCACATCTGGTCCCCCCCAAAAAAAACAAAAAAAACGGGGATTCGATTTGACGGCTTTGGGGGGGGGGGGGGGGGGGAGCTCCTACCTGCGACCGATGAAGCTGGATGCCGTAGAGGAGGATGTTCCCGAGCTTGGCGGTCGAGGCCAGGTCCACGATCGCCGCCGGCTCCGCCACCTTCCCGCTGACGGACGGCTCGTCCGCGCTGCTCAGACGCACCTATGAAAACAAAAGGCCACCGCGCAGCAATCAGAAAACACTTGGCAGCAGTGAGGATTGTTTCACCGGGCCTGCTCCCGCCTTTTTTTTTTTTTTTTTTTTTTTTGGAGCGTTTCATTTAAACATGTTGCAACTCAACAGACCTGCTTATCTCAGGTTGTGCTCGGGGAAGCGTGCGCTCTGCCGAGTTGATGGTAAACAGAGATCAGTTGACACAAAATCCTCCCCGAGGTTATAAAGACGACTTAATTTCGTTGTAAATCTTTTCAGACCTTTGGGGTTTTTATTTTCCCTAATTTGGGGCGGCAAAATCCAGACTCGGTGGTTCGGGTTACCGTGTCGTCTCGCAAGCTTTTAGGTCGATTCCCAAAAACCGAACCGCTGACAGAAGCTTAAACTGAGATTTATTCAGCGCAATTATTCTGTCACACATCCCTAAAAAACTGCGGCAGCAAGACACGACGGACACGAGGAACAGTTTCAAAAGTGTCGAGACATCTGCTGCTAAACGTACAATTATTACACTTTATTTGCGTATCAATCAAATGTTTTGCTGTCGTCAGCTGGAGTTCAACTTGAGGACCGATTACTCAGCACATTGGCTGGCGGTCGAACAGCGCCGACTATTCGAGTGCACCAAACCGGCGTGTTCAGAGACAATGGAAAGACTCTGTCACGGAGATATTTGTTTGTTTGAAGTATTGGAATGGAAAAAAACTGTCATGGAGGGAGATGAATGTCGCTTTAATTTTTGGAAACTTATTATTTTCAAGAGCAAAAAGCGTTTGGTTGCACGAAAAAAAAACGGGAGTGCAACACCGTGACGTGCACGGAGCAGCGGGAAGCACCAACCTCTGGGAGGAAGAGCTGGCGAGCTTTGACACTTGAAGCAACATCACTTGAGTAAGAGAGCGCACATCCAATTTTGGGCAACTGAGACCCCTTGAAATGCTTCAGAGGGGGCGGAGCTTCACCGTCCCGAGACCGAAGGAGGCGTCAGGCTCAAGGAGACACCAGCTGGGATTTTTTTTCTTTGACTTTAGCGGCGGTTGTGTCACCGTGAATTCGTTCCCTCCCCCCCAAGGGTCAGACTGTCAACACCGAGTTCCACCGTGGCGTTCTGAGGGAAAACATTCGTTCCGTACCACCTGAACCGTGACACGTTGGTTTTCCATACACGTTGACAGGTTTCTTTGCTTCCCGTCACCCCTCTTCACCTGATTTCGCTCCTTTTCTGTTCCCCCAGAAAAGCGTATAATAATAAAAATGACCACAACGAATCTTCAAAACACTCTGAATGAAAAATAAAAAAAATGCCTCCAGGCTAACAGTCCCACAATGCAATGCTTTTTTTTTTCTCCTAGAAGTGAAATTTGCAGTCGAGTTGCTCAACGGCTGTCGGAGTGTCCTACGTGTGAATGTTCTGCTCACTGCTGGGTCATTTATTGAGTTTCTATCTCGTGGCGATGAACAGCGAAACAGGGGAATGATTTTGGACATTTTGGATTGTCCAAGTCCAAGTTTTGATCAAAATTGTTGGTTGATCGATCAATTAATCATTTCAGCACTTGTGACATGTGGCGGGATGTTCGATAAAAGAGGAAGGAACGGAAGAGAATAAAACATCAGAAGAATAGAATAGAATAGAATAGAATAGAATAGAATAGTTTGTGTGTGTGTGTGTGTGTGTGTGTGTGTGTGTGTGTGTGTGTGTTCACACAGCTTCACACTGAGTGTTTACACATCTGAATCTGTGTTTAAATCTTGATTGAATACTAACCCAGAGCGGAGCGGCGGCTCCGGAGGAGGCTTGCGTCGTTGTAGAAATCAGCCTCTGCGGGTTTATTTCATTCCGATTACTTGGCATTGTTTTTCGGAGCGTGTAAGTGTTTCTTTATTTAGTTTTTTTTTTTTTCCTCTCGGGTGTTTGAATCGGGGCGAGCGGTAAGCGAGGTCGAGCCGCTCTCCGGAGAGGTGTCGGTTTCCTGACAGCTCCAGAGCTCCTCGAGGTGGACCACAGGTGATGTTTTTACAAGTAGGAAAAAAAAAGGTTTGGCTCGCCTTGTAATACAACGGACCTCGACGAAACTGAATCTGTGCTGCGCCAGATGTGTGTACTCATAAACGTGTTAAAAAAAAAAGAAAGAAGGAAGTTCGTTCAAAGTGTGAGAAACGATACCGAGACGAGCATGTCGGGATGTAAGGAGGCTGTTTGTTCACCGAGTGACCTCCGAGGAGACACGAGCTTCTCTAACAGCAGCATGAACTATCAAACACAAAAAACAGCTGGAGTTATAAAACAAAGGAAAATAAGCTTTTAAATAACACGGCATTGATGTGGCACTTTGTCCCAAATATTTGCAGGCGAGTATTTCACATCAAAAATATTCATGCCGGCAGCGAATTTGGGACAGTTTAAAAAGAAAATATTTAAAAGCTCAAATAGATTCGTGGCAGTTCGTTCTTTAGAAAAAGAAACACGATGCTTTCAAAATGGTAAAAATATCTGATTGGAAGTAAACTTCTATAGCGACCTCCCTTTTTTTTTTTTGACACACAACATACGCTTTCTGTGTGAACGTTTTCATGACAAAAACAACAGTTTAATAAAAACGTATTGACGTAAAAATGAACGGGGCAAAAACAAAACTAAAAAAAAATGAGTAAATGTTAGCATGCTGAAATGCTAAACTACGGTGGTAAACATCGGCGCCGCAGACTGACTGGCGCTAGCATGCGTCCGCCGCGTGAACTCACCCAGACGACGACCGGCGGGTGGAGAAGAGCTCGATTCGCTTCCTTTAAAGCCACAAGCACGGCCTCCACTTCAGGCAGCCAAGAATCACCGACCTGGAGACCCGAGGGAATAAAAAATACAAAATCCAGTTCAGATTTTACGCCGGCCAGAACGGATCACGACCCATTTACACCGACGTGGTTTCACTTAAATTTGTGAACTTACAGACACCCGGATGAAGTTCCAGCCCGTTAACAGATACCCGGCGTTGTCTCCCGTCAGATCCGGGACGACGTCCAGCTCCTGTAAAGAGAGAGGTTACACATTTGGGCTGATATAATCTGAGGGGTAACATTTTTAAGGCAGGTGCTGCAGCGCCGGGCGTCCCGATGCATTTTGAAGGGTCGAGTGACGGATCGACTCAAAAGGTCGCGAGCCGTCTGGGTTTTGTTTCACACACTTCTTCAATCATTTAGTGTTTCGACTACGCCCACCTGCTTTCCCTGCCATGAATCACTCTGCGATTAGAGAAAAGGGATAAAAAAAAATTAAAAACAAAAACAGAAAGACTGTAACTGAGCTTATTTCCATCAACTGCAGTCAGAAAACGTATTAGAACAAATGGGAGGGAGTTAAATAAAAAAAAATTAACTTAAAAAAATAAACAATTTCTGGGCTCCTTCATACTTCTGAACTGGCAGGAAAATTCTGTCATATGAGAAAGAGAGGAACAGCAATCATACACAGGCCAAGTTTAATTTCATTACGTTGCAAACTGAGTCGGAGGGCCGACGCGCAGCCAAGAACTGTAAAAAGAACCGGGACGTTTAGGTTCTGATCTTTCCGTTCACTTTTCGTCTCTCGGCACACGAACGACGCGAGAAAAAAAAAAAAAAAAAAAAAACTTTTACATTCGCGTTCGTCGTTGCGCCTCCATAATTACAGCCTCGTATTACAAGATCACGCACGAAGCACTGGAAATACACACAGAAATAAAACGCTTATCGTCGTCTGGTGTTTGGCGTCGAAGTGCAGTCGTTCTGCCCAATAAAGAAACAGAAAGTAAATGAGAGCCGGTGACGGGAAACAGATGTCGGAGGGTTAATTGATCCTGAAAGATAACTGCTCCACGGCCTTCACCGGGGAAATCATTTCGGGCTGTTTGCGAGTTTTTTTTTTTGAAAAAATACAAATAAAAATAAATTGACGTGATCTAAAGCAGGTTGGCCACGAAGTCCCAGAGCGGGATTTGTTTATTCAAGTTTAGACACGGCCCCGAGAGCCGAGAGCCGAGGAGCCGAGGAGCCGAGAGCCGAGGAGCCGAGGAGCCGAGGAGCCGAGGAGCCGCGAAAGGCTCGACGACCTAAAACCCGCTCAGAAGGGGAAGAAGAGAAACGTCTCGGAGCGCCGCACGGGAGTGAACTACCTGCTAATATTCAACTCAGTTATATTTACATAGCGCTGAATCATAAACACAAGTCATCCACCGGGGAACTAAAGAAGAACCCAACAATTCAACAGTTCCCACGTGAAGAAATCAGGCGGCCATCTGCCTCGACCATTTAATATAGGAGTTTTAAATGTGTGCGGAAGCACCTCGTTTCATCTTTTTGGTTTTAACACCTTATTAAAAAGTTAACTGAAGCAGAAATTATGATTTATTTATTTTTTTTTTTATTTTTTTAAGGTGTTATACGACCCTGGCACGTCCGTTATAGTCAACTTGATTGCAAAACGCTGTTTATTAGCTCATTCAAAAGTCTCTTTTTTTTTTTTTTTTTTACCTCTGATTTGGTCTCCACCAACTCCTGAGAGAAAAATATCTGACTCCTGAGCTTCTAGATGCTCTAATATTTTTGTTTTGCCTTTAGCTAGTTTCTGACTTTGTCTGTTTTAAGGGACGGTTTGCGATGATGATTCAGACTTATAAGGTTATACGTTATTTCATCCCATTTCAAATGAGAAACTGAAAACACCTACAAGCTACGAATGCTGCCGATGTAAATGCGTGTCGTTTGTTTTAAAGCTACCAGACACTTTCCCACCCTTCAAACATTCAATGATCAATTACCAACTTTAAAAAAGCATTTGGTTAGTAAATTCCTAACAAAACTGGGGGGGGGGGGGGTCCCATTATTTATCTCTATCAGTGGCGGACGGTCAAAAACAGCTCGTTCCCACTGGGTGGTGTCTGCTCAACTTTCCGTCTAAATGACAAATCCTCGTTAGTCGAGTGCATTTATTATAAAAAAAAAACCTTCACCGAGTTGATACACGAGTCTGAGGATTCTCTTTGATGTGAAGTGCGTATAAAAATATGATCGTACATAAAGATAAAAATAAAAAGAGAAGTGATTAGGGAGAACAGGCGGAGGAGGGGATTCGACTTTTTAAAAAAAGCTTTTATTTATATTTTTGTTCCCATAAAACATCCACTCGTCTGTGTTAGTCTTTGTTCTGAATCCACCGAAGCCAAACGCTGAATAATTGATGCGTCTAAATTATGTGACAAGAATGTAAAAAAAACAAGTTAAGGTTGGTGGAAAAAAAGTTGAGGTTTTCAATTCCACGTTAAAAAACTACAGAAAGAGAATTAAGTTTCAGTAAAGCAGGCTGGTTTGTCTGACTATTATATTTGTGGTATCATGCTTTACCATTTCTTACAGATTGTCTGTTTTTGTAAAGATAGGATAGGAAGTAATTACATATTACTCTTTACCAGGTAAAGATTTCTTTTGAAAAATTCAACACGAAAAATAAAGTTTTTTTTTTTTTTTTTAATCGCAACAATCAAATAAAATTGCACAAACTCCCGGAGGGACGGACTTCAGAGGCCGAGACATTTTTTTCTTCACATTTTACAGGAAATACATTGAAAAAGATCAAAGAAAGATCATTTGGTGTGGGTTTATGAGTTATTTAGCTCCGTCTAACATATTTCCTGTTTGAGACACATAAAACTTGTGCTGCCAGTTAACTTGGCAGATTCAAAATTTGACATTAAACTTTTTCCTTCCTTCTGTGAGCCTGGATTTAAACTGGATCAAACGTATCTCCCATCCGGCTGAAAGAATCCTTAATCTTACTCCTGCTCTGAGTGTGTTCGTCTCTCACAAACGTACACACAAACACACACACACACACACACACACACACACACACACACACACACACACACACACATGCTGCCAAATCCTCCACCTGCACACACACAACACTGCTTATCCCAGTATTAGATTCACGCAGTGGCACCGGGACAAAGGTAATTCTTCATCTTCCGCTTCTTCATCTTGCCTTTCATCTCCCTCCATTATTCTTCCTCCCTCAAAAAAAAAAAAAAAAAAAAAAAAAAAAAAAAAAAGGGACGTATCTGGTTCCGAACACGCGTGCCGGACAAAAAAAAAAAAAAAAAAAAACACAAGGACCCTGCCGGACACCCGAGTGATGAGGCGGGAACGGATCCAATCAGCCGATCCAAAAGGAGGCCGGACCCCCGATCCGTCGCCGGGGGGGATGGAGAGTGTGTGTGTGTGTGTGTGTGTGTGTGTGTGTGTGTGTGTGTGTGTGTGTGTGTGTGTGGAGGGGGAAGTGGGGAGGGGGGGGGACCGGTGCAGCACCGGACAGCGAGATCCGCTCGTTCTGACGCCGGGCTGATGAAGAACTTGGAGCGAGTTTAAAAGGAGGATGATCTGTTCGGATCGGCTGCGGAAACATGGAAACACGAACTCCGCCGTCGGCAGTCACACCGAGAGAATTAATCAGGAATGGACCGGGAAACATGTTTCAGTACGCCAAGCCACGTGTGGGCGATTTGTCAGGGCCGAGCGTATCCGCTCCGGAGGCGAAAGGGAAAGTCGATGGGGGTGAAATATTACAACGAATTAAAAAAGCTGCGGAAATTTACGTGATTTATTACAGAAGTGCTCGGTGAATTTTATAATGATATCAAATGTGTCTTGAGGAGGTGTTAAAAGCCTACGCACATACTTTTATTCCCAAAGCATAGATTTGCTGTAAAGTAAGTCTTTAACGAAATAAAAAACATTATAAGCTGCTGGAAATGCAACGATATGGAATTTCAGGGCCGATAACAACATAAGGTCAAGCGGCCATCTTGGTATTTTGAAGCCAAAAGTGACCATAATTTGGACGAGGTGGATCTGACTCGATCTGATTGGAAAACCGAGGACACTACGCCCCGCCCACTGATCGCACCACAGGCCTGTCAATCAAACAGACATTCGAGCATTGCTATCGGCTTAAATGCCATTACTGACCAGATTAAAATAATCCAATTGTATTTATAACATTAAGTCCACCGCAATATTCTTAAAACCGACATAACATCTTAAAACATAGATTTTTGTATTACGATCATCACAACCTTTCAGTAGCTGGTGAGCTTCACTTCCTTGGTCGAAATTAAACCGAGCTTTTTGCGCAGGAGCTCATATTTCAGACAAACTTGTAGTCACATGTCGAGGCATTTGTTTCATTTTTTTCCCGTCGCATCCATTTCTTCTTCTGTCTTTTTAAAGAGAGGTTATTTGAGGTACCGGTTACGTGGCTGGCTGAAGGGAAACCCCGACAGTCGTCGAGGTAACAACGAGTGTATTTCACATATGGAAGCTTTATGTGGTCTGAAGCAGTCAGGTTTAATGTCTCAGCCTGTCGCTCTTCGCCAGTTTTGCATGTGGATGCTGTTTCCCGTCGTCTATTAAGAACAATTTCACTCATTAAATGGAGGATGTTTGCAACATGGAGGAATTTGATGTGCCCAAAAAATGATTCAGAGTGAAAGGGGGAGGAAAGGGAGACGAACCGTGGTGGAAACTGGGAGCGTGTCGAGTCTGACTGAGCTGAGGTGAAGGAGGAAGAGGATGAAGAAGAGGAAGGAGGAGGAGGAGGAGGAGGTAAGGACTCATCGCTAAACACTAGATTTATCAAGGAAACTCCCACGGGTCGCGGGAGGACAGGAGATTTGACTGCCATCTGCTCTGCGGGGGGAGTGAGAGGTGGAGGTCGAGGGAGTAGAGGAGGAGGAGGAGGAGGAGGAGGAAGAGCTGCCGAGTGTGGACGTTCCCAGACGGGCTCCATTAGAAAGTCTGACTGCAGATGGCAAGTCTCGCCACCGGGGCCACCCAAGTGGAGCTCACAGGACGGAGGGAGACAGTGACGAGGGGAGATAGATGGCAATACGATGGTAAACCGGTGAGGATATTTATTTTTTTACGCCGCTATCATCACAATAACCGTTGTTTTTGTTGTTTTTTGTTTGTATTAATGTCACACACTCACCATCTCCAGAGCTCCGACAGCCTTCCGCAGAGCTTCGGCCAGCGACACAGCTTCCGTCGATCCACCCGTGACGACGCAGGCCGATCGCGACAGAGTCTCTGAAAGGGAAAGGGAGGCAATTCGATTGGCTCAAAGTCAACCGTAGAAGTGATAGACAGGAAATAAACTGAATAAACACCTGAAACAGGCCAGAAAGACACGTGATTAACTTGTGATGCGAGTACAGGTCGCTTCTCGAAGTAAAGACAAAACACATCTGATGAGTCGTTTGCAAACGATGCCGCTCTGTAACAAAAAACTCAGGAATCTTTAATATATCGAATAAATATCATCAAATATCAAAACACGACTGCGTGACGTCCACCTGTTTTTGTTTCTTTCCTCTCAATGGAGACCGAGTGTCTGAAAACTACATTTATTCACATAGCTGAGCTCCACCCAAACCAGCTGAATCAGCATTTAACAATTTAATACTCTTCACACGCATTTTGGATCACAACAGCTTCAATTCAACAGCATGTGCATGATTTTTTTTCTTTCCTGTATGCATTTTATTATGTTTTCAATTGAGGGCTGTTATTTTCTGTATCTACAATTACACTGATGTTCCCTAAATTGCCCGCTGCAGTGCGCTCTTGTGTGGCCGAACTGGTTCGAAAATTGTCAAATAAATGGTTCTAATAGAAGATTTAACGAATAAGTTATCTTAACTCCATTTGTTATGGCTAAAGATGATAAGCTAAACTAAGTTAAAATAAGCTAAGATAAGATGTTTCTTTTGTTCGAGGTGTTCAAATGAAGCATTTTATATTCTGTTTGATCTTTTAATCTGAATATTAGGCTTCAAGTAAATGTCGCTGATGCTGCAAAAAACAAATCTGGACCTCCTATGTCGCCGTCAAGCTCGAAAGCCGTCCCGTTGACAAATCAAGTCATACATGTTCACGCGCACGCATGCACACGCACACACACACACACACACAACAGTTTCTCACACTGACGGATGAGAGAACTTTTCCTCCGCGTCTTTTTCTACAAATGGCACAATGAATGAATTCATGGACTTCAGAGAGCTCCGGGAATAATCAGCGAGCGCCTTGTGTCATCATCAAACAGGTACTTGTTGGCCCAGGTGCTGGCGGCGGTGAAATATGGGGCTGGTGTGTTTATTTCCATTTTCTACTGATTGTGATGGGTCTCTCCCTTGTCCCGACTTGCTCTGCGCAGCATTCACAGAGCACGCGGTTCACAGCGGGCGAAACAATGCCACAAAGAATGTCTCCCTCCGCGCACAGCGACAGGATATTTTAGCTCAATGTCACCTATTCACGTCCGACTGGAGACCACACAAAGAGACAAAAAAAATATATATTTCTGAACATTTCAACCCGTCTGAGAGGACCTACTGCCTTCGGCCTTTTCATGGAAACACGTCGACATACAAACTGCACAATGTGCGAAGATGGGAGGAAAAAAATAAAGTCCACTGTAGACAATGCGTGCAGGAAACTGTGTGACGGTGACTCACCTTTGATGATGGACTCTGCGGCAGCCAAATCCCGTTTGTAGGTCACCTAGAGGACAAAATAACTATAAAAGATCAGTTGGCTCAAATTAGACATTTATTTTTAATTTTTTTTTTTTAAAGCAGATAGTTTCGGTTTTATGTGCCAAGATTTTGGAGTTTTGAGAAATCCCTTTTTTTTTTTTTCTTCTTCTTTTTTTTTTAATGGCCATTTGGGCCGATGATGGTTTCAGTTAATGGATCACCAATGTTAATAGGCTTCATCCTCAGGGGATCATTTCTGTGCTCATCAATTTTCCTGGCCATCGGCCTGATAACAGTTATTTGACTGAAAGCAGGAAATCTAAAGCTGACTGCGCCAGAGGAAAAGTCAAGGAATCACAAAACACATGAGGGTTCAAATCTCTGAGAACCACAAATATCTGTATTTTACTGTAATTCGCTCAACTGTTGTTGTGATATTTCAGTTTTTACTTGAGTGGTGCATCAACCACATGACAGAATTACATCGGCCTCTTTCGAGCCGTGCTGCTGGCATGATAAACAACAAACAAACAAACAATGATTATGATTTTCCACAAACAGGTTTTCCCCGGATCAGTGATTTGGACCTTGAATCTCGAATTTGGAATCTTTTGTTTTGTGATGTAGTGTCCCTGTTTAATACACTAAAAAATATCCAAATAAAACAATCAACTTTTCCAGAGAACAAGGAACCATATTTGTCGGTTTGACAAAGTGTAGTCCTTCTGCCATTGTTCCTGGAGGGACAACGACTGCGGTGTTCAAACAGCCACAAAACTCATTCCTCATGTATGAAAATAGCATTTTAAAATGTCACTTTAGGTTTTGTAATGGATTTTTTGGGGGGGGAATTTGTGGCTCCACAGATCATCACATTACTTTAAATGGTTCCTCAAATGGTTCTAAGAAAAATATCTTCATTGATGGAGCAGCTACAACTCAAGCAACCTGTGACAAGAGGTCACGGCTTCAGCTCGGGATCAGCTGAGGTTGGATTATCCAGACTCACCTGGACATTGTTTATTTAAAAAAAAAAAAAAAAAAAAAAAAAAAAAGCTTTAAACGTGCTGTATTTTAATGCATCTCAACATCTAGATAAACACCTCTGGGATTTCAGAGTTTTTTTGTGATTGTTGCTTCTCTCAACTGTTGTATTTTGTAGAGTTTTTTGGTGTAAAACTGCAGGAATTGGTTAAAAATTGCAAGTCCAGGGGAAAAAAACAATGATTTCTTTAACAACTATATGATAGAGGAATGAACATGCTGTACTGGGAATGATGTTTTTTTTATATTTCGTTCTTTCTTTTTTTTTAAGTAGAGAAACATGGGGCTCAAAGTTACAAAACATTTTTTAAAAAGTGACGTAGCTTTACAAAACAAGAAAATCCGTGACAGAAAACAAACGCTACATCTGCTGTCAAAAGAACAGCTTTTAAATGCTTTTTAAATTGTGTTATTTCCACACTAAAACAAAGTGTTTTACAACTGGAAAAGTGTATAAAACAATCAATCCTTCATTCCCATGAGAAGACCACATTTTCCATAAACTATTTTGTAAATAAAGCGAGTTTTCTTTGGAAAGACTACTTAATGCTTTAAGTAAAAGCTTCTGTTGAATGCATTTTATTTGTTATAGTAAATGACTACATAGAGGATTCAGAGCAACGTATTCAAATATGAACTGAATTGCTAAACCTGGATGTCCCATTCGATGCATTAGCGCTTCCTCTTTTTGCCAGCAACCTCGTCGCTTTCAATTCACGAGGCTCTCACTCTGACCATTTTGATAAATCAGCTGTGGGCACACAGCTGCGCTTGGACTAAAAAAAAAAAAATTTCATCACATCCACCATCTAAAAACAAAAACAAAAAACGGAGCGGGGGCCCCTGGCGAAGCTCACCTTCCACAGCGTTGGCGGCCCCTCGATGAGCTTGGCGTTGGTCCCGCAGTACTGCAGAGCCAGATGGAGACACTCGGTGCCAAACTCAAAGTCTGACTCACTGCACTGCAGAGGGGAGGGTGGAGGTGGGGTGGGGTGGAGTGGGGGGGGGGGGGGGGCAGAGAGCACAACTGTTGACTGTTGTTGGTAAATTTCACATCAGCCTGCAATTGTGATTTTTCAAATTGTTGCAGCCTCGAGTTCAACGTCAACGTTCAGCCGTCAGCATCTTGTTGTTTTGAGGGCCAGAAGTGACCGTATTTGGGCGACCGTATTGGCCCGGAAACCTGTCTGCACAACAGGCCTGTCAATCAAACAGACAACCCCTTCCCCCAAACATACCGCTTTGTGGGGCCTAATTTCAAATAATAAATTGTGGGATTATTTTGCAGATGGACCGCCAGAAAACAAACAAGAAGGAGCGACTCCAGGTAACAACACCGAGATAACTGGTGGAGGCATTTTATCGACTTAATTGAGAAGTTGAATGGGAGTCTATGGAGGCTTTTTTGGGGGCCGACCTCTACTGGCCCTCGGTGGTATCCCAGTTTAAGGCACTTCTGCATCCGCCTCATTTATCAGAGCCGGAAGCTACGAACACTTATATTTACAATCTGTAAGAGCGACAGACAAAAAAAACATGCGATTTTAAAGTGTGGTTTAATATCATCTAAAGATACAAAACAAAACAAAAAATACATTAATTTGGAGTCATCCAAATATCCATTCTCCTGTTATCTCTATTTTGATCTCCACCAACTGTTGAGCTAAATATTTGCCTATTAACCTCTTAAATGCTTCACTGTGTTCACCAGCTCGTCCCGAAATGCTTCTTTTTTTTATTTTTTTACGACCAGCTGCTGAAATCTAAGTTCAATTATGTTCCAATATTTGTCCCTCGTTGCCGTTTGCTATTTCTCTGCTTAATGAAAATTTGTCTGTTGCTGTTAATTGGTAAAAAAAAAAATGTAAGTGTGTAACTGACTGCTGGGAAAGTTCAGTTGGTGATGATCACATGGAAAAGTTTGGATCGAGGCAATGAACTCTTATCTGGACTACAAAGACGATTTCAGGCTACCTGAGATTACAGCTGGGTAATATTTTATCAAACTATAAAAGAGAGGAGAGGGTCTTTTATTCCAAGGCACCGTAGGAACCGAGGAGAGAAATTACAGCAGAATTACGCTCTCGGTCTCGAAGGTAATTTAACCTTTAGCATTTTCTCCTGGTACAAAAGCCCTCGCTGGGGACTGGATAAAGTGTCTTCCCTTTTGTCTTTTCAGCCCTAAGTTCTTCTGCTCTCAATGGATGTCAAGCTACAAATGTGGAGCTCTCAAGAGATTTTTCATGAGCATGTCCTACAGTCTTAACCTGACAGACACCTTACACTTTCCCTGCTTTTGAAAGGCTGAAAAAGGAGGAGGGGGAAGGAAGGTGGGCGCGCTCTCCGGCGACCTCCCCAACTTTGTCTCTCTTGCAACTCGACTATCCCTCGACACCGCGGCGACAAAAGTGAGCTCATTTTTTCTGTAAAAAGCCAACAGGGCTCTCAAAGGCAGTCTGAAGCTTCGTTATGTGCCAGGAATTTAAAATAAAAAAATTTTAAAAAATAACGCTCCAGTTGAAGGCGGGCTTCGGCTCTTAGCTCAAAGTCAGCTGCTTCCTTAAAAAACAAAAAAAACAGAGGGGCTATCGGAAAAGATCCGTCTAACGATGTCGGGGTTGAAACAGAAAAAGTGTCTGAAAAACAAACAAGTTCTCCAACTCGGGGCTTCGTAGTAAGTTGGACCGCCACGTTTTGTTTTCTGTTTTTTTGTTTTTTAGCAATGAGCTCCCCTTGCTTTGGGAGAATCTACACGTTTACAGCTCAGCGGAAAAATTCTTCCCATTTTTCAGGTATAGGCGCGTTAAAACGTACTCAACTGAATCCACCAAATTATGCTCCTTTACCGTTTTTTTGTTTTTTTTCCTCCAACTGGGGGGCTTTTGTTCACTTTTTTTTTTTTTTTAGTTCCACAGACTGATTTCTCTCCAGCGCGGCGGAGAACATTAGAAAACGACAGCAGGACGAGAATAAAACATCTTGATTTTATACCTGAAATAATAGAAAGAAATCGATTTAACCTGATTGCTAGAGTATTTTTCTGTTACAGAAAATGTACACGTTTTGATCATTTTTACGAAGTTTTTGACATCCTGCCAGAGAAGCATTCAAAATGTGTGTTTCATCACTGGGCCGCTCTCTTTTTTTTTTTTTTTTTTTATCATCCAATGCATTAACTGCTGCTTAATTTAACATTATATATAAACACATCCACAACGTATGTTAAAGGTGCATTAAAGGTGCCTACCCTCTGATAGGCCCGGTAGATGACATCAAACGTGAACCCCTGAGGCATCTCGCTGGCTCTGTACTTCACTCGCTCCAGAGAATGATCCAGGTAGCCCTCCGACGTGGTGGCTATCACCGTGGAAACCAGAGGTCGGATAGCTCCGGCTGCCTGCGTGAAAAAAAATAAATAAATAAATAAAATAAAAGGTTTAAATATGACTACATTAGTCTGATTCACTGGCTGTAGAGGGTTGAAACCTGAAACTGGTCGACTCTATTTTTCTCGCCGTCAAAAGGACGACGTCATCGTCATCGTCATCATCGTCGTCATCATTTCTAGTGCTTTTCTCGAGTGCTTTCTGTAGCACAGAGAAGCTACAAACTTTACAAGTAAAATGTTATCGCTTGATCAAAATCAGCCCAAATAACACACGTTTTTTGGTTTTTTTTGTGAGCAGTGAACCAGGTAAGCCTGTGAAACTAGACAACACAATCTCTCTCTCACACACACACACACACACAGAAACTAAGTCATCACTCTGATAAACAGCTCACGAAAAGAAGGATTCATCGTGTCACAAGGAGTCGACCTAAAGGCGCAAAATCACAAAAGAAACGTAGTTTTCTTTGAGTTTTTTGGGGGTTTCTCGTTTTGTTTATGTTCACGCTGCCCGCTGAAAAGTGAACCACAAAGAAAAGTTTCCACTTTGTGACTCAGCTTTAAACAAGCTACAAATTGAAACGCTCGCAGCGAGTAAAAAAAACAAAAGGGGCCTTGTTTTTTTGCGGGTGTTTGGATAAAAATCACAATAAAATCTTAACAAGTAAGAAATCTGAGCTTTAGAGCTTTTGAGTATTCTGACGATTTGGTTTAAATATGAATCATTTGGTCTCTGAGGGCATTTGGTTGCATTTTTATCGCGTACAAATGAGCTTGTTTTTTTTCCAATCAATTAATATGCATCAATTACTTTCGTCTTGAATTAAACACATTTTTGGTCTCGGAAATGTTCATCCCCGTTTTCCATGAGTCCAAGTTGATGTCTTCAAATGTCTTGTTGTGTCCGACCATCATACTGAAACCCAAAGATATTCAGTTTACTGTTAGATTATATTTCTGTAAGACTAAAGCTGAAACAATTAGTCGTAACTATTTAAAACCCAGTATTTTAAAACATGAGCATCACGTGATTCGATTTGATTTTTACACCCGATACAGTGGAAACACCATCCAGATGTTTTATGGATTAAACAACTATTTGGAAAAGATGACCGGCAGATTAATGAATTAATGATGAAAATAATCAATGGATGCCGCAAATCCTCACATTTCAGAAGCACAGAATGTTTTGCTTGAAAAACAACTCAAATAACAAATTTGTTTAAATAATAAATAAATAACAGAAAATGTTGATTTATTGTTTCTTACTTGGTTTGAAAAAATAAAGGAGGAAACAGTTCTATTTGACGAGGAAAAAAGCAGCAGATGTAATATTGTGGATGAATTTCAGCTCCTGATTGTTTTGAGGTGAATTTTTAAAATCGCACTGACCCCTTGTTCCTTGGCGGCCATCGCTATCTGATACAGGAAGTCCTCCTCCACAAAGGGCCGCACGGCGTCGTGTATGATGACCACCTTCGGCCTCTCCTCCTCCTCCTCCTCCTCCTCCTCCTTCTCACCCAGAGCCAGGAGTCCGTTGTATATCGACCTGTGACGAGTGGAGCCGCCCGGCACCACCCGAACCCTCCTGTGCTGGAAGCGCCGGACGACGTCCATCATCAGGTCCACGTTTTCTTCGGCGACGACGACCGCGATGGTTTGGATCCACGACACCCTGCGGGAAAACGTCTACGTTACAAATTACAAGGAATTTGGGGGCTTGCAAGGAATCATTTAATGACGTTTTTCTTGTGTAATCTGAAATAATCTGGAGGAAAACGCAGGGTGATATTTTTTTTTTATGCTACTTATTTTCCGACAGTTCCCAAAAAAAAAAAAAATCAAAATATATTCAACATCTCTGAGTTACATATAAAAAGCACAGCAAGGAGACGGTTAGCTTAGCTTAGCATAACGACTGGAAGCAGAGGGAAACAGATAGCCTGTTTAATCTCGTTTATTTAATCTTATTTTTTGCGCTCCTATTTTGCAAAGTTGGTTAACAAGTAAATTCGTATTATTCCATCCGAGAAGCACGGAAAAGGCTTCTTCGATAAATACTTGATTTTTTTTGTATATGAAATGTCACAAAAAAGTGAAAATATGTCTGTCATTATTACCGGAAGCCCAATATTCAAATTGATTGAAAGAGTATAAAAGTTATAATATTAAGAGTTTCTTTACTTAAAAATAAAAAAGCGTCTGTATTGGTTTATGGTTAATGAAGGAAATAATGAATGTGGGTTAGAAGGGGTCCAACAATACATTTTTGCCCCCGGGTCCCCTGAGGAAGTGAATCCGGCCATGGCTGCAGTGAGTGCGGCATGTTTCCAGCTCCTTGCTGCCTCTCTACTTCCACAACCAGGGATTGTGACATTTCACGTTTCCTTTTTTTTTAATTTTATTTGTTGTATCTCTTCCTACCTCTCGAAAGCCTGGATAGTGTAGCTTATGAGCGGCCTGCCCAGAAACGAGCAGAACTGTTTGGGCGTCTGAAGTCCGGTTCTCTCTCCGGTGCCGCCGGCAGGAAGGACCACCGACACCGAGAAGTCCACCGAGCGTCCCGCCGGCTGGCGGTCGCTCTTACCGGCCTCGCGAGCTGGGAAAATCCGGGGATGCGCGGGCCTCTCTGGTTCACGGTTGTCACTCTGCATGTTGACGTGCCTGACCTCCATCAGGTCATGGGTGGGGGTGTGTAGCGGGTGTTGAAGAAGGTCTTTCCCCCAAAACGGTTCATTCCCAGCCGATGGGCGGGCGCCAACACCGCGGGAACGTGGATGGAGGTTTGGGGGAAACACCACGGTGGAGCTAGTGGAGCCAACCGCTGTACTTCCGGCGAGTGCTTTCAAAATAAAACACTCGAGGTGTAATTTTTTTTTTTTTTAAACTCAAATGACCATAGCTCCATAAAAAGGTGACAAATGTATACTTGTAAACTGTTTTTGAAAGTCTTATTTGATTAAGCTGTGTTACTTAACACCACGATTAATAATGATGATTATTGTAATAATAGTCAAAAGTTGTCCTTAATATTTTATTGGCCTTTTAAATAGTTTGACTTTATTTGAAATTCACAACAGCTTTGCATTGCAGGAGTTAAAAGTGTGACAGCTGTTGATCTTGGAAACAGTAGTTTGACATAGTTTTAACTGTATTGATAAAATCAGCAGCTTTATTCACTCGTGAAGATCATGGCAGGTGGTTGACAGCTCTAGAAGAGCAAATTTTACTACTGCACTGTGATTTGAAGGGCAGAAAAGTAAGAAAAAACATTGTTTGCCTTTGAAATGTAGTGTAGGAAAAGTTATAAGTATCTAAAAATGGGAACACTCGGGTACTGGTGGCAGTCTGTATTGTACTTAAAAGGGAAATGTAATATTTGTGTGCCAAAAGTTTTACGAAAGATAAAGTCAGTACCGGAATATCTTATTTTGAAAATGTCCGTAAAAGTCAAACGAGTCGATTAAATCATAAACTCACTGTAGCTACTTTCTTTAATGCACAAAACATATTTGCTCTGAGTCATATTTTATACTCGTAGTGTTTATTTTTTTTATTTTTTATTGTTAAATTTACTTGATTTCACTTCCGGTTGCGTTTACGTAAATCCTACGAACTTGACGGGTATTTAAAGATGAATCTGCAGGTGCCGTTAATTCGGCACAGGTCCAGGTTCTCGCGTGAGTTGAAGAAAGTAAATACAGCGGTTGCAAAATCCTACAATTTACCTTTTCAACAAAATATGAGACCCTTTCATGATACAGACAGAACTTTACAACAAAGCATTTCACTGGAAAAGAGACATTTTCCTCCCTTAACTTCCTCTTGGGGAAATTTTAATTTAAAGGTGTATTTTCATTTGTGATAAAGAGTTTTTAGGCACCATTAGGGCCCTGATTTCATTTTTAAAGTCATATTTTCCGAATCAGTTTCTACTGGAAACAACACATTAGAAAAAAAAAAAGATATTTATTTCATACAAAGTTATTACAAGAATTATTGATGACAAAGTTTTCCAGACTTCACCCGCATGCCGACGCCACTTGACCAGAAAATATATATTACATCGTACATCATAAATCTTACGTAGTAAACTTTTATAAACATGGCCATACTTCAGAAGTAAGAATTTGATATATGTACAAGTAGACTATTTACACAAGATTAAAAAAAAAAAGATGTTTGTTGTTGTTTACTGGTCCATCTGCGTATAAAAAACAATGAATATAGGAGCGCATGCACAGGGCTACAGCTGGGACATCACGTGTTGCCCCCCCCCAAAAAAAATAAAAAGCTCTGCAGACTGTCCACCTCAGTCCTGTTCACATTATCTTTTACCGAGTCCTCCGGAAGTTCTCCATCGTATAGTGAGGAACCAGCTTCACATAAATCACACACGAGATAATCCACAGCTGATGTCTCGACGTCACGGAAGACGAGGACACTTCCTGGAAGTTTATTTTTTATTTTTTTTACCCCCCCGCCCCAGTTTCCTCCCCCGAGTCGGTCTGAACGTCCGCCGGCTCTCAGGGTTCGGTCTCGTGCCGGTTCCCGCTCAGCCGCGTCTTCCCGGGCCTCCTCTTGCTCTTGGACTTGTGCAGGACCCGCAGCGGCGGCGACACCACGGCCGGCTCCGCGAACTTGCCACCCGACTCGTTGTGCTGCCTCGAGTACCTCTTGCACTTGCAGGACGTGACCACGGTGATCTTGTACGTCCTCGTGCTGCCGTCCTGGCACTGCAGCTGGATGCGCTGGGTGCGGGTCTTGTCGGTGACGCACCTCCAGTCCTGGCCGCCGCCGCCGCCGCCGCCGCCACCGCCGCCCCGCCGGCTCCACAGCTTCCTGCCGTGGGTCCCGCCGATCCAGTTGTCGAGCATCTGGGCCGGGAGACACTCGCCCGCGCACACCAGCTCCTTGATGGGGTTGATGCTGGTGCAGTGGCCGTCAGAGATGTACTTCGTGGACCTCAGCTCCCTGCATCCGATCTGACTTCGTTCTGCGGGGGCGGACACAGGTGAGGAAATTAGGAAAGAAGGCAGCAATAGACAGAATCCTTAAATCGTCTTAAATAGAGCTTTTTAAAAGATTAATACTTTTGTCTCTAATGACTGTAACTAAACTTCTTTTTTTTTAAGCACTAAATTAAGACAACAAAAATTGCACCTTACAGCAGCTCAGTTGTCGTCACTTCATCCCGATATTGAAAGATGATGCTTCCTAATTGAGGATTGCTCCCACTTGCGTGTCGCAGGAACACAAAAGGAGGAGCGTCGGAGCGTCGTGACCTTTTACCATTTCCAAACGAGTATTTACAGCATTGTGGAAAAAGTCGGTGGAGCAGATTTTTTTTCCCCCCCAAAAAAATCCCACTGTAACCCAAGCTGAGCTCCATTCACGCATATCCATACAGCACACTGACAATGCACCCCCCCCCCTCACCCGCCTCTCTGTGACAAGTGTTTGATGAATGAACTGAGGGCTCGATACTCTGAGCACTTTCTGCAGCCCCTTGGCTACGGGCGGATGTTTACACCATCACATTTTCCCTTTTATAATAACCATGAAGTAAACTCATTGTGTATCCAAGACTGTATAACTAGACTGGGACACTTAAAGTGGTGTTCTGACATAATCCCTAATAAATGATGATGGGATGGCATGGTATAGGAGGAAGTGCGTGATTTAATTATTATTATTATTTTTTTAAAAGCCCTACATTTGGCTCTTTTTGACAAAAAGAAATAGCACATTTGGTGCTTAAACCCGAGTTTTATTTACAGGTTTTAGCATCTTGCAAGTTTTAATGAAGAAAAACAGAGATATAAAAGGTAAAAATGGAAATCTGAAATGGTGCAGCTTGCAGGAAGTGAGTTATGTTTTACTCCTTAAATTGCACGACAGAGGTTATAGTGGGGGAAATGTTAGTCCAGTTTTTACCCAGAGTGTCTTGAAATATTGCATCCGAAGACCGAGACTGTTTTAACGTCACGCAAAACTGGAATAACGTCACCGAATAAAAAGGAAAACATTTTTTTTTAAAGACCGACTCCAAGACGGTTTAAACATCCTCTCCGGTCCTCCTCCCACTCACCGCCTCTGTCGTGCGTCGCGCCGCCCGCTCCTCTGCCGCCGGTCCGCGCGCGGTTCAGGGACACGTTGCTCTGAACCTCCGGCACCGGCGCCGGCACCGGCGCGCTCACGTGCGAGAACAGGAGCTCCGTGGCGTCGTTCTTGAAGGCTTGGCAGCTCCTCAGCAGGACGCAAACCAGGAGGAGGGAATGGCACGAGTCGCGCGCGCCGAGGTGCATGGCTGTTTTCTCTGGACTGCAGCGGGAGGAGGAGGAGGAGTGTGTGTGTGTGTGTGTGTGTGTTGGGGGGGGGGAGGAGGAGGGAAGAGAGAGAGAGAAGGGCGCGTGGAAACGAGACGGGCTGGATGTTGCACGAGCTTCATGTGGGAGCAGAGGTTTTATACAGCCGGCCCCGCCTCTCGGTTTTGGCAGCAACTCAGGTGCGTCTCTGATGCGAGGTTCTGATTGGTCGCTCGTAAAGATAACCACGCCCACTGTTACGTTTATTTATTTTGGAGTTAAAATGTGGTTCTGGAAGAGGAAGCTCTTTTCTCCGTGAGGATGAGGACGGCATGTGTCTTGAGTAACTGGCACTGAAACACGTGAAACATTTATTTCAAAGTAACACAACCACCGGTTATCGTTTTATTTCATCTCTGACATTTAGATTTATCAGAAAATTACGAGCAAAAACACTAGAAAATTCAATCATACGGACAACCGATGAGCTTTTTCAAAGGGGGCAACAACAGTAATGTTTTCCTGAAGAATAATTTGGTTGAATCTGAAAAGGCCTTCGGCTCCATAGATTCCCATTTATCAAGTCATTGAAGTCATTTTGGTTTCATTCACTAAAGTCGCTCCTTCTTATTAGTTTTCTGGGAGGGGGGTCCATTAGATGCGAGGCCTGTTGATGTCACAGTAAAGTTGACCTTTAACCTATTAAATATTTGTGTGAAATTTGTATAAATAATTAAACAGTGTGCATTCTTGACTTTATGGCCTCCGACCTGTTTGGTGAGCTCACTGACTTTCGACCACCAAAACTATTCACTGAACATTTGTGCCAAATTTTGACAGAATTTGCTCCCGAGATCGCAATCCTCGATAAAAACAAAAAACAAAACAAAAGGATTAAAAAAATTAAAAAGATAAATTGAAGGAGAGGAAAAAAAGAAAGATGTGCGAGGCGGCCATCGGAAATATCCTACAAATACTTTCAGTACCAGACTCCTCAATCTGTAGCTGAATAGAAGTCCTTGTTCCTTTTCTAACCTCAGCAGGTGAACACTTTCTGTCACTTCGTCATCGTTTCCTCTTTTTGTTTTTCCACAAACACGCCGGACTCTTTTCACTCCACTTCCGAGAGACAATAAAAGGACAACATGGCCACGGCGTCTCAGAAGATTATTTACACTTCGACGCCCCTCTGAGCTCCTTACAGCGGCGGGCGGGCGGGTGGGCGGGGGGGGGGGGACGGATGAATGGACGAACGGTGAATACGACAGTCTTTTGTGTCCTCCCTGTGTAAAGAGAGGGAGAGAGAAAGACGAGGGAGCCGACTCAGGACATAGAGGGGTCACCGTGGCAACGCAGTGTGGAAAAGCTCCCGGCAGTCCAACGAAGGAGGACGGGTCGTGTCTCAATCACTGCTGTTCATCATGTCTTGTATATTATATTTCTCATATACATTTCTCAGCAGGAAAACGTAAATAAAAAAAAAAAGTAATTTTATAAAATGACTTTCCAGCTCTGGAGGCTTCAGCGGTGCGACCACACCTCAAATGAAAGTCAACGGAGGCTCTGTTGAAATAAATGAATAATCTGCTCCTGTCTGAGCTTTAAATTGTTTTGTTTTTTTGTGAAATCAGCTGTGGACCTCCACAGCACACATTTAAGCAACAGAGGAGGAATAAACCTGAAAATTCAATTCAATTCTGCCCCCTGCTGGATTTCTGCCTCAACTGCAGATCAATGATAGATAACTGAAACCAAACTGACAGCCCGTGCATAAAATGACCACAAGTACACAAATTCAACAAACCGAGATGCAAAACGACCCATTAAAAGAGCAACAAGTGGCCACAAAGATGCAAATCTATCAAAAGATGACACGGAGTGACCGAAATGAAACTCTTATTTATCTATCCATCTAATCCGATTTGGTTTAAATTGCACCGCAGACGAAACATGAAACTCCGCCTCAGTTTGCAGGATCATCGCTCGAACACGGGAGAGAAAAAATAAAGCCTAAACTAGTGAAATATGAGAATCGTCTCCAGAAATCAGTGAAGTTTGTCTTTATTTAAATGCAGTTAAGATCAAGCTGTCATCCGTGTTCAAGACAAACAAAGCTCAACTGAACGCGACAAAAGTGATATTTCCTACTCGACAAGGTGTTTTCGTGGATGATTGATTTGAAGGGAAAAACATTTTCATTTAGTTATATATACTTTTTTTTTTTTTTGGAAAATCCTGAGCATTATTTCACGACACACTAAAAATAAATTCATGTTTATGTCATTCATATTCAAAAAATATAACTTTTTTTTTTGGTCAACATTGAGCAGCCATGCTATTCACTCACAAGCTACCATGAGGTCATCAGTAAAAAAAAAAAAAAAACAACAACAAAAAAAAAACATCCCAATAACAAGTCAAGTATAATTGCAAACGAACAAACAGCTCTGATTGGCTACACCGTCACATCCTTCCCGCACAGTTTGCTACAGTTTCTTAAGGCAGAGTTGTTGTTGTTGTTGTTGTTGTCGTTTTTATATCGTGGATGTGAACCATTAAGCTCTTCGCGTGTTCCCAAAACCGGTGACCTCGAACCACGAACACGTCGGCCTACTCGCGTGTTCACATTCACGTATGACGAAGATCATCTGAAAAATTAACGTTGGGGGGAAGAAAAAAAAAAAAAAAAAGCGAGCACGACAAGACGACGGCTGTGGCACAAACATTCCTCGGATGGTTTAGCGTCTCCCTGCAGCGGTGACAGTCTCAGGTTTGATAAATAAATACGGGAGGTTCTTCTCTCCTGCTGGACCAGTCCTTTGTCTGGATTTTCTGTCTGTGGTGTTTGAGGGTGGATCATAAAAGTTCGGAGACCGTTTCCGTTGCGTGCGAACGGAGCGGGAGGACGCCACAACCTTCGTGAGTACGATATTACAAGTTACGTCGCTTGATCGAAGAGTTACGCACGTTTCATTAACTCAAACTCTGGACGTTCACGTTTTCAAGAAGGGGGCGGAGCTTCACCGTCCGAGGAGTCGCGTCAGGTTCAGGAGCAACCGAAAACAGAAAACCACAATATCAGCATTTTTTTTTTTTTTTAAACGCACCCTACTTGAATGTACTGAGGATGTAAGGATGTTAACCGTGACTTCTACCCGTTTCCCCCCCCAAACAAATGACGACACCGAGTTGGATGTGTGCTCTCTCTCTCCTCAACTTTCAGGTCCTGATTTTTACAAAAAGTTCACAAAGCAGTGGTCATAAAAAATACAAGTAACTCAGGCGCCAATGTTGATCAAGCGACGTGACTTGGGTGTACTCGCTCCTGAAGGTTATACCCCCCTCCCCCGCACCCCGCTCCGGGAACCGCGTCAGGACCTTTTTGACTGCACCTGGTACTCCCCGGAGAAGGCGGCCGGGTTTCGCCGGCGCCGACCGTTAAAAGGCCGTTCCTCAGTCGGAGGTTTCCGCCGTCGGGTCCGAGGGGGCGACGTCGCCGCCGGGCGCCAACGAGAGCTCCTGCATGGGGTCGGTGGCCTCCCGCACGCCGTCGCCCTCCTCTGAAACACCAACACAACGAGCCGCATGTAAAGATTAAACTGAACTTCACTTCCTCCTCACAAAGTACAACCTGGAAGAAATGACCACATTCAAAATTCAACTAAAGTCCATTCGAATAAGATTTTCTACGCGTGTCATTTTTTAACTCGTTGGTTAAAAAACAAAAACAATATTGTTTTTTTTTTTAATGTCTCTGAATGAATCACTTAGTTTGTATGTTCGCAACATGCGATTACAGTAATTAGACACAGACAAATTTTGCAAAAATGCAACATGACGCAACGGAAAAAACACAAAATAGTTAAACTCCAGTGAATTTAATTTTTTGTCAGATTTGTTTATATTCTTTCTTTTTCATTTTTGCAGATTTTGAAAATGTAGTTTTCAAATATTTTATCGAACAAATGTGCGGGTTTTTTTTCTTACAAAAATTAAAACCAATAAACTCAGCCCTCCTTTAAGAAAAGAAGAAATTCCCGAGTCCTTCACTGAACCTGTAGTTCGTGTGCAGATGATTTTTAAGTCAGTGACGTGTACTTGCAGTATTCACCTCTCTGGATGTAATCTGTATGTTTTGGAGGAGTGACTGTTTTTTTTATTTTAAATACCTTCGCTCTGCTCCATCCTCAGTTTTTCCGCCTCTTCTTCTTGCCCCTCTCTCTGCTCTTGGAGCTTCTTACAAACTTTCTTGTGGGTGAACCAGTGCATCTTTTGGCAGGTTTGGCCACAGTAGATCACCTGGTGGAAAAAAAAAAAAAAAAAAAGGAGTTCATTTATTTGTGCAGTGATTAAATATCAAAGAACGAAAGACAAAAATAGCAGCTGAAGGTTCCCGTACGAACAATCGTTGCTGCGAGTTTCGACACTCACCATTTTACAGATGGAGCATCTCTTCTCGGCTCCTTTCTCTCCGCAGGAGGTGCAGAACTCGGCGTCCATGAAGCCGACCTGGCCCGTGATGGCCTGAGTCAGCACCGACAGAGCGGTGGGGTCGTTACCCTGCAACGACGTCGGGAGGATCAGACAACCGAGCAGCGAGCAAACGAGAGTTTTATATCTGGATGAGACGCGCGTCCTCAGTTTATGATGACCAGATCTCAGTTTCAGCATTTTATAGCGCTACGTTTTAAATGCACTCGGAGGACGGGATATAAAAACCAGACTAGAAACCATTTGATTTTTCCAACTCACGATCTCCACGGGAGCGATACTCCGCACCAGCTGCTGCAGCAGAGTGGCGTCGCAGTAAGGGAACTTGCGGATGCACTCTCTGAGGAACTTCTCTTGATACACGGGGAAACCGTCGCTGTCCCGACCCTTCAGCAAACTACAGAAACAGGAATTAAAAAGGTCAAGATATCTTAGGAAATGCTCATCACAAAAGACATTTAAGTGCTAATTCAACATGTTTTGGGAATTTTAACACGCATGTAAAAAAAAGAAAAAAAGAAGAAGAAACAAGACACACAAAGACAAAGAAAAGTTAAATTAAACAATTTCCACCGAGTTTGACCCGAAATTAAGAGTTCTGGATTTACGATAAATCAGAAATCACCTCTTCATGAGCCCGTCCAGCTTGTCCTCGCGGTCCTTCAGGAAGGACGCGCACTTCCCCAGCACGCAGCTGATGTAGTGCATCTTCATGGCCAGCACCTCGTTCATGTCCTGCTGCTTGATGCACTTCTCACAGATGAGCTCCATCACCCGCCGGCATTTTCCCAGCGCCTCCACCTCGGCCAGCAACGGGTTCTCCTTCACCAGCATCACCATCTGAGAAACGGGAAACCATCATCAAGTTTTATTTTTTGTTTTTTTTAATGTTGTTTTTCAATCTAGCAGTTTTCTGGTTTTCTTTCAGGTAATTAATGTTAACGTGGAACTCCCAACTTATTACATCTTTCCAGGGGGGGGCAGAGTATGTAGAAAATATACTTTTCAAACAACATAAAAAGGTTTTTCTTCTCTTCTCCGGGATTAACTGTCGGCTGACCGCCGTCATCGTTTTCAGGTATAAAACATTACTAAATACAAAATTTACATCCGACACCTCTTTCTCCAAAATCCCATTCAATTCTTTTCACATTTTAGACCTCGTATTTAAGGAGCAAGTGTTTGGAAAGATACATAGTTTGAGATTTTGCAATTCAGTGTGTATTAACGTAGCTTTAACGTCTCTGGTCGGTGTCAATACGTTGATTTTTGAAGGTCGTACATTGAACGGATTAGCCAAAAAAAAATAGACATTCCCCATTTGGGTATTTTATTCGTTTTAATTAAGTAAAAGATGTTTGAGTTGGGGTGGCGGATCTTAATTCACATCCTCTTTTAAAATCCACTAATCCAGCGATGCCCTTACCTTGACAGGGTTCAGGTTGGTGCTCATGATGACCTTGTGCAGGGGTCCGGCCAGTTTGGGCGGCAGCTTGGGTTCCTTCTCCAAACCCTGGGCCTTGGTGTAGTAATCCAGTCTGGCGCGGGAGAAGAAGTTGTTGATCACCGTGACGCAATCGTGCTGCCCTGAGGAGGGAGAACGAATTAGCAAAAGTTTCCAGTCGAGGAAAAAGTTTAGATTAGAAAAAAAGCTACCAACTAAATACGAATCATATTTAATCACTTCTACGATAATAATCACTGCCCAACATAGAAATAGTTTACTTGTAGTGTTACGCTGTTGATGTTTTTTTAACTTCAAGAATCATGTGGTTCAAAATTTTATGAAAATTCTTAAAAGGTGACGTAGCATTTTAAAACAGTCTAATAGAGAATACAAAGTAAATATTCTGTAAAAAATAAGGTCTTTAAATGCTTTTTTAAAATCTAATAATTCAACACATAGTATGCACAAAAACAAAACACAGCCTCTTATGACTAGAAGTGTTTATTATGAAAGCATAAACTGTCGTTTCTCTCCCATGAGACAAAAGGAAGTGAAAGAATCTCCATGATAACTGTATTTAAAAAGAAAATCAATGGGGGAATTTTTTTTTTTTTTTTTACTTGAACACTTTACAATCCAAACGTACCAACGAACGCAGCCATCTGCCCGGCGGTCCTCCCGACAGAGTTGACCACGTCCGTCTCCGCCCCGGCATCCAACATCATCCACGTGATGTTGGTCTTCCCTGCGGGAACAAAGCAAACGAGAGTCACGACCGGCCATTTTTTTTTTTGTTTTTTTTTTGTATCTTCACACGATCTAAAAGATATTTTCGCCGGGATCTGACGTTGTACTTTCATCGGTGACGCACCTGACAGGCCGGCAAACATCAGCGCCGTGTAGCCGTGCTCGTGTTCGTTACAGTTCACGTCGGCTCCGTGTTGCAGCAGCAACTTGCACATGTCTGCTTTGCCTTTGTAGGCGGCGTGCATGAGGGGAGTCATCCCGTACTGCGGACGAGAGAAAGAAGAAGGCGCATTTGTACATTTATCACACATTTCAAATGTGAAAATAAAGAGTTTGAACCGTTTTACAAAATCATTTTTTGCCATCTTGTGCTGATCTGGTGGTTATTTAGCTTCACCGGTTTCCGTATGTCCTGGGAAGTTGAAAAATGCATTCGGATTAATGACTGCTATTAATCTTAAAGGGATTTAGTCGTATTAAGGGCGAGAGCCAGCGACTGTTTACGTTCTTCTTTTCACTGTAACCCTCCAAACCCCAAAGATATTCGGTGTGAATCATCAGAATCAGAATCGCTGATCGATCATGTGATAAAAGAATTTACATAAATAGACATAAGCAACTACACGTGAAAGCTGAAACCAGAGCGTGACTGAGGGTTGTGCTGGAAAAAGAAAAGGACATAAAACAATCAATCTTTTATTCAAATACTCATTTTCTTTTCAAAATACCCTTCACATGCGTTGCACTTTGCCTTCTGGACGTTTACTAGTCACATGTCACGAGCAGAAAATTTGTTTTCTCAATGTGAGCCTGGGTGTCCTTTTATTTTTCATATTAACCCCTTATATACTACAAAAAAAAAAAAAAAAAACATTAAAGACGTGGAAGTATTTTGTTTGTTGGACTCTTACGGTGAAAATACACATTACATAATAATTCAACAAGTTCGCGGCCCTTCACACAAAAAAAATAAGAATTTGCTGTTTTGTTTGTGTTAAGAGGTTAAACTCGTGCTTTTCTCATTGAACTGAATACATTTCTTGTTTTTTTTTTTCCCTTTTACAGTAGACACAATATGTTTGCCAGTGAACAAGTCCCATGTTTACCTTATATTTCATATTATTATATTGTTTTGTATTTTGTCGTCCCCCCCACCACCTTGCATGCAAAGAAGGAGAGAGAGGAAGCAACTGAAGTACTGAAAATATCCACACAGCATCCATGACTAAAACTTGACGAAAACATCCGTTTCAAACACCTGATTTTGACAGGCGGACATGAAAAAAGTGACAAAGAAGAAAAAGGACTTTGAAGGAGCTCATCCAAAGACCTGAAGTGTGGTGACTCGTTGTCCCACACATGTCACTGAACAATGGAAGAGCTTTGTTTCCTCTTTTACAAAAATAAACTGCATTTGCATATTTGACAGTGTTACTAAAAACCCTTCAGGAATTCATCTGAATCTGATGCTTTATAATAAACCGGGAACTGGCGGCATTGGAGCCGGTGACACCAACAGACTTAACAAACTGGTTAAGAAGGCCGGCTCCATCATCGGCTACAAACTGGACAGTCTGGAAAGGGTGGTGGAGAGGAGGACGCTGAACAAACTATTATCCATATTGGATAATCCTGTCCACCCTCTCCACCACCTGCTGCAGGGACAGCGGAGCACTTTCTCTAAAAGGTTCCTCCAGCTCCGCTGTCACAAGGACAGATACAGGAGATCATTCCTGCCCACTGCAATAAGACTGTACAATAACTCACCTCTGGCAAAATCCATCACAGTACAATAACACTGTTGACTGTGTTTCTTGGTTGCTTGTATATTATATATATAGATATATACTGTACTGTATGTGTATATATATACATATATATATATATATATGTTGACTGTGTTTATTGGTTTGTTGTATATAATATATATAGATATATAATGTACTGTATATATACTGTATATACTGTGCATTTTATATTTTATATTTTTTACTGCTATTTACTGTTATTTTATTTTATTGCTTTTCTATGATTATATTATTCTATTCTATTATTTTATTCTATTGTTTCTATTATTGTCTCATTGCTTCTGTATGTATGCTGCTGTGGCGAAAAATTTTCCCCTCGGGGATTAATAAAGTATATACCTACCTACCTACCTACCTACCTTTATCCGCTTGGAAAAAAAAAAAAAAAAACTGCGGCGGAGCGTGAAATTAAATAAGAGCCCTTAAAGATTGTTGAAAAGCCCATTTAAAAAAACAAAAAAAAAAAAATCAGGCTTGATATTAAGGCTTAAAATTAATCATAAGACCACAAGCATAAACCTCAAATATAAAATACATAAATGTTGATATTAAGACTGAATATGGGGGCTGGCATTAGATACAAAATGGACAGAACTTTATTTTATTTTTTTCTACCCGAACAATCCTTATTTGTATTGGGGTTTTTTTTTAACAGTGTTTTGCAAATAAATAAACTAAAAACACAAACAAACAAACTACCAGCACCCAGTAGATCAGGTGCTTTTATGAGTTCCCTCCTGTTACCTCATCCAAACAGTTGACGCGAACATCCCTGCAGCCCAGCAGCCTCGAGGCCTCTTGAACGTTTCCTAAAAGCACACAGAATAAAAAAATTAAAAAAATTAATTAAAAATAAATAAAAATCAATGTTTTTGCATAATAAATCCAGCAGCAGGGCAGTTAGTGGTGCCTCTCGGAACAACCTGCAATTTTTTTTTTTTTTTTTTTTTTTTTTTTTTTTAAAGATGACGTCCTGAACTCGTCTGTCACAGTGCTTTCGAGGAAACCACGTTAATAAAATACATGCGACTCATTTACGATGTTTATTAAAGCAGGAAATGTTGAAGCTGTCAGAAGTAAACACACGCTGTTAGCATTTTGCTAACGTTAGCTCTGGTACCAAAAGCCTCGCCGGCAAACTAAACCCTGAAAATCAGCCGTGATTTCCGAGCAGCACAAGTGTTGAACTGACGTGTTTGTTTTGCCTGTATAATATCTCATCGTTTCATACGCGCTAACGAAAGCTAACCGTTGTGTATGTGTTGTTGTTGTTGTTGTTGTTGTTTTTAAAAAAAGGGATTAGCGTTAGCAGAAGAGGCTTACCGGCAGTAATAACGTCAAACAACTCCTTTTCGCTTGAAGACAAGTCTCCCCTTTTAGGAGCAGACATGTCGGTGATTCAACGTTTCAAATTGAACTATAAGCGACGCAGATATATAAAAAAAAAAAACGTAAAGTTGTTGATATTAACTGAAACGACGCTTCCCGTTGGTTTCTGACGCGTTGTGACGCTCTCGAGGCTCGCTCCGGTCGAGCTGTCATACGGAACGTACCATTACGAACTCCCAGCGAGGGGTGTTGCGTGTGAGAGCCAGAAATAATTACGGCAACGTTTACAGCTCGAATAGATTTTTTTTTTTTTTTTTTTTTTTTTTTTACGAATAACATCATTACCGCAGACAGATAAATATACTTAAAAGATATGATGGCAAATGTTGTTAGTAACTGACGTTTGTTTTGAATCACAACTAATAATCTCTCTCTCTCTCTCTCTCTCTCTCCCCCCCTGTTCTTTCCGGAAAATAAGCAGTTCCACGGGAGTCTAGAAAGCTCATTCAGGACGAGAAATGCTTCACATGTGGGAGTAAGACAGAAGAAGTAATGAATCATTTACTCAAGTAATAATACCAATCATACAGCAAAGTAAATATACTCCAAGTCCTGCACGCAAAATCCAACGCAAATAAAAGTATATCAGCAGCAAAGTGTAATTCAGGTATCAAAGTAAGAGTTTTGATCCTCTGACTGATATATTATCATTATTATCACATCATGAGATTATTAATACTAAATTACTTGTGTATAAGCAGCATGTTAGTGTTGTAGCTGCTGTATGTGGAGCAAGTTTGAACTTCTTTAAATACTTTTTTTTTTTAATATATATATATAAAAGATACTAATCTTCATTCTAAAAGCAAACAGCAACTGCAGCCAAATAAGTGTAGTAGAGGAGAGGAATTATCTTTCTCTGGGTTAGATATCAGTCGAAATGCATATTTATCTTCAAGATAATCAACTTTTTTCTTCTTCTGTGTGTCACTGTAAAGAGGCAAAGGAGTCCAGGTGTTACACTTAAATACTTTATTGAGCAATACATGAGAAGGCTACACTTCCAAAACATGAATGACTGGGTAGGTTCACTTCATATCATCCGGTTAGACATCGTTTTTGATTTATTGCATATATGTTTGCACATCATAACTAGTAGCAGGGGTCCGGCCAGTTTGGGCGGCAGCTTGGGCTCCTCCTCCAAACCCTGGGCCTTGGTGTTGTAATCCAGTCTGGCGCGAGAGAAGAAATTGTCTCTAACTACTGATTTGTCATTGGATTTATAGGATTGTCTCTTGTGGAGGATATTTGCTTCCTTTCAAACAGATGTTGTACTTTTAATACAGAACAAGTCCAGGCAGGTTCATTGTGCATCTGTTGCATCTATTGATTCATGGAAATATTTATTTCGCAGGATGTAAAATGTATGGAAAGCCTACTTACAAAAATGCAAAGTGTTGTTTATCCGGGCTAGCTAAAGATCAAATTTTACTGGATGATGTTTAAATAAGCTAATCATTCCTTGGCATTGACAAGAAAGTGGAGATTGCAAAATTAGCATAATCCATAGCCACAACAGGAATTACAAGAAAATACACCAGGTTGTAAGAATCTGGAATTAGTCTTTACGGTGTTTAAAAATAATCAATGTGCTGTATTTACTCTACTAAGTGACTAATAAAGACATTTGAGTCGCTACGCCTCAATCATTTTCATATAGTATTTACACATAAACAAAAAACACATCGAAACATATAATGTGACAAAAAAAACTTCACAAAATAAAAAATGATTCAATGTTTTCTCAGGAAACTGATCGAACCTGTCATGAGTACGCTCTCAACTGGGACATTGAAAGTTCCCAAATGGAAACTTTCCCATTTCCCAACTGCCTGAACACAGCAAACCTGTAAGACTTACTTGCTCCAAGATGCTGTGTTGTACTGAAGGGTCGTTAAGATCCAACGCTGAGTCCTGTACGCTGATCCTCACTTTAATGTACCTCAGCTTGCTTCCTAATATAAGAAGAAATAAACAGAATTCATTGGTTCATTGTTTTGTGATTGCCTCTTTATCAAGCACATTTCTACCAAAAAGAAACAGATTACATTTCAACTTTGAAGTCGAAATGTTTTAACCAACTTTACTCACTGCAGAAACAGAGGAATGGATGTTTTTCTTCACATTTCAGTTCATCACATCTACCAGATTCTGTCTGTCTGGTTTGACCACTCCCAGAAGTCAGCGAAGAGGCCAACCCACACCTGGGAGCCATTGGCCACTTCCTGGACTATCTGGTACTGTGCATCATTGCTCAGACTGGCCAGGTCTGTGTAATGTGCTCTGCAGTAATCCCGAGCGACAATCCAAGTCACTCTTTGTTCAATGAGAACAAACTGATCCGCACCTTGTTTTCTACCTAAACAGAAAAGCACAGCGTCTGCAATGTCAGCATACACTCGATCAGAAAGCGCACATCCTATTCTGTTTCAGACAGTGAATCCAGAATGCATAATAATAATAATCAGCGTTTGTTGGCTTGTACGTTACCAGTATAAAAGAATGACTTGGCCTCAAAGCTATTTGATTATCAACAGTCTCTGTAGGTAATTCAATATAATTTCCCTTCTTTGTAAGCTGTTATTTACTGAGGCCACTGTGGCTACACAGCGTACACAATATTTGAATGTGTAATAATAGAATGCAAATGAATAACACTCACCATCAAAACAAACTTTGACTCGGTACAAGGAAGTGGATACAGTTTCCCGTCTTTGAAACTTACGCAGTTGTGAGGTTTTTCTCTGCCCCAAATAAAATAATATCTTTTACCCCGCTTGTAGAAATCTTCGTCCGTCAGAGACCAGTGCCACCTTGAAATCCCCCCACGCCGAGCCCCGATCCACACGGCGTCATCTTATTTGTCTTTGACAACTTCAAGCACTGTTTCCATCTCTCTCATGTCATCTATGGTGGGCAGGTCAATGCATTCCTCTCTGCAGAATTTCTGTGCCTCGTTCCAGGTTTTTGGTGTTTGGAATAAGACAAATTGAGGCTGAAGAGCAGATGACGTAAGAGAACACAACCCTGCGGACGAAAGGTCATTCACACACTATACACTCATGGAAAACTGTTATAACCTTTAATCAAAGCACACTTCTCTCAGTAATGACATTTTAGAACTTTAAATTAGCATTTCTTCTCGTCAAACTTATATAAAAAAAATATACTCAGTAACATTCTTATAAAAATTGTATTTTGCTTGGCCCGCAAATCCCGTGACTTTCCATGTCTGGAGTACACTTTTAATTTCATGATGTCACAGAAATAACATGACCAACAGGAACCCTGATATCCTCTCTGCATTACAGGCAGTTTTCACATCTGCATCTGTCTGTTTTTGCAGAAATGCGACCACCTCCTCGAAGTTTTTGTGGTTTGTCTCTGAACAGACCCAGTTTTTGTAACAATCTCTTTAAAGTCCTAATACGTATTATTGCATTTAGTTTATGAGCTAAAATAGAAATAATTTCTGATTCTGAAGTAAAATTTCACCAGATAATCTTTTTCCTTTATTGTTGCCCTGTTACTCCATCAGAGGCATATGAATATGATGTAGATAAAATACGAGCAGTAACACTGACCTGAAAGGAGTAGGATCAGATGTGTGATCCCTGCCATAGCTGTCTCGATTTCCTTTATTATACTTCTTCAAATGTTCCCAGTTGGATCCTGAAAAAAAATAAAAATAAAAAAAATACTTTTAGCCACTTTGATTGTTCACTGCGTACAGGTGTTCGTTGTAAAGTTTTCAGAATCAATAAATCGATTAGAAAACCTCTACAGGTTGGATGAGATGCAAGAAATTAGAGGAAACTTACCAACTGTTGTTTGGTCAGTGGATACCGTAATTGCATTTGAGCTTTAACCTCTCCAACAGGTCTGGTGACGCTCACATCCTGATCATGCAAATGTTTCTTACTCAGAATGCAAAACAGCGTCCTTCTTTGTTTGTGATTTGTGTTTGGTTATTTAATCTCGGTATGACCATTTGAATACTTTGGCTTTTGAAAAGTAAAGACAATACGGGGAAATCTAATACAATACAGTAAAAACTAAGATATACAGGAAAAGCAAAAGCAATTTGGGAATAACAAAGGCAATACTCTCAAACTTTCTCAATTGTCTTTATATTTCCACTTTATTTTATTTATTCATGCATTTATTCCACTTTATATGTACACATTTTTCGTATTCTTTTACAGATTTATTCTTTATTATGGTCCTCCTATCGCTCTATAGTATGGATGTCACTCCATACAAATCAACTGGCTTCATGTCATTTCATGTATTGCATGTAGGTTTGCACCATAACTGCAGTACCAGTAGTTTTAGAACCTTCAACATCACTATAACCAGTTTTAAACCAAAGTTAATTACAGTTTTTAGTACTAAATGTTCTTTCCACTATGTAAAATTAATTTTTTTCTCCGAATTGTACATGTTGCACATTAGTTATTGCTCCGTCTCACTTTGTATTCTTTTGTTTGTATGTGATCAACATGCACTTGACAGTAAGTAAATGTTAAATAAAAATAAATAAAAAATGTACCACACTAAATCATTTGTTGCTGTTTTAAAGCAAAAATAATCAGCAAAACCAAAACAATCCGCAAACTAAAAGTAAAGCTGCAAACTTTGTTGGTAGCGGTTTGACTCTGTGAACTTCACTATGACTAAACACACATTTGCAAACGTTTAAAGTCACACAGCCTCTGATTCGTTCATCTCTTCAGCCACGTCCATTTGGTTCCTTGGTGAAAACACTTCCATTTACGTGCTTTTTCCATCGTAGTTGGACACCAGTCACGTTGGCGTTACTCAGGCGCTGCTTTAACTGAGGAGAAAATTAACAAAAGAAAAGCAAAGCTGAAACCTGCAGTAACAAATGTTTTTGCCCACCTGGGAGAAGCAAAGACTTATGGAGCAGCATTTTAAGCTTTGTTCAGACTACCAGCTCAAATACACTTTTTCTCATATCCAGATTTTATTCAGATTGTTTTTTGAAAGTCTGAACAATAAAACACATGAATTGTAATTCTTGAAAATAGGATCAAAACCACATTTGGAGGTAATTTGATGTTGATTAGCTATCTCTAACTGTGTGTCTGTCTGATTTTCACTGAAATCAAATGTTACATTAAGCTGAATGTGTTGAAACTTCCTGCAACCTGGTGAAGGTAGGTTAGCTAGCCAGCACTGTTTATATTCTCAGCAGTTAGAGTTTGTGTTTGTGTCAAAAACAATAACTTAGCTGCAAATAACAGCAGAAGAACAAGCTAACACGAACGTTATTCCTTCCACTGATGCTAAAGTCACTTTAATTCAGGGACTTCAGGAGCTCCTAATAATTTAAAAGTATATTGAACTCTTTTTTTATGAGTCTAGTCGCAGGTCTCAGGTGTTGTTCAGACTGCAGGCAAAGTGGATTTGCTTCACTAATCCATCTGCATGGGTTGCCGTGGTAACGATGTAAATGTGGCTACGCAGGAATAATGGCTTTTAAATGAGGAAGCAAAGTGTCTGTGGACAATTTACTTCAGCGTGTCCACAGACTCTGATAGCGCTTTACTAACGGCAGCATGTGGTGCGTTCCAGTAGCGATACTAATAAACTATTTAGTAGAACAGACAAAGATTTAGTACGTCCCAACACACAGTATGTGAAATGTGGTGTGCACAAATGCTGCAGTACTGAAAGTAGAAAGAAAAACTATGAAATGATGAATGCAGCAACAAATTCTCTCTGAAAATAACGTCGTCATTGTGTGTCTCATTGAGTTTCTGTATAAATCTGATTGGAATCAAATTTCAAACCTTCAAATGGGGTTCGATTTCAATTTGATTTCAATTTGATTTCAATTTCATGTTTTTTTTTTTCTTTTTTTTTACTGTCATCTACCATTTTAACTTTTAAAAGGGTGAATATGAGGTTTCAGAGCTGATGATGACATCACAGATATGACATTCATGTGTCCATTCAAACAGACAGACTGTGACTTTTCATTAACTCTGCATCAGACAGCACATTTCATTTTGTGTGAGACTCACTTGCGTCAGTATGCCGTCTTGCACTGCCGGGTCGTTGAGGTCCAACTGTGATCCGTGTGAGTCGATCCTCACCTTGAAGATCCTCACAATGGGACCTAATACAAAGAGACAAACATGCACATTGTTCATTATTGTCATCATGACAAACCAAGACAGCGTTGGACGTCAACTTGTCTTTTTTAAACAGTAAATCTGCCACAGAAAGATGAAGGATTTGACCCAAACCCAATCAAAGTCAATCTAAAATGTTTACTTACCGATGCAGACGAAAGGAAGCTTTTCTCCACATTGTCGCTCTCCCCATCGACCAGATTCACTTTTCAACAAAGCAACACACGATTCTTCACCGATCACAGTGTAAACGACTTGGCTTGTTCTCCAGTATCTCAGTGAGGAGTAAGTCTGGTCTGACCACGTCCACGGGTCTCTGAAGAGGCCAAGAAACACCTCATCAACAGCAGCAGCCACGTCTCGAATGATCTGGTTTTCTGCCTCATTCCTCACACTGGCCAGGTCGGTGTGGTGTGTCCTGCAGTAGTCTCGGGCATTTGTCCAATTCAGACGCTCTGTAGTGTGAACATACTGGTCTCTGCCATGTTTTTCTGCTAAATATAAAAGGAAGATGTTGCCGTTGTCAGCATCAGTTGCAAACAGCTCTATTAAGGTTTGTGTTTTTGGTGTTATTGTCAGCTTGATCTTCTACTAATGCAATTTAGTTTGAAAACAGCAGCACTACCATGTGACCTCTTATTATGGCGAAACACTCATGGAAGTCAAATACAGATAAAGATAAAGATAAATATAAGAATCTGTACGATATTATCTTTACAAATAAGAGGCCAAGTTTGGATCACTTGGACCAGTTTTTGTAACGTTTGGCAGGTTTCCACCAATGAGACTGACATCGTTGAGGTTGGTGAGCGCAGCTTTTAAGTTGGTGACCAATAAGACAACTTTAGGGATTAACCTCAATAAATCCAATGCAGATGTCCCACTTAAAATACAAACACGGTTGGACTGTACTCTGTTATATCTGTGCACATGAACATACGGTGTACAAACTTGCATGCCTGCATTTGAATGTGTGACAACAAAACGAGTGATACTCACCATCAAAACAAAGATAATACTGTGGGTACACGCAGTTACTCGTCAAAGGTTTCCCATCTTTGTATGACACACAGTTGTAACTGTTTTTTTGGCCCCAGATCAGATAATCTCTTTCTCCATCTTTGTAGAAATGTTTGTCCGCCAGAGACCAGTGCCATTTAGCATCCGTCCCTTTTGAAAGTCCGATCCACACGGCGTCATCGTATTTGCCTTCGACAGTTTGAAGAACCGTTTGCATCTCTTTCATGTCGTCTATGGTGGCCAAGTCAAAACCGTTCTCTCTGCAGTAGGTCTGAGCTTCGTACCAGGTTTTTGGCGTTTTGACTAGAAAGTATTGATGCTGGGAGACACATGAGGACAGAGTCCACGTCGCTGTGGGGGGGAAAGACACAGGCAGAAGAATGCAGTGATAAATTTATATAGAACATAAGGCGGGGAATTAAACAAATTTAAAACATTTTTAGAAAATGTGACTCATCTGTTGGATAAAATGTGAATACTAACAATAATTCATCAATATACTTTTTTTCTTAATAAAAAGAGGGAAATGTTGCAAAAACTTAAAAAAAAAAAAATATCAGTAAAAGGTTTGTTGCTCTTTTTTTTCTTTGCTAATCCTAACAACATGTACGCAATAAATAAAGAACAGCACTGACCTGAAATGAGCAGAATTAGACGTTTGATCCGGTCCATCGCTGTTGAAAGTTGATTTAGAAAAAATTTGTGTAAATGTCTGAGTCTTAATCACTCTAACAGCCCAACGTGAACAATCCCAAATAATTAAATGACTCAAAATACTGAAATTGTAAAAGGACAATGAAACTGTAATTCTACCAGTTAGTGTCCCTTGTCGTCCCCACCCACTTCTGGTCTAAGCCCCGCCCCCTCCGATTATGGCTCTAAATACAGATAATGGTGCACTAGAACCTGAGATTTAGAGATTAATTTATCAACCCCACAAACAAAGGCAAAACACATTTTACCGACTCAGTGATGCATATTTTTTACAAACTTATGCTAAGATTTAATTAGGATATGGCATGAAAAATATGTTTGATTAAAAGCAGACCCCGTCTCTGCCTGTACACGGATAGCTGTACAGTTTTCTAAATCAATAAATGAGTAGTTGACAAATTAAAAACAAATCTCGAAAACTATTTGTCAGACTGCAGCTCACAGGCATTAATCTGGTCAATTAAGAGATATGTTGTTATTGTTTGTTTTGTATTCCTGTCATCATTTTCTGTTTAAATGTTTTTCTCCAATTGGGCATAAAAGCATCATATGGTGTGACAAGCCATTTATCCTCAAGAACTATAAAAGGATGACATCTTTCTATCATATATATATATAAACAGTAATTTTCAGTTTTTACACTACAAAAATAAACGTTCAGTTTTTCACATATGTTGATATTTTGATGACAACAAAGGAGTTAACTGAACCGTCTCTGCCAGACAACGGTGTAAAAGGTAAAAACATAAATATATATATATATATACATATTCTGGGTGTTTGTGATAATAATCAAATGATTTTAATTATAAAAATACCATATCTCTTTACTAGAGGTCCAAATATTTCAATCATGTTTTATCTTTGATATAAAACACCAGAACTGAAAAGACCAACAGTTTCATCGATTTAACTTCCAATATCCAGTTCAGTTCAGTTCCAGAACAACAAACACTACAAAAATTCAGCAACAAAAACAATTATGACTTCTCTGTCAAGCCAGTGTTTTACTGCATTAAATAAATTATTATGGAAAGAAAACATTGAGATGTTGCGTGCAAAAATTAGAAACAAACGTACCTGATGTTTTGTGAGTCTTGATTTGTCAGTAGATTTAGAGGACTGTCTCTTGTGGAGGATATTTGCTTCCTTTCAAACAGATGATGTACTTTCAATACAGAAATAGTTCAGGCAGGTTCATTGTTCATCTGTTGCATATCTTGATTATGGAAATATTTCTTCCCCGGGATGTAAAATGAATGTAAAGCATTCATCCAAAAATGCAAAAGCGTGGCTTATCTGACCAAACATCAAATATTCCTGGATAATGTTTCCAGAAACAAACTATATGGTTTGGTTCAAAAATTAAAGGCCAATGTTCTCCACACTGCTCGGCCAATGGACTTTATATTTTGATGATGTCATGGAAATAAAACTTACTATTCTGCGTGCTGGAGAGTTTTTTTCTTTTTTCTTTTTATAAATATGAAGTGCAACACGATTGTCATGGAAATAAAACCTTAAATTATAGCTGTGTTTCTAACGCTCATCAGCAACATCAAATCGTTTCACTTCAATTTTCACGAAACTATTTCATGCTACTGTTGAGCAGCTGGTGAATTTGAACAATATGTCAGTGTTCACATTTTTGAAAGGTTATTTCTGACCCTTGTTTTCTGGGCACTTAACCTTACTGTTGTACTCGGGTCTTTCGTGACCCGTTTTCAAAACCATTTTGATCATAAATGTGTTATTTATTTGTCATTTAATTTCCCCAATTGACCGAAGATAACAACGATAACAACAAACAAAAAAATATCAATGATGACAACTTACAGTGAACTATGGCTGGTTGAAAAGAAAATATAGCATCTGTGGTACTCGGTGGTGCGATCACCCCGTCCCCAAGTTCAAAGCTCCACATGTGTGCAGCTGTCCTAACGAGTCCTTTGCTGTTTGATTCCCAACATGGGAACACAAAAAAAACCAACTCACACACTCACACATATGCACATACACACATTCGCACGCACACACACAGACACACACTCACATGTTCAAAGCTCCACATGTGTGCAGCTGTCCTAACTTGTCCTTTGATGTTTGATTCCCAACATGGGAACACAACAAAAACAAACTAACACACGCACGCACACACATACATAAGCACATACACACACACACACACACACACACACACACATACAAGGTGTGTAAAAATTAGTTGTTATAGTGTGATAATTAATGTATTATGTTTTATAAAATGTCAAAACAGACCATTTCAAAATAAATGAAAAATTAATTGGTTTCAAAACCATCTTTTTACAAAACTACAACAGGCACCAGACAGTGATATTCCATCAATAAATTTCCCTTTGATCTTATTTATCCTAAAAATAATACACAACTTTGGCTTCTTTTTCACTCAAAGATGAATTATAATTTCAGAAGAAATGAGGTCCAATGACCAAAAACTTTAAAGAGCGTAAAATCAGTGTCAGTGAGTTGGAATGAAGTTGGCTAACAAGGTTTGAAATTTTTTTTTGATGAATTTTCCATTATGCCTTACAAGCACTACAAAACAGACCGGGTCAGTTTTGACAACAGGAGGACAACAGGTGTGACTATTTGTCACTATTTATGTAATAATCCAAGAAAATACAATATAATTTTCATTATAATAATTTTTTTTTTTTTTTTAATCAAAAATGAGTACAAATTTTGTTAAAATTAGGTCTATTGACCATAAATAATAATTAAAAAAAAAAAAAAGTGTAAAACCAGTGTCAAGAAGTTGGAATCAAGTTGAATGACGAAGTTTAAAAAAACTTTTTATACATTTTTCATGATAGGACTACACACCTTTTGTCCTCAAACCTCTTGTATTGTGTCGGCGAAGACAGCAGGAAGGTTAAAGACTTACCGTACAGCGTTTTTCAACCCATTACAGAGTATTTTTTTTCTTAAATGCCCCAATGCAGTTAGTAGCCTGATGGCCAGGGTTGTTGAATTACACATCAGAATAAACTGCTCATCTGGATCATTGACATGACAATTAATCCTCAAACCTAAAGACTGTAGGGGTCATCTATGCTTCATGATAGTTTTATGTGCATTAACTTATTTAGATTAAACATCAATTTTTTTTTGTGGTAATGTAATAAATTGAGGAATGATGAGCTCTTTAAATTGAGTGTGGTGGCTCCGAACTTCAACAACAACAAACATCTGCATCTTACCGGCGTTTTGTTATTTTGATTTTTTTTTTTGAACACTGATGAATTAATTGCAGATGTGGAAAATTAACTGATGTTTAAAACTGCTCCCGCGAACGACAAATTTCTGCTTTTAAAGTTCTTCAATTCCCTAAAACTATATTTTTTGCAGGTATATTGCCAAAATACATGACGTAACAAACGTGGAATTTTTTTTCCCCTCTCAGTTCCTCGTAAGTTGTTTAATATGTTGCTTTAAACCAAAATAAATGGTAATAAGGGCATTGACCCTCCAGCTACATGTGATCGAAAAGTAAACATGTATTTGGTTTGTTATTGGGTTGATTTTTATTTTATGACGAACAACGTTACGAAGCAAAAAAGTAAGTACCAAACACCATTTTAACTTAAGAAAACAACAACAAACTGATATAACACATCATTTGACTTGGACCCCACAGGAAGAAGACTTTTTGTGATAAAGGAAAGAAGGTCAGTTTATCTTTAGTTAGGAAAAAAACCTTGTTTTTAGTGTGTGTGTGGGGGGGTAAATGTCCTTTCTGCCCTTTAAACACTGATAGGTGTGTGTGTGTTAAGGTCCTGATAATTATTGGTATAAATTGTATTTTGAAAAATGAACAAAATCCAAAAAGTAAGAAAAAAAAAGTAAACAGATCCCTGGTGGCCAAATCATGTAACTACGACAGGACGAGCACGTGGTACAACAGAAAGACGTCACGGGGTGATCTCCTGAAAATAAGCACGTGGATTGAATAGAGAACAATGTTCATATGAAAGAAAGCTGAAAGTTTAATAAACCAAAAGTGGCGAGTTGTATAATATTCCTCGAGACAAATACAAACTGTCTGAATAAGGCTGATCTTGGCCGTTATTGTTCAAAGAGTACATAAACACCAATAATTATAAACGATGAGACAAAACGTCACTTCTGTTCTGCCTCGTGCGTAAAACGCTCCCAGCTGCAGTCTGTTTGGAGACGGACATGGATCCTGCTCGTTATGTCCATTTTAACTACGTTGGAGTACTTGGAGTTACGTTTTCCAGTATAAGAGTCTGTTTGAAGCAGAATCACAACAATAATGTCGAAACACATTTTAACAATACGAGGAAATAATGAGCTCTTTAAACGGAGTGTGGTGGCTCTTAAAAGAGCCTTTGTGGTGTTGATGTGGAGCAACAGAAAGTTTAAGCTCTCTCTCCACGGATGCGGCGGGCCAGCTGGATGTCTTTGGGCATGATGGTGACTCTCTTGGCGTGGATGGCGCACAGGTTGGTGTCCTCAAACAGGCCGACCAGGTAGGCCTCGCTGGCCTCCTGCAGAGCCATGACGGCGGAGCTCTGGAAGCGCAGGTCGGTCTTGAAGTCCTGAGCGATCTCTCTCACCAGGCGCTGGAAGGGCAGCTTGCGGATCAGCAGCTCCGTGGACTTCTGGTAGCGGCGGATCTCTCTCAGAGCCACGGTACCGGGCCTGTAACGGTGAGGCTTCTTCACGCCGCCGGTGGCCGGGGCGCTCTTACGGGCGGCCTTGGTAGCCAGCTGCTTTCTGGGGGCTTTGCCTCCGGTGGATTTACGAGCGGTCTGCTTGGTTCTTGCCATCGTTTCTTCTTTCGCTGAACAGGAAATACAAAAGTGATGAAAAACGGGCGAGAAGCCCCGCTCTTAAAGCGTTGGAGCGGCCGTGAACTGATGACGCTGCTTCAGACCTCCGGCTCCTGATTGGTGGACGGCTCCTCGAGGAGCTCAGCACCGCCTCTAGAGGAGCGCGGCGCCGCTGATTGGACAGAAGTCTTTTCAAACTTCCCACCAAAACCTGAGCGCGGGCCGCCCTCTGCTGCGTCCTCACTGATTGGTCCGGCAGCAGCCGTCCAACGTTCCACATGTATAAATAGGAGGCTGTGGGCTGTTGAGCGTCACAGTTTCTCTGAGCTTCGACTTCTAGATAACTACAGCAATCATGAGTGGACGTGGAAAGACCGGCGGCAAAGCCAGAGCGAAGGCGAAGACCCGCTCCTCTCGTGCTGGACTCCAGTTCCCGGTCGGCCGTGTTCACAGGCTGCTCCGTAAAGGCAACTACGCTCACCGTGTCGGTGCCGGCGCCCCCGTTTACATGGCGGCTGTGCTGGAGTACCTGACCGCTGAGATCCTGGAGCTGGCTGGAAACGCCGCCCGTGACAACAAGAAGAGCCGTATCATCCCCCGTCACCTGCAGCTGGCTGTCCGCAACGACGAGGAGCTCAACAAGCTGCTGGGCGGAGTGACCATCGCTCAGGGAGGTGTGCTGCCCAACATCCAGGCGGTCCTGCTGCCCAAGAAGACCGAGAAACCCGCCAAGAAGTAAAAAGCTGGTGACCTGCTGGAAACCAGACCCCCAAAACGGCTCTTTTAAGAGCCACCAACTCCTTCAGAAAGAGCTCTGATCCTAATTCATCTGATGAATCATATCAAAATGTCTTTATGATTATCACAATTAATCTCCTAAAATTTCTGTCTTGTTTTTAACAATGATTCTGGAAAAACATCATGTTTGATCTTGAACTGTTTCTCAGCATAAAGTGACATTTATGATATTAAACATACAACAAAAGAGTATATCCAGAAATTATTATAGGAAACAAATATGAAAATGTGTTTTTGTCATCAAAATGGGATTAAAGTGAAGTTCTGAAACTATTTGTCATGAATTAATACTTTATTTTGGACCTGAGGTGTTTTGGTGAAGCTACTATAAACATGAACTGATTCTCTAATGAACAGCGTTGATGAACTGGTTGTTCCTGGAGAATATTCAGAGGTTAAATCTTCATATGATCTGCAACATTTTGTGAATTATTATACTAAATGAAATAGAAATAATGTGTAACATCACTTCATCTGCATGTTGTAGAAAATAAGATGAGAAACAAGGAACTTTGTGAATAATGAACAAATGATTTTTTTTTTCCAACAGATATTTCTGTTTAAAACAAATAACTTGGACTTTTGACTCCAGTCTGATCAATGAGATCCACGATGACATGATTATTTGTAGAATATTTATACCCAGAAATGATGTTTTTTTTTAATTTAAAAAATAAAAAAATGAAAATATGTGAACTATTTATAAAAGTGAAAAACACAAAACCAAACGTGTTGTCATACAAAAATGGGATTAAAGATATTAAAGATGTGAAAGTATGAAGTTAATGTTTCAGATTGGACCTGAAGTGTTTTAGTGAAGTTACTAAACTGACTGAACGTGATTCTCTAATTATGAATAAAGTGTTGATGAAGTGGTTGTTTGTATGAAGGAAAGATCTCTTTGAGGAGGATGTGGTGGCTCTTAAAAGAGCCTTTGACTTGTAGAAGTTGGAGGGTGATGACAGCTCACTTCTTCTTGGGTGCTGCCTTCTTCACTTTGGGTTTAGCTGCTTTCTTTGCGGGGGATTTCTTGACCGCAGCCACCTTCTTCACCACCTTCTTGGGGCTTTTGGATGCTTTCTTGGGGCTCTTGGATGCTTTCTTGGGGGCCGCTGCGGGCTTCTTGGCCTTCTTGGGGGACTTCTTGGCGACTGCTGCTGCCGCCGGCTTCTTCGCCTTCTTGGGGGACTTCTTGGCGGCTGCTGTGGGTTTCTTGGCGGCGGGCTTCTTCGCTTTAACGGCGGGTTTCTTCGCTGCCGTCTTGGGCTTGACATCGGCCTTCTTGTTCATCTTGAAGGAGCCGGAGGCCCCGGTCCCCTTGGTCTGGACCAGAGTCTCCTTGGCCACCAGGCTCTTGATGGCGGTCTTGACGCGGGACTTGTTCTTCTCCACGTCGTAGCCGGAGGCGGTCAGAGCCTTCTTGAGGGCGGTCGCGGACACTCCGCCGCGCTCCTTGGAAGCGGCCACAGTTTCCAGGATGAGCTGGGTGACGCTGGGACCGGTCTTCTTCGGCTTGGTGATCTTCTTCTTTGCTGCTGCTGCTTTGGCCGGAGCGGCGGCTGGAGCTGGAGCTAGTTCTGCCATTTTCCAATGTTCTCTTCCGTTTCTTTGTCGCGCTGCAACGAGTCAAACTGCAAATTCTACGAAGTCCGGAGCAAGTGGCTGCTTTTAAACACACCATGAGAACCGTGGAGACTCAGCCCAGCGCGAGGCTCCTCCGTGCAGGATGAACGGCGCCACTTGTGTTTTCTCTTCGGCGATAAACGAGTGAAAACCCCGTGTTGGAGCAGCTCTGCGGGCCGACAGCGGAGGAGCAGACAGCGGACTTGCGCGTCTTCGTGTTCATCTCATGCGGAGCTCTGCTGCTTTCCGCACTTTGTTCCTGGAGCCTCCAAACACCACCGATCCGCGGCGGCGTGCGGCGCTGCTCGGCGGCTTTTCGCCCTCTTTGCTCTCCTAAAACACTTTAAAACGCACCAGAGCTCCTTCAAAAACGGGTTTCCAGCTCGCTCACATGTTCGTTCAGAGACTCCGAGTCGAAACAAGAACGTGTCGAAGACCACTTTGGACTAAAATGAAGCTGTTCTGGTGGCAGCAAACACACCGACGATGGTGGAGGCTCCTGTCGTCGTCCAGCCAGACTTCCTATCAGAGCTGCTCGCTGTCCAGATGTTGCTGGAATACAGCTGTGTTTGGAAATGTTAGAAACAGAAACGTGAAATAAGCATGTTCTGATTGATCTTTTCTGAGTGTCATCAATATTACATATATCGCATATATATTATAAACAACTCGACACATCCAACCTCCTCATGTCTTCAGTCGGAGCTCAAAGAAACTGGAAGATGCCAAAAGTGTGAAAAATGCAACAACAGATTGTTTTCTTAGTTTGACAGATATGAAGGATGAAAGAGGTTGATGACGTCACAGTGTGACGTCACAGCGTTCCACAGCTGTTCCAGAGTTTCATTCATTTTTAATAAACAACACTAACGTTCATTCCAGCAGCTTTATTTCTCGTTTTACGGTGTTATTAACTATCAGGGCTGTTTGAAGTCAAATGAAGTCTTTCAGATCTGTTTTATTCCTTTTTCACTCTTCACATTTTACCTTACACAGTTTGTGGCTCTAAAAAGAGACTTTTGGTTTGTTGTAAGAATCTGCAGCATCAGCAGTCTTGAGTTTTAGTGTCTGATCTGGTTTTATATGAAATTTAGGAATATTTAAAAAAAACATGAAAGAAAGAAGTTTGAGTTCTGAACAAAAGAAAAAGCGTTTTGACCGTAAAATGTTCAACGAGACAAGAACATGTTTTCAATATTATCCTGATAGAGAAGCTCAGAAAGATGAACATTTAAACTTGCTTTTTTGAATTCGGAGAAATAAAACATGAAAAACCCAGAACCTTTTGTTTTATTGTCTTTGGGAAATTTCAGTTTATAGCAAGAATAAAACAAATAAACTAGAAATCTGCTGCTCAACATGAAGAGTTGAAGTTTGATCGTCAACGATCTTTGAATATGAAAATCATTTATTCTCAAACGATGTCACAGCTAAATAAATTCATTTATGAAGTTAAGTGATGTAATAATGAATAAATGACTGCAAATATCTCCATATAAATATAAGAGCAGAAACTAACAATATTTCAGTGTAGATTTATTCAACATTTCTTCATCACCAGTTTGGATTTGACTTCTAATGTCATTGGAGCCCAAACTCAGCTGGTTTTTCTTCACAACTCATTTTATGAAACCAAATTCTAACAACTTTTCTAAAAACAAGTTAATCAACGTCGTTCATTTAACTGGAGGACAGTTTTCTCTTTCAGAAGAAGTGTGTGGCTCTAAAAAGAGCCTTCGGGTTGTCTTCCACAGAAGAGGCCGTTTACTTGGAGCTGGTGTACTTGGTGACGGCCTTGGTGCCCTCGGACACGGCGTGCTTGGCCAGCTCCCCGGGCAGCAGGAGGCGCACGGCGGTCTGGATCTCCCTGGAAGTGATGGTGGAGCGCTTGTTGTAGTGAACCAGACGAGACGCCTCCGCGGCGATGCGCTCGAAGATGTCGTTCACGAAGGAGTTCATGATGCCCATGGCCTTGGAGGAGATGCCGGTGTCGGGGTGGACCTGCTTCATCACCTTGTACACGTAGATGGCGTAGCTCTCCTTCCTGGTCTTTCTCCTCTTCTTGCCTCCTTTGCCGGCCGTCTTGGTCGCGGCTTTCTTGGAGCCCTTCTTGGGGGCAGACTTGGCGGCTTCAGGCATTTTGATTCCTCGAGACGAAACGCGACGAGTGAGGTCGTCGGTGGGAGAAACAGAAACTCTACTTATTTGAGCCTGTATGCAAATAGAGCTGCAGAGTAGCACGCCTGTGATTGGTTGAGCAGCTCACTGGCGGTGGCGATTGAGGGTGCTGTTTCCATGGAAACATGTTAAAGTTTTGTGGAGGGCAGGTTGTTTGTGGCTGATTTCAGGTATTTTAGTGATGATCGGTGTCTCCGTGTTGGGATGCCGGTTGTTGAGTGAATGTTCGCTGAAGAAACGGGAGTCTGTGGGCCAGTTTGTTCTGGATGGTTTGCAGGTGTTGTTGTTGGAGATCCAGTATTCAAACAGAGATGAACAATAAATATAAACATTCAACAAACATCACGTAGGATTAAATGTTTTTTTTTTTTTTTTTTTTGTTATACTGGATAAGTCAACAATTTTGTCTGTACTACATAAGAGGAGGCTTGTAACCATGAGCTGATTCTTATTGAACTGGTGAATTTAATAAATGTCTCAATGCAAATAGAACAATACATATGGAAATATAAATATAAACTTATTAACATTAATATCTGCCAAGAAGACAGACAAGTGATGAATTAAAAACAGCAAATAAATTAGTTTAGAAATGTTCAGGCAACTTAAACGTGGATTACTGTAATATATTAAAGAGTATTTAGGACAGTCAGTGGAGCGTTTGATGGTTTCTATATAATAACTATTAAAAAGAAACAACGTGCAGATCAGATGAGTATTTCTGTTACATTTGTGCAGCGAATCGGAAATGAGCTCTTAAAGAAGGAGGTTGGCGGCCCTGAAAAGGGCCTTTGGGTTGTTGTTGGACGGACAACGTGAGTTTAACCGCCGAAACCGTACAGAGTGCGGCCCTGCCTCTTCAGAGCGTAAACCACATCCATGGCGGTCACAGTCTTCCTCTTGGCGTGCTCGGTGTAGGTGACGGCGTCACGGATCACGTTCTCCAGGAACACCTTCAGCACACCGCGGGTCTCCTCGTAGATCAGACCGGAGATACGCTTCACGCCGCCGCGGCGAGCAAGACGGCGGATGGCGGGCTTGGTGATTCCCTGGATGTTATCACGGAGGACTTTCCGGTGCCGCTTAGCGCCTCCTTTACCGAGTCCTTTTCCTCCCTTTCCTCTGCCGCTCATTGTCAATGCTTAATAGATTTATTACTTAATGAACAGCAGCGGTGGGGTCCTGGTATTTAAATCCTGTCTGAGGACGTGTTAGAAGACAGGGGAAGACCCGTCCATCTTCTTCTGTGGACTTTCATGGCGCTCAGAAACAACTGGTTTGGTTGATTGCCGCCACCTACTGACCAACATTAGAAACAGCAGGACTCCTCAAAGACTGTGAGCACAAACATGAAAAGCAACAAATATTGAAGTGAACAAAACACAGACAACAATTGTCTTTGTTTTTTGTCCTTTATATTGAGTGATTTAGCTTAATTTGTGTTGTGTGACAGTTCAAACTAAACAGATTCAGAATCAGTGAAACAAGCAGACTTAATGACTCTTAAAATGTCAATTTAAAGTTCCATTAAACTCAAACTTCAGTTTATTCTGCTGTGTAATTCAACAACTCTTCAGGCTACTAACTGCATTGGGCAATTTCATTTAATTGAGAGTAAATGTTTTTGACTTGTGTCCAAAGATTTTTGAATTCAGATGAAAGATTTTTATATTGAGACTATAAGTTTCTTTGTTGAGCACACAGGTATTTATATTGAGACTATAGTTTTTGACTTGTCAACAAAGGTTTTTATATTGAGACTATAGTTTTTGACTTGTCAAAAAAGGTTTTTTAATTGAATATAAGGTCGAAGGACCAAAGGTTTTTAATTTGCAGCCAAAAAGTCCAGTTTCATAAACAAAATTCTCAATTCTTTGACCAAAACTAATGAAACTGCATTTTTTTACAACACAAATCATTTTATTCTCACTTTATATATTTTTACTTACAAACTTGATTTTTGATTGCAGGGCAAGAAATTAGCTTTTAAGACTTTTTTTTTTTGCTTGCATAATAAAGACTCCGAAATATCTTCATAGAGACATAGCAGGAGGCGAACACACAGTCCAGTCATGAGGCGAGACCACAGCGCCACCTATTGGCCACAGGGTTGGGCAGACTTTTAAGTAGGCTAATATTACATCACTGCTCCGAATCAGTTCATTTTAAAAGTTAGAGAGACAATCAATAAAAAACAAATTCACACTTAAACAACATTTCTACGTTTGATTGATTTGTGTTCCATTGTGCTGATTTGTAGTTGTATTTCTTTGATGGGATTGCCAGGGGGTGAAGATAAAATGTGGTGAGGATGGGTAAGTGATCACTGTTGAGGTGATGTGATGGAGTTTTTGGGCCAGGTCGGGTGAAGGTCACGTCCTTATCACGCAAATGTTTCTTCCTTCGAATGCAAAACAGCGTCCTTCCTTGTTTGTGACTCGTGTTTGAGTATCTAGTCCCGGTATGACCATTCTTTTGGATACTTTAGCTTTTGAAAAGCAAACACAATACGGGGAAAGCAAAAGAAATACGTGAAAAGTAAAGATAATATGGGTATAGTAAAGACAATACAGGAAACAAAACAGCAATAAGGGAAAAGCAAAGACAATACTCTTTGTCATTTGTCTTTATATTTCCAAATTTTGTTTTATTTATCCATTTATTCATTCCACTTAATATTTCCACACTTTTCCTAATTCTTTTACAGATATATTCTTTATTATGGGACTCCTATCGCTCTATATTATGGAGATCGCTCCATACAAATCAACTGGCTTAGTGTCATTTCATGTATTCCACAGAGGTTTGCACCATAACTGCAGTACTAGTAGTTTTAGAACCTTCATCTTTATCATCCTCATCATCCTCATCTTCATCTTCATCATCATCCTCATCTTCATCATCATCATCATCACTCTAACCAGTTTTAAACCAGTTAATTACAGTTTTTAACTACTAAATGTTAACGTAAAAACGTAAAATTAATTTTGTCTCAGGTTTTTTAATATGTTGCACATTAGTTATTGCTCCGTCTCACTTTGTATTCTATCGTTTGTATGTGATCAACATGCACTTGACAGTAAGTCCACGTTAAATTAAAATAAATAAAAAATGTACCACACTAAATCATTTGTTGCTGTTTTAAAGCAAAAATAATCAGCAAAACCAAAACAATCCGCAAACTAAAAGTAAAGCTGCAAACTTTGTTGGTAGCGGTTTGACTCTGTGAACTTCACTATGACTAAACACACATTTGCAAACGTTTAAAGTCACACAGCCTCTGATTCGTTCATCTCTTCAGCCACGTCCATTTGGTTCCTTGGTGAAAACACTTCCATTTACATGCTTTTTCCATCGTAGTTGGACACCAGTCACGTTGGCGTTACTCAGGCGCTGCTTTAACTGAGGAGAAAATTAACAAAAGAAAAGCAAAGCTGAAACCTGCAGTAACAAATGTTTTTGCCCACCTGGGAGAAGCAAAGACTTATGGAGCAGCATTTTAAGCTTTGTTCAGACTACCAGCTCAAATACACTTTTTCTCATATCCAGATTTTATTCAGATTGTTTTTTGAAAGTCTGAACAATAAAACACATGAATTGTAATTCTTGAAAATGGGATCAAAACCACATTTGAAGGTGGTTTGAAGTTTGATTCCAGTTAAATTTCTACAGATGCAGCTAAATAATGTGATATTGATTAGATTTCTCTAACTGTGTGTCTGTCTGAGTTTCACTGAAATCAAATCATTTAGCTGAATGTGTTGAAACTTCCTGCAACCTGGTGAAGGTAGGTTAGCTAGCCAGCACTGTTTATATTCTCAGCAGTTAGAGTTTGTGTTTGTGACAAAAACAATAACTTAGCTGCAAATAACAGCAGAAGAACAAGCTAACACGAACGTTATTCCTTCCACTGATGCTAAAGTCACTTTAATTCAGGGACTTCAGGAGCTCCTAATAATTTAAAAGTATATTGAACTCTTTTTTCATGAGTCTAGTCGCAGGTCTCAGGTGTTGTTCAGACTGCAGGCAAAGTGGATTTGCTTCACTAATCCATCTGCATGGGTTGCCGTGGTAACGATGTAAATGTGGCTACGCAGGGACAATGGCTTTTAAATGAGGACGTAAAGTGTCTGTGGACAATTTACTTCAGCATGTCCACAGACTCTGATAGCACTTTACTAACGGCAGCATGTGGTGCGTTCCAGTAGCGATACTAATAAACTATTTAGTACAACAGACAAAGATTTAGTACGTCCCAACACACAGTATGTGAAATGTGGTGTGCATGAATGCTGCAGTACTGAAAAAAGAAAGAAAAACAATGAAATTTGGATATGATATTCATGTGTCCATTCAAACAGACAGACTGTGATTTTTCATTAACTCTGCATCAGACAGCACATTTCATTTTGTGTGAGACTCACTTGCGTCAGTATGCCGTCTTGCACTGCCGGGTCGTTGAGGTCCAACTGTGATCCGTGTGAGTCGATCCTCACCTTGAAGATCCTCACAATGGGACCTAATACAAAGAGACAAACATGCACATTGTTCATTATTGTCATCATGACAAACCAAGACAGGGTTGGACGTCAACTTGTCTTTTTTCAAACAGTAAATCTGCCACAGAAAGATGAAGGACTTGACCCAAACCCAATCAAAGTCAATCTAAAACGTTTACTTACCGTTGCAGACGAAAGGAAGCTTTTCTCCACATTGTCGCTCTCCCCATCGACCAGATTCACTTTTCAACAAAGCAACACACGATTCTTCACCAATCGCAGTGGCAACAATTTGGCTTGTTCTCCAGTATCTCAGTGAGGAGTAAGTCTGGTCTGACCACGTCCACGGGTCTCTGAAGAGGCCAATAAACACCCGATCACCAGCAGCCACGTCTCGAATGATCTGGTTTTCTGCCTCATTCCTCACACTGGCCAGGTCGGTGTGGTGTGTCCTGCAGTAGTCTCGGGCATTTGTCCAATTCAGACGCTCTGTAGTGTGAACATACTGGTCTCTGCCATGTTTTTCTGCTAAATATAAAAGGAAGATGTTGCCGTTGTCAGCATCAGTTGCAAACAGCTCTATTAAGGTTTGTGTTTTTGGTGTTATTGTCAGCTTGATCTTCTACTAATGCAATTTAGTTTGAAAACAGCAGCACTACCATGTGACCTCTTATTATGGCGAAACACTCATGGAAGTCAAATACAGATAAAGATAAAGATAAATACAAGAATCTGTACGATATTATCTTTACAAATAAGAGGCCAAGTTTGGATCACTTGGGCCAGTTTTTGTAGCGTTTGGCAGGTTTCCACCAATGAGACTGACATTGTTGAGGTTGGTGAGCGCAGCTTTTAAGTTGGTGACCAATAAGACAACTTTAGGGATTAACCTCAATAAATCCAATGCAGACGTCCCACTTAAAATACAAACACGGTCGGACTGTACTCTGTTATATCTGTGCACATGAACATACGGTGTACAAACTTGCATGTCTGCATTTGAATGTGTGACAACAAAACGAGTGATACTCACCATCAAAACAAACTGAATACTGTCGGTACCCGCAGTTATTCGTCAAAAGTTTCCCATCTTTGTATAACACACAGTTATTTGATATTTGGCCCACGGTCAGATAATCTCTTTCTCCATCTTTGTAGAAATGTTTGTCCGCCAGAGACCAGTGCCATTTAGCATCCGTCCCTTTTGAAAGTCCGATCCACACGGCGTCATCGTATTTGCCTTCGACAGTTTGAAGAACCGTTTGCATCTCTTTCATGTCGTCTATGGTGGCCAAGTCAAAACCGTTCTCTCTGCAGTAGGTCTGAGCTTCGTACCAGGTTTTTGGCGTTTTGACTAGAAAGTATTGATGCTGGGAGACACATGAGGACAGAGTCCACGTCGCTGTGGGGGGGAAAGACACAGGCAGAAGAATGCAGTGATAAATTTATATAGAACATAAGACGGGGAATTAAATATAAATCTGAATTGTAAAGATTTTTAGAAGCTCAAAATGTCAGTAATTTGTTGGATAAAATATGAATACTAACATTGATTCATCAATGTACTTTTTTTCTTCATATGAAGGGGGAAATGTTGCAAAAATGTCAATAAATAATGTCTCAGTAAAAGGTTTGTTGCTATTTTTTTTTTCTTTGCTAATCCTAACAACATGTACACAATAAATAAAGAACAGCACTGACCTGAAATGAGAAGAATTAGACGTTTGATCCGGTCCATCGCTGTTGAAAGTTGATTAAAAAGAAATGTGTGTAATTGTCTGAGTCTTAATCACTCTGACGGCCCAATATGAAACATGAAATGCTGATTTATTGATTATGACATGATCCATCTACCTGAGCATTACAGAGGAAGAGCTGAACCCTGAACTCTTCTCCAATAAAAGTTAAATAAGAGTCCACTACAATCCCAAACAATGTAAACAACTCAAAATACTGAAATTGTAAAAGGACAATGAAACTGTAATTCTACCAGTTAGTGTCCCTTGTTGTCCCCACCCACTTCTGGTCTAAGCCCCGCCCCCTCTGATTACAGCTCTAAATACAGATAATGGTGCACTAGAACCTGAGATTTAGAGATTAATTAATCAACCACACGAACAAAGGCAAAACACATTTTACCATCTTAGAGATGCATATTTTTTACAAACTTATGCTAAGATTTAATTAGGATATGGCATGAAAAATATGTTTGATTAAAAGCAGACCCCCGTCTCTTTGCCTGTACATGGATAGCTGTACAGTTTTCTAAATCAATAAATGAGTAGTTGACAAATTAAAAACAAATCTTGAAAACTATTTGTCAGACTGCAGCTCACAGGCATTAATCTTGTCAATTAAGAAATATGTTGTTATTGTTTGTTTTGTATTCCTGCCATCATTTTCTGTTTAAATGTTTTTCTCCAATCGGGCATAAAAGCATCACATGGTGTGACAAGACATTTATCCTCAAGAAATATAAAAGGATCACATCTTTCTATGATAGATATATACAGTAATTTTCAGTCATTACACTACAAAAAAAAACTTTCAGTTTTTCACAAATGTTGATATTTTGATGACAATAAAGGAGTTAACTGAACTGTCTCTGCCAGACAACCGTGTAAAATGTAAAAACATAAAAAATATATTTATATTCTGGGTGTTTGTGATTATAACCAAATGAAATCAAAAGAAATATGGTACTTTTTTTAATTAGACCAAATTGGTCAAATTAAAAAAGTACTATATTTCTTTACTGGAGGTCCAAATATTTAAATAAAGTTTTAACTTTGATATAAAACACCAAAAGACCAACAGTTTCATCGATTCAATTTCCAATATCCAGTTCAGTTCAGTTCCAGAACAGCAAAAACTACAAAAATGCAGCAACAAAAACAATTATAACTTCTCTATCAAGCCAGTGTTTTACTGCATTAAAGAAATTATTATGGAAAGAAAACATTGAGATGTTGTGAGCGAAAATTAGAAACAAACTTACCTGATGTTTGGTGAGTCTTGATTTGTCAGTGGATTTAGAGGATTGTCTCTTGTGGAGGATATTTGCTTCTTTTTAAATAGACGCACTTTTAATACAGAAATAGTTCAGGCGGGTTCATTGTGCATCTTTTGCATTTATTGATTTATGGAAATATTTCTTCCCCGGGATGTAAAACAGATGGAAAGTGGAGCTTATCTGGGCGAGCTAAATGTAACATTTGTTTGCAGTCGGAGGTTTCCCGATAGCAATTTTAAAGAAGTCTATTTGATAGCAGTGGTCTAAAGGATAAATTCAACACGATTGTCATATAAATAAAACTTTCAATTATAGCTGTATTTCAAACGCTCATTAGCAACATCAAATCGTTTCACTTCAGTTTTCAGTGACACAAAACACAAAACTATTTCATGCTACTGTTAAAGCACTCCAGGCAACAACAACAAAAATACCCAGGAAGGATACAGCACAGACAATTAACACAGAAGTTATGCAAAGTACTTTTTAACACCTGAAAGATCCAGATCACTGCATCTAAACCAAACACATAACTTTGCCTGCTAAATGTTTGCTTTCAGCTGCTGTGGGATGCTGCCGCGGTTCGGTGTCACTCTGTGAGCATTGAAATATAAAACAGTAGAAAACACCAACAACTGAAGAGACACACCATTTATTGCTGTATTTATAAAACTGGCGCCATTTTCTTTTTGAAAATAATTTCCCTGTAATTCCCTCTGAATATTACTCTCCAAAACAATAGAAATAAACACAAGTGCAATTAAAATCAAAATAATTAAAATAACAAATCAAATTCGCCCCATTACTCAAACGAAAAGTGTCAAAATACCAGATTTATATAAAAAAAAAAAAAAAAAAAAAAATTCTGTATTACTGCATCAAGACCTTTGTGCTATTATTATCGATTCAACTCTACTATTTTACAATAAATTCATAATCTGTTGGCAAAAAGCACATGACGGCAACAGCTGATCAGCAATAATAAAAAAAAAGCTACTCTAAACAAGAGCTTGCAGTAAAACTAATTTTTAAACACTGAAAAGACAGGAACACATTTTTAGTAACAGGAAGAAAAAAAATATAAACATAAGTATATATATATATATATATATATATATATATATATATATATATATATATATATATGCATATTAAATCATTACTGCAAGATGTTACATGCAGTATACTAACTAGCATGTGAACTGCACTAATTCAATTAAATAACTCCAAATTTAAACATTGCATATCCATCACGGTCATCCCCAAAAACACAGGAAAGTAGTTCCTTAATCGTTCACCTTTGTGTGAGGATGAATTCGAGAGTTTTTAAACATGATTTACCATTTTACCATTAGCCATTTACCACACATTTTAAATGTGAAAATAAAGAAAATACTTTTTGCCATCTCATCTCACTTGGCGGTTATTACCTTCACAGGTTGTGATATGTACTGTGAAGTTGAAAATTGAATTCAGTTTAATGATTAAACTTTGAAGATTTGGTGGTATTAACCTTTTAAAAACACACCTATTGTTTAGGCCTCCGCTCGAAAATTGCATACCCATAATAAAAAGAGTATATCTTTGCAACCACAAGGTCTATTTGAATAATGTTGGTGTAATAATAAAGGAAACACTTGTGAGATTTGTTCAGATGTGTAAATATCAGTATATATGTCCATATTTTAATAATAGTTTGGCTAAATCTTCTCCCCCAATTGGGGGCTTCTCAGGCTTAAAAGGTTAAGGGCTACAGCCTGCAATAGCTGTCTCAATTTGCTTTGTTATACTTCATCAAATGTTCCCAGTCGGATCCTTGAAAAAAAAAAAAAAAAAGAATACTTAAGATTTTTAGCCACTTTGACTGTTCACTGCGTACAGGTGTTTGTTGTGAAATTTTCAGAATCAATATATCGATTAGAAAACCTCTACAGGTTGGATGAGATGCTAGAAATTTTGATGAAACTTACCAACTGTTGTTTGGTCAGTGGATAATTGCATTTGAGCTTTATCCTCTCCAACAGGTCTAATGAGGCTCACATCCTGATCATGCAAATGTTTCTTCCTCAGAATTCAAAACAGCGTCCTTCTTTGTTTGTGACTTGTGTTTAGTTACTTAGTCTCGGTATGACCATTTGTTTGAATACTTTAGGTTTTGAAAAGCAAAGACAAGACAAAGAAAGTAAAGACAATACAGGTATAGCAATGGATATACGTGAAGAGTAAAGACATTACAGGAAATGCAAAAGCAAAAAGGGAAAAGCAAAGACAATAAGGGAAAAGCAAAAGCATTACGGGAAAAGTAAAAACAAACAAACAATCTGAATACTAACATTGATTCATCAATGTAATTTTTTCTTAATATAAAGGGGGAAATGTTGCAAAAATGTCAATAAATAATGTCTCAGTAAAAGGTTTGTTGTTCATTTTTTTCTTTGCTAATCCTAACAACATGTACGCAATAAATAAAGAACAGCACTGACCTGAAATGAGCAGAATTAGACATTTGATTCGGTCCATCGCTGTTGAAAGTTCATAAAAAAAGATGAATGTGCTTAAATGTCTGAGTCTTAGTCACTCTAACAGCTTAATATGAAACATGAAATGCTGATTTATTGATTATGACATAATCCGTCTACCTGAGCATTGTAGAGAGGAAGAGCTGAACCCTTAACTATTCTCCAATAAGAGTCCACTACAATCCCAAATAATTAAATGACTCAAAATACTGACATTTTATCTTCATCCCATATCCATTTCAGGTTTATAGGAGCAAATTCAGGTTAGTCCCCACCCACTTCTAGTCTAAGCCCCGCCCCCTCAGATTAAATACAGATAATGGCGCACTAGAACCTGAAATTTAGAGATTAATTAATCAACCACACGAACAAAGGCAAAACACATTTTACCGACTCAGTGATGCATATTTTTTACAAACTTATGCTAAGATTTAATTAGGATAGGGCATGAAAAATACGTTTGATTAAAAGCAGACCCCGTCTCTTTGTCTGTACACAGGTAGCTGTACAGTTTTCTAAATCAATAAATGAGTAGTTGACAAATTAAAAACAAATCTTTGAAAACTATTTGTCAGACTGCAGCTCACAGGCCTTAATCTTGTCCATGAAGAAATATGTTGTTAATGTTTGTTTTCTATTCCTGCCATCATTTTCTGTTTAAATGTTTTTCACCAATCAGGCATAAAAGCATCAAATCCAAAAACATGCACCTCAGGTCAGGTTACCTGGCTGCTAGTGGCAGCCTGTTGCAGCAGCTTCCCCCTGAGAGCCCCCCCTGCTGTCACGAAGAAATTTCCCCTCGGGGATTAATAAAGTGAAATAAAATAAATAAAAATAAAACAAATAAATATGGTGTAACAAGCCATTTATCCTCAAGAAATATAAAAGGATCACATCTTTCTATCATAGATATAAACAGTAATTTTCAGTTTAAACACTACAAAAATAAACTTTCAGTTTTTCACAGATGTTGATATTTTCATGACAACAAAGGAGTTAACCAAACCGTCTCTGCCAGACAACCGTGTAAAAGATTTAAAAAAAACAAAAAACAGTTTGCGAGCCGTTTGGCTACGCCCACTCGCAAAACACATCAGATGTATCGTCTCACCACGTCGGATGTATGTGTAACGTTTCGTGAGGTTTCAAGCACCCTTTGACCTTAAACATCAACTTCCTGTGTCACGGCGAGACATCAAACTTTGCCGCATCGTCACAGCGACGCCCATTGACAAAGTCGAACGAATGTCTCAATATATCATCAACTACATGTTTAGGTTATTGTGACCTGACTTTACATTCATGTGATCAACCAGCTCGACGTAGAATGTGAAAGTATGAAAAGTGTCATTTCCAGTGGCCAACAGGGGGCGCTGTGACTATGAGCGAATATTACCCCACAGGGGTCTCCAGGGCGGGGCTGTTATCATACCTGTGATGTTTGGAGAAGGTCGGTCCATGTACATAAGATTTAAAGCAACTCGTAGTTTCATGGCGAGACGCTCAAAATGGCCACCACACTATGGGCACACACATCGATGAAAACGAATTATTTATCCAATTTTTAATCCCAAACATGTTTTCTATCCATAGAACCTAAATTCAAGTCGGTCGGACAAAATCCCTCGGAGGAGTTCGACAAAGTACAACGTGTCAGAATCGCCCAAAATGGCGACTAAATTCAAAATGGTGGACTTCCTGTCGAGTTGACGTAACGGTGCAATGTAACTTTTTTGTGCGTCTAAGTGTGATACACGTGTCCACCAGATTTCATGAATTTAGGTAAATGTGGCCGCCGGGGCATCTCTGTAGGGGGCGCTATCGAGGCATTTGGCCACGCCCACTCGCGACTCCACTAGAATACTAAATTTTTTGCCAGGAGATATACGTGTATCCACTTTCATGAGTTTTTGAAAATGATAAAGCTTCCAAAAAGGAAAATCACTTTACGTAAGGAGAAGAACGACAAACGACTAACTACCAAGAACATTTTTATGAAATACAATCGGGCTTTCGCACCGACGCTCGGTGCTCGGGCCCTAAAAAGTACCATATTTCTTTACTCGAGGTCCAAATATTTAAATTAAGTTTTATCTTTGACATAAATCACCAAAACTGAAAAGAGCAACAGTTTTGTCATTTCAATTTCCAACATCCAGTTCAGTTTAGTTCCAGAACAACAAACAAGATGTTAGAAAATCAGAAATAAACTTACCAAATGTTTGCCGAGTCTTGATTTGTCAGTGGATTTATAGGATTGTTTCTTGTGGAGGATATTTGCTTAAATTCAAATAGATGTTGTACTTTTGATACAGAACTGGTCCAGGCAGGTTCATTATACATGTGTTGCATTAACTGATCCATGGAAATACTTCTTCTCCAGGATGTAAAACGAATGGAAAGCCGACATCCAAAAATGCAAAGTGTAGCTTATCTGTACTCACTAAAGAGACAAAAAAGAACCATTTTTATGGAAAATATATAATTAACCAATATCTGCTAATGAGATAGAAAAGTGACAAAATGAAATACTAAATAGAAAGAAAGAATTAGGAAGTTCAAGAAATTTAAAGCTAACTAGTGTTAAAACAGGACTTTTAGGTTGGTAGAGGGTCAAATGTGTTTTATTTTATATATATATATAATAAGAGTAACGTGCAGACTCGTACAGTAATACTGTTGGTCAGAAATGAGCTCTTAAAGAAGGAGGTTGGCGGCCCTGAAAAGGGCCTTTGGGTTGTTGTTGGACGGACAACGTGAGTTTAACCGCCGAAGCCGTACAGAGTGCGGCCCTGCCTCTTCAGAGCGTAAACCACATCCATGGCGGTCACAGTCTTCCTCTTGGCGTGCTCGGTGTAGGTGACGGCGTCCCGGATCACGTTCTCCAGGAACACCTTCAGCACACCGCGGGTCTCCTCGTAGATCAGACCGGAGATACGCTTCACGCCGCCGCGGCGAGCCAGACGGCGGATGGCGGGCTTGGTGATTCCCTGGATGTTATCACGGAGGACTTTCCGGTGCCGCTTAGCGCCTCCTTTACCGAGTCCTTTTCCTCCCTTTCCTCTGCCGCTCATTGTTAATGTTTGAGAGATTTATTACTTAATGAACAGCAGCGGTGGGGTCCTGGTATTTAAAGCCTCTCTGAGGACGTGTTAGAAGACAGGGGAAGACCCGTTCATCTTCTTCTGTGGACTTTCATGGCGCTCAGAAACAACTGGTTTGGTTGATTGCCGCCACCTACTGACCAACATTGGAAACAGCAGGACTCCTCAAAGACTGTGAGCACAAACATGAAAAGCAACAAATATTGAAGTGAACAAAGCACAGAGAACAATTGTCTTTGTTTTTTGTCCTTTATATTGAGTGATTTAGCTTAATTTGTGCTGTGTGACAGTTCAAACTAAACAGATTCAGAATCAGTGAAACAAGCAGACTTAATGACTCTTAAAATGTCAATTTAAAGTTCCATTAAACTCAAACTTCAGTTTATTCTGCTGTGTAATTCAACAACTCTTCAGGCTACTAACTGCATTGGGCAATTTAATTTAATTGAGAGTAAATGTTTTTGACTTGTGTCCAAAGATTTTTGAATTCAGATTACAGGTTTTTGAGTTGTCACCAAAGGTTTTTGAATTGAGATGAAAGATTTTTATATTGAGACTATAAGTTTCTTTGTCGAGCACACAGGTTTTTATATTGAGACTATAGTTTTTGACTTGTCAACAAAGGTTTTTGAATTGAATATAAGGTCAAAGGACCAAAGGTTTTTAATTTGCAGCCAAAAAGTCCAGTTTCATAAACAAAATTCTCAATTCTGTGACCAAAACTAATGAAACTGCAGTTTTTTACAACATAAATCATTTTATTCTCACTTTATATATTTTTACTTACAAACTTGATTTTTGATTGCAGGGCAAGAAATTAGCTTTTAAGACTTTTTTTTTTTTTTGCTTGCATAATAAAGACTCAGAAATACCTTCATAGAGACATAGCAGGAGGTGAACACACAGTCCAGTCATGAGGCGAGACCACAGCGCCACCTATTGGCCACAGGGTCGGGCAGACTTTTAAGTAGGCTCATATTACATCACTGCTCCTAATCAGTTCATTTTAAAAGTTAGAGAGACAATCAATAAAAAACAAATTCACACTTAAACAACTTTTCTATGTTTGATTGATTTGTGTTCCATTGTGCTGATTTGTAGTTGTATTTCTTTGATGGGATTGCCAGGGGGTGAAGATAAAATGTGGTGAGGATGGGTCAGTGATCACTGTTGAGGTGATGTGATGGAGTTTTTGGGCCAGGTCGGGTGACGGTCAAATCCTAATCATGCAAATGTTTCTTCCTCAGAATGCAAAACAGCGTCCTTCCTTGTTTGTGACTCGTGTTTGAGTATCTAGTCCCGGTATGACCATTCTTTTGGATACTTTAGCTTTTGAAAAGCAAACACAATACGGGGAAAGCAAAAGAAATACATGAAAAGTAAAGATAATATGGGTATAGTAAAGACAATACAGGAAACAAAACAGCAATAAGGGAAAAGCAAAGACAATACTCTTTGTCATTTGTCTTTATATTTCCAAATTTTGTTTTATTTATCCATTTATTCATTCCACTTAATATTTCCACACTTTTCCTAATTCTTTTACAGATATATTCTTTATTATGGGACTCCTATCGCTCTATAGTATGGAGATCGCTCCATACAAATCAACTGGCTTAGTGTCATTTCATGTATTCCACATAGGTTTGCACCATAACTGCAGTACTAGTAGTTTTAGAACCTTCATCTTTATCATCCTCATCATCCTCATCTTCATCTTCATCATCATCCTCATCTTCATCATCATCATCATCACTCTAACCAGTTTTAAACCAGTTAATTACAGTTTTTACCTACTAAATGTTAACGTAAAAACGTAAAATTAATTTTGTCTCAGGTTTTTTAAGATGTTGCACGTTAGTTATTGCTCCGTCTCACTTTGTATTCTATCGTTTGTATGTGATCAACATGCACTTAACAGTAAGTCCACGTTAAATTAAAATAAATAAAAAATGTACCACACTAAATCATTTGTTGCTGTTTTAAAGCAAAAATAATCAGCAACACCAAAACAATCCGCAAACTAAAAGTAAAGCTGCAAAATGTGTTGGTAGCGGTTTGACTCTGTGAACTTCACTATGACTAAACACACATTTGCAAACGTTTAAAGTCACACAGCCTCTGATTCGTTCATCTCTTCAGCCACGTCCATTTGGTTCCTTGGTGAAAACACTTCCATTTACATGCTTTTTCCATCGTAGTTGGACACCAGTCACGTTGGCGTTACTCAGGCGCTGCTTTAACTGAGGAGAAAATTAACACAAGAAAAGCAAAGCTGAAACCTGCAGTAACAAATGTTTTTGCCCACCTGGGAGAAGCAAAGACTTATGGAGCAGCATTTTAAGCTTTGTTTATTCTGCCAGCTCAAATACGCTTTTTCTCATATCCAGATTTTATTCAGATTGTTTTTTGAAAGTCTGAACAATAAAACACATGAATTGTAATTCTTGAAAATGGGATCAAAACAACATTTGAAGGTGGTTTGAAGTTTGATTCCAGTTAAATTTCTACAGATGCAGCTAAATAATGTGATATTGATTAGATTTCTCTAACTGTGTGTCTGTCTGAGTTTCACTGAAATCAAATCATTTAGCTGAATGTGTTGAAACTTCCTGCAACCTGGTGACGGCAGGTTAGCTAGCCAGCACTGTTTATATTCTCAGCAGTTAGAGTTTGTGTTTGTGACAAAAACAATAACTTAGCTGCAAATAACAGCAGAAGAACAAGCTAACATGAACGTTATTCCTTCCACTGATGCTAAAGTCACTTTAATTCAGGGACTTCAGGAGCTCCTAATAATTTAAAAGTATATTGAACTCTTTTTTTATGAGTCTAGTCGCAGGTCTCAGGTGTTGTTCAGACTGCAGGCAAAGTGGATTTGCTTCATTAATCCATCTGCATGGGTTGCCGTGGTAACGATGTAAATGTAGCTACGCAGGGACAATGGCTTTTAAATGAGGAAGCAAAGTGTCTGTGGACAATTTACTTCAGCGTGTCCACAGACTCTGATGGCGCTTTACTAACGGCAGCATGTGGTGCGTTCCAGTAGCGATACTAATAAACTATTTAGTACAACAGACAAAGATTTAGTACGTCCCAACACACAGTATGTGAAATGTGGTGTGCACAAATGCTGCAGTACTGAAAGTAGAAAGAAAAACTATGAAATTTGGATATGATATTCATGTGTCCATTCAAACAGACAGACTGTGACTTTTCATTAACTCTGCATCAGACAGCACATTTCATTTTGTGTGAGACTCACTTGCGTCAGTATGCCGTCTTGCACTGCCGGGTCGTTGAGGTCCAACTGTGATCCGTGTGAGTCGATCCTCACCTTGAAGATCCTCACAATGGGACCTAATACAAAGAGACAAACATGCACATTGTTCATTATTGTCATCATGACAAACCAAGACAGAGTTGGACGTCAACTTGTCTTTTTTTAAACAGTAAATCTGCCACAGAAAGATGAAGGACTTGACCCAAACCCAATCAAAGTCATTCTAAAACGTTTACTTACCGATGCAGACGAAAGGAAGCTTTTCTCCACATTGTCGCTCTCCCCATCGACCAGATTCACTTTTCAACAAAGCAACACACGATTCTTTACCAATCGCAGTGTTAACGGCTTGGCTTGTTCTCCAGTATCTCAGTGAGGAGTAAGTCTGGTCTGACCACGTCCACGGGTCTCTGAAGAGGCCAACAAACACCCGATCACCAGCAGCCACGTCTTGAATGATCTGGTTTTCTGCCTCATTCCTCACACTGGCCAGGTCGGTGTGGTGTGTCCTGCAGTAGTCTCGGGCATTTCTCCAATTCAGACGGTCTGTAGTGCGAACATACTGGTCTCTGCCATGTTTTTCTGCTAAATATAAAAGGAAGATGTTGCCGTTGTCAGCATCAGTTGCAAACAGCTCTATTAAGGTTTGTGTTTTTGGTGTTATTGTCAGCTTGATCTTCTACGAATGCAATTTAGTTTGAAAACAGCAGCACTACCATGCGACCTCTTATTATGGCGAAACACTCATGGAAGTCAAATACAGATGAAGATAAAGATACATATAAGAATCTGTACGATATTATCTTTACAAATAAGAGGCCAAGTTTGGATCACTTGGACCAGTTTTTGTAGCGTTTGGCAGGTTTCCACCAATGAGACTGACATCGTTGAGGTTGGTGAGCGCAGCTTTTAAGTTGGTGACCAATAAGACAACTTTAGGGATTAACCTCAATAAATCCAATGCAGACGTCCCACTTAAAATACAAACACGGTCGGACTGTACTCTGTTATATCTGTGCACATGAACATACGGTGTACAAACTTGCATGCCTGCATTTGAATGTGTGACAACAAAACGAGTGATACTCACCATCAAAACAAACGTAATACTGTCGGTACCCACAGTTACTCGTCAAAGGTTTCCCATCTTTGTATGACACACAGTTGTAACTGTTTTTTTGGCCCCAGATCAGATAATCTCTTTCTCCATCTTTGTAGAAATGTTTGTCCGCCAGAGACCAGTGCCATTTAGCATCCGTCCCTTTTGAAAGTCCGATCCACACGGCGTCATCGTATTTGCCTTCGACAGTTTGAAGAACCGTTTGCATCTCTTTCATGTCGTCTATGGTGGCCAAGTCAAAACCGTTCTCTCTGCAGTAGGTCTGAGCTTCGTACCAGGTTTTTGGCGTTTTGACTAGAAAGTATTGATGCTGGGAGACACATGAGGACAGAGTCCACGTCGCTGTGGGGGGAAAAGAGACAGGCAGAAGAATGCAGTGATAAATCTATATAGAACATAAGGCGGGGAATTAAATATAAATCTGAATTGTAAAGATTTTTAGAGGCTCAAAATGTCAGTAATTTGTTGGATAAAATATGAATACTAACATTGATTCATCAATGTACTTTTTTTCTTCATATGAAGGGGGAAATGTTGCAAAAATGTCAATAAATAATGTCTCAGTAAAAGGTTTGTTGCTATTTTTTTTTTCTTTGCTAATCCTAACAACATGTACACAATAAATAAAGAACAGCACTGACCTGAAATGAGAAGAATTAGACGTTTGATCCGGTCCATCGCTGTTGAAAGTTGATTAAAAAGAAATGTGTGTAATTGTCTGAGTCTTAATCACTCTGACGGCCCAATATGAAACATGAAATGCTGATTTATTGATTATGACATGATCCATCTACCTGAGCATTACAGAGGAAGAGCTGAACCCTGAACTCTTCTCCAATAAAAGTTAAATAAGAGTCCACTACAATCCCAAAAAATGTAAACAACTCAAAATACTGAAATTGTAAAAGGACAATGAAACTGTAATTCTACCAGAGTTAGTGCCCCTTGTTGTCCCCACCCACTTCTGGTCTAAGCCCCGCCCCCTCTGATTACACTCTAAATACAGATAATGGTGCACTAGAACCTGAGATTTAGAGATTAATTAATCAACCACACGAACAAAGGCAAAACACATTTTACCATCTTAGAGATGCATATTTTTTACAAACTTATGCTAAGATTTAATTAGGATATGGCATGAAAAATATGTTTGATTAAAAGCAGACCCCCGTATCTTTGCCTGCACACAGATAGCTGTACAGTTTTCTAAATCAATAAATGAGTAGTTGACAAATTAAAAACAAATCTTGAAAACTATTTGTCAGACTGCAGCTCACAGGCATTAATCTTGTCAATTAAGAAATATGTTGTTATTGTTTGTTTTGTATTCCTGCCATCATTTTCTGTTTAAATGTTTTTCTCCAATCGGGCATAAAAGCATCATATGGTGTGACAAGCCATTTATCCTCAAGAAATATAAAAGGATCACATCTTTCTATCATAGATATAAACAGTAATTTTTAGTTATTACACTACAAAAATAAACTTTCAGTTTTTCACAAATGTTGATATTTTGATGACAATAAAGGAGTTAACCGAACTGTCTCCGCCAGACAACCGTGTAAAATGTAAAAACATGAAAAATATATTTATATTCTGGGTGTTTGTGATTATAACCAAATGAAATCAAAAGAAATATGGTACTTTTTTTAATTAGACCAAATTGGTCAAATTAAAAAAGTACTATTTTTCTTTACTAGAGGTCCAAATATTTAAATAAAGTTTTAACTTTGATATAAAACACCAAAAGACCAACAGTTTCATCGATTCAATTCCAATATCCAGTTCAGTTCAGTTCCAGAACAGCAAAAAATGCAAAAATGCAGCAACAAAAACAATTATAACTTCTCTATCAAGCCAGTGTTTTACTGCATTAAATAAATTATTATGGAAAGAAAACATTGAGATGTTGTGAGCGAAAATTAGAAACAAACTTACCTGATGTTTGGTGAGTCTTGATTTGTCAGTGGATTTAGAGGATTGTCTCTCGTGGAGGATATTTGCTTCCTTTTAAATAGATGTACTTTTAATACAGAAATAGTTCAGGCGGGTTCATTGTGCATCTTTTGCATTTATTGATTTATGGAAATATTTCTTCCCCGGGATGTAAAACAGATGGAAAGTGGAGCTTATCTGGGCGAGCTAAATGTAACATTTGTTTGCAGTCGGAGTTTTCCCGATAGCAATTTTAAAGAAGTCTCTTTGATAGCAGTGGTCTAAAGGATACATTCAGCACGATTGTCATGGAAATAAAACTTTAAATTATAGCTGTATTTCAAACGCTCATTCGCAACATCACATCGTTTCACTTCAGTTTTCAGTGACACAAAACACAAAACTATTTCATGCTACTGTTAAAGCACTCCAGGCAACAACAACAAAAATACCCAGGAAGGATACAGCACAGACAATTAACACAGAAGTTATGCAAAGTACTTTTTAACACCTGAAAGATCCAGATCACTGCATCTAAACCAAACATATAACTTTGCCTGCTAAATGTTTGCTTTCAGCTGCTGTGGGATGCTGCCGGGGTTCGGTGTCACTCTGTGAGCATTGAAAGATAAAACAGTAGAAAACACCAACAACTGAAGAGACACACCATTTATTGCTGTATTTATAAAACTGGCGCCATTTTATTTTTGAAAATAATTTCCCTGTAATTCCCTCTGAATATTACTCTCCAAAACAATAGAAATAAACACAAGTGCAATTAAAATCAAAATAATTAAAATAACAAATCAAATTCGCCCCATTACTCAAACGAAAAGTATCAAAATACCAGATTTATAGTAAAATAAATAAATAAATAAATAAATAATTCTGCATTACCGCATCAAGACCTTTGTGCTATTATTATTGATTCAACTCTACTATTTTACAATAAATTCATAATCTGTTGGCAAAAAGCACATGGCGGCAACAGCTGATCAGCAATAAAAAAAAAAAAAGCTACTCTAAACAAGAGCTTGTAGTAAAACTAATTTTTAAACACTGAAAAGACAGGAACACATTTTTAGTCATAGGAAGAAAAAAATATATATATACATATGTATATATATATATAGTATATATACTATATATGCATATTAAATCATTACTGCAAGATGTTACATGCAGTATACTAACTAGCATGTGAACTGCACAAATTCAATTAAATAACTCCAAATTAAAACATTGCATATCCATCACGGTCATCCCCAAAAACACAGCAAAGTAGTTCCTTAATCGTTCACCTTTGTGTGAGGATGAATTCGAGAGTTTTTAAACATATTTTACCATTTTACCATTAGCCATTTACCACACATTTTAAATGTGAAAATAAAGAAAATACTTTTTGCCATCTCATCTCACTTGGCTTCGTTATACTTCATCAAATGTTCCCAGTTGGATCCTTGAAAAAAAAAATAATACTTAAGATTTTTAGCCATATTGACTGTTCACTGCGTACAGGTGTTTGTTGTGAAGTTTTCAGAATCAATATATCGATTAGAAAACCTCTACAGGTTGGATGAGATGCTCGAAATTTTGCTGAAACTTACCAACTATTGTTTGGTCAGTGGATAATTGCATTTGAGCTTTATCCTCTCCAACAGGTCTAATGAGGCTCACATCCTGATCATGCAAATGTTTCTTCCTCAGAATTCAAAACAGCGTCCTTCTTTGTTTGTGACTTGTGTTTAGTTACTTAGTCTCGGTATGACCATTTGTTTGAATACTTTAGGTTTTGAAAAGCAAAGACAAGACAAAGAAAGTAAAGACAATACGGGTATAGCAATGGATATACGTGAAGAGTAAAGACATTACAGGAAATGCAAAAGCAAAAAGGGAAAAGCAAAGACAATAAGGGAAAAGCAAAAGCATTACGGGAAAAGTAAAAACAAACAAACAATCTGAATACTAACATTGATTCATCAATGTAATTTTTTCTTAATATAAAGGGGGAAATGTTGCAAAAATGTCAATAAATAATGTCTCAGTAAAAAGTTTGTTGTTCATTTTTTTCTTTGCTAATCCTAACAACATGTACGCAATAAATAAAGAACAGCACTGACCTGAAATGAGCAGAATTAGACATTTGATTTGGTCCATCGCTGTTGAAAGTTCATAAAACAAGATGAATGTGCTTAAATGTCTGAGTCTTAGTCACTCTAACAGCTTAATATAAACATAAAATGCTGATTCATTGATTATGACATAATCCATCTACCTGAGCATTGTAGAGAGGAAGAGCTGAACCCTTAACTATTCTCCAATAAGAGTCCACTACAATCTCAAATAATTAAATGACTCAAAATACTGACATTTTATCTTCATCCCATATCCATTTCAGGTTTATAGGAACAACTTCAGGTTCGTCCCCACCCACTTCTAGTCTAAGCCCCGCCCCCTCAGATTAAATACAGATAATGGCGCACTAGAACCTGAAATTTAGAGATTAATTAATCAACCCCACGAACAAAGGCAAAACACATTTTACCGACTCAGTGATGCATATTTTTTACAAACTTATGCTAAGATTTAATTAGGATATGGCATGAAAAATACGTTTGATTAAAAGCAGCCTCCGTCTCTTTGCCTGTACACAGGTAGCTGTACAGTTTTCTAAATCAATAAATGAGTAGTTGACAAATTAAAAACAAATCTTTGAAAACTATTTGTCAGACTGCAGCTCACAGGCCTTAATCTTGTCCATGAAGAAATATGTTGTTAATGTTTGTTTTCTATTCCTGCCATCATTTTCTGTTTAAATGTTTTTCACCAATCAGGCATAAAAGCATCAAATCCAAAAACATGCACCTCAGGTCAGGTTACCTGGCTGCTAGTGGCAGCCTGTTGCAGCAGCTTCCCCCTGAGAGCCCCCCCTGCTGTCACGAAGAAATTTCCCCTCGGGGATTAATAAAGTGAAATAAAATAAATAAAAATAAAACAAATAAATATGGTGTAACAAGCCATTTATCCTCAAGAAATATAAAAGGATCACATCTTTCTATCATAGATATAAACAGTAATTTTCAGTTTAAACACTACAAAAATAAACTTTCAGTTTTTCACAGATGTTGATATTTTCATGACAACAAAGGAGTTAACCAAACCGTCTCTGCCAGACAACCGTGTAAAAGATTTAAAAAAACAAAAAACAGTTTGCGAGCCATTTGGCTACGCCCACTCGCAAAACACATCAGATGTATCGTCTCACCACGTCGGATGTATGTGTAACGTTTCGTGAGGTTTCAAGCACCCTTTGACCTTAAACATCAACTTCCTGTGTCACGGCGAGACATCAAACTTTGCCGCATCGTCACAGCGACGCCCATTGACAAAGTCGAACGAATGTCTCAATATATCATCAACTACATGTTTAGGTTATTGTGACCTGACTTTACATTCATGTGATCAACCAGCTCGACGTAGAATGTGAAAGTATGAAAAGTGTCATTTCCAGTGGCCAACAGGGGGCGCTGTGACTATGAGCGAATATTACCCCACAGGGGTCTCCAGGGCGGGGCTGTTATCATACCTGTGATGTTTGGAGAAGGTCGGTCCATGTACATAAGATTTAAAGCAACTCGTAGTTTCATGGCGAGACGCTCAAAATGGCCACCACACTATGGGCACACACATCGATGAAAACGAATTATTTATCCAATTTTTAATCCCAAACATGTTTTCTATCCATAGAACCTAAATTCAAGTCGGTCGGACAAAATCCCTCGGAGGAGTTCGACAAAGTACAACGTGTCAGAATCGCCCAAAATGGCGACTAAATTCAAAATGGTGGACTTCCTGTCGAGTTGACGTAACGGTACAATGTAACTTTTTTGTGCGTCTAAGTGTGATACACGTGTCCACCAGATTTCATGAATTTAGGTAAATGTGGCCGCCGGGGCATCTCTGTAGGGGGCGCTATCGAGGCATTTGGCCACGCCCACTCGCGACTCCACTAGAATACTAAATTTTTTGCCAGGAGATATACGTGTATCCACTTTCATGAGTTTTTGAAAATGATAAAGCTTCCAAAAAGGAAAATCACTTTACGTAAGGAGAAGAACGACAAACGACTAACTACCAAGAACATTTTTATGAAATACAATCGGGCTTTCGCACCGACGCTCGGTGCTCGGGCCCTAAAAAGTACCATATTTCTTTACTCGAGGTCCAAATATTTAAATTAAGTTTTATCTTTGACATAAATCACCAAAACTGAAAAGAGCAACAGTTTTGTCATTTCAATTTCCAACATCCAGTTCAGTTTAGTTCCAGAACAACAAACAAGATGTTAGAAAATTAGAAATAAACGTACCAAATGTTTGCCGAGTCTTGATTTGTCAGTGGATTTATAGGATTGTCTCTTGTGGAGGATATTTGCTTAAATTCAAATAGATGTTGTACTTTTGATACAGAACTGGTCCAGGCAGGTTCATTATACATGTGTTGCATTAACTGATCCATGGAAATACTTCTTCTCCAGGATGTAAAACGAATGGAAAGCCTACATCCAAAAATGCAAAGTGTAGCTTATCTGTACTCACTAAAGAGACAAAAAAGAACCATTTTTATGGAAAATATATAATTAACCAATATCTGCTAATGAGATAGAAAAGTGACAAAATGAAATACTAAATAGAAAGAAAGAATTAGGAAGTTCAGGAAATTTAAAGCTAACTAGTGTTAAAACAGGACTTTTAGGTTGGTAGAGGGTCACATGTTTTATTTTATTTGTTATATATATATAATAACAGAGTCACGTGCAGACTAATAAAGTAATACTGTTGGTCAGAAATGAGCTCTTAAAGAAGGAGGTTGGCGGCCCTGAAAAGGGCCTTTGGGTTGTTGTTGGACGGACAACGTGAGTTTAACCGCCGAAGCCGTACAGAGTGCGGCCCTGCCTCTTCAGAGCGTAAACCACATCCATGGCGGTCACAGTCTTCCTCTTGGCGTGCTCGGTGTAGGTGACGGCGTCACGGATCACGTTCTCCAGGAACACCTTCAGCACACCGCGGGTCTCCTCGTAGATCAGACCGGAGATACGCTTCACGCCGCCGCGGCGAGCCAGACGGCGGATGGCGGGCTTGGTGATTCCCTGGATGTTATCACGGAGGACTTTCCGGTGCCGCTTAGCGCCTCCTTTACCGAGTCCTTTTCCTCCCTTTCCTCTGCCGCTCATTGTTAATGTTTGAGAGATTTATTACTTAATGAACAGCAGCGGTGGGGTCCTGGTATTTAAATCCTGTCTGAGGACGTGTTAGAAGACAGGGACAGACCCGTTCATCTTCTTCTGTGGACTTTCATGGCGCTCAGAAACAACTGAAACTGCATTTTTTTACAACACAAATCATTTCATTCTCACTTTATATATTTTTACTTACAAACGTGATTTTTGATTGCAGGGCAAGAAATTAGCTTTTAAGACTTTTTTTTTTTTTTGCTTGCATAATAAAGACTCAGAAATACCTTCATAGAGTCATAGCAGGAGGCGAACACACAGTCCAGTCATGAGGCGAGACCACAGCGCCACCTATTGGCCACAGGGTCGGGCAGACTTTTAAATAGGCTCATATTACATCACTGCTCAGAATCAGTTCATTTTAAAAGTTAGAGAGACAATCAATAAAAAACAAATTCACACTTAAACAACTTTTCTATGTTTGATTGATTTGTGTTCCATTGTGCTGATTTGTAGTTGTATTTCTTTGATGGGATTGCCAGGGGGTGAAGATAAAATGTGGTGAGGATGGGTAAGTGATCACTGTTGAGGTGATGTGATGGAGTTTTTGGGCCAGGTCGGGTGACGGTCAAATCCTTATCACGCAAATGTTTCTTCCTCAGAATGCAAAACAGCGTCCTTCCTTGTTTGAGACTCGTGTTTGAGTATCTAGTCCCGGTATGACCATTCCTTTGGATACTTTAGCTTTTGAAAAGCAAACACAATACGGGGAAAGCAAAAGAAATACATGAAAAGTAAAGACAATATGGGTATAGTAAAGACAATACAGGAAATGCAACAGCAATAAGGGAAAAGCAAAGACAATACTCTTTGTCATTTGTCTTTATATTTCCAAATTTTGTTTTATTTATCCATTTATTCATTCCACTTAATATTTCCACACTTTTCCTAATTCTTTTACAGATATATTCTTTATTATGGGACTCCTATCACTCTATAGTATGGAGATCGCTCCATACAAATCAACTGCCTTAGTGTCATTTCATGTATTCCACATAGGTTTGCACCATAACTGCAGTACTAGTAGTTTTAGAACCTTCATCTTTATCATCCTCATCATCCTCATCTTCATCATCTTCATCTTCATCATCATCATCATCATCATCATCACTCTAACCAGTTTTAAACCAGTTAATTACAGTTTTTAACTGCTAAATGTTAACGTAAAAACGTAAAATTAATTTTGTCTCAGGTTTTTTAATATGTTGCACATTAGTTATTGCTCCGTCTCACTTTGTATTCTATCGTTTGTATGTGATCAACATGCACTTGACAGTAAGTCCACGTTAAATTAAAATAAATAAAAAAATGTACCACACTAAATCATTTGTTGCTGTTTTAAAGCAAAAATAATCAGCAAAACCAAAACAATCCACAAACTAAAAGTAAAGCTGCAAACTTTGTTGGTAGCGGTTTGACTCTGTGAACTTCACTATGACTAAACACACATTTGCAAACGTTTAAAGTCACACAGCCTCTGATTCTTTCATCTCTTCAGCCACGTCCATTTGGTTCCTTGGTGAAAACACTTCCATTTACATGCTTTTTCCATCGTAGTTGGACACCAGTCACGTTGGCGTTACTCAGGCGCTGCTTTAACTGAGGAGAAAATTAACACAAGAAAAGCAAAGCTGAAACCTGCAGTAACAAATGTTTTTGCCCACCTGGGAGAAGCAAAGACTTATGGAGCAGCATTTTAAGCTTTGTTCAGTCTACCAGCTCAAATACACTTTTTCTCATATCCAGATTTTATTCAGATTGTTTTTTGAAAGTCTGAACAATAAAACACATGAATTGTAATTCTTGAAAATGGGATCAAAACCACATTTGGAGGTGGTTTGAAGTTTGATTCCAGTTAAATTTCTGCGGATGCAGCTAAATAACGTGATGTTGATTAGATTTCTTTAACTGTGTGTCTGTCTGATTTTTACTGAAATCAACTCATTTAGCTGAATGTGTTGAAACTTCCTGCAACCTGGTGACGGCAGGTTAGCTAGCCAGCACTGTTTATATTCTCAGCAGTTAGAGTTTGTGTTTGTGACAAAAACAATAACTTAGCTGCAAATAACAGTAGAAGAACAAGCTAACACGAACGTTATTCCTTCCACTGATGCTAAAGTCACTTTAATTCAGGGACTTCAGGAGCTCCTAATAATTTAAAAGTATATTGAACTCTTTTTTTTATGAGTCTAGTCGCAGGTCTCAGGTGTTGTTCAGACTGCAGGCAAAGTGGATTTGCTTCACTAATCCATCTGCATGGGTTGCCGTGGTAACGATGTAAATGTAGCTACGCAGGGACAATGGCTTTTAAATAAGGACGTAAAGTGTCTGTGGACAATTTACTTCAGCGTGTCCACAGACTCTGATAGCGCTTTACTAACGGCAGCATGTGGTGTGTTCCAGTAGCGATACTAATAAACTATTTAGTACAACAGACAAAGATTTAGTACGTCCCAACACACAGTATGTGAAATGTGGTGTGCACAAATGCTGCAGTACTGAAAGTAGAAAGAAAAACTATGAAATTTGGATATGATATTCATGTGTCCATTCAAACAGACAGACTGTGACTTTTCATTAACTCTGCATCAGACAGCACATTTCATTTTGTGTGAGACTCACTTGCGTCAGTATGCCGTCTTGCACTGCCGGGTCGTTGAGGTCCAACTGTGATCCGTGTGAGTCGATCCTCACCTTGAAGATCCTCACAATGGGACCTAATACAAAGAGACAAACATGCACATTGTTCATTATTGTCATCATGATAAACCAAGACAGAGTTGGACGTCAACTTGTCTTTTTTAAACAGTAAATCTGCCACAGAAAGATGAAGGATTTGACCCAAACCCAATCAAAGTCAATCTAAAACGTTTACTTACCGATGCAGACGAAAGGAAGCTTTTCTCCACATCGTCGCTCTCCCCATCGACCAGATTCACTTTTCAACAAAGCAACACACGATTCTTTACCAATCGCACTGCCAACGCCTTGGCTTGTTCTCCAGTATCTCAGTGAGGAGTAAGTCTGGTCTGACCACGTCCACGGGTCTCTGAAGAGGCCAATAAACACCCGATCACCAGCAGCCACGTCTCGAATGATCTGGTTTTCTGCCTCATTCCTCACACTGGCCAGGTCGGTGTGGTGTGTCCTGCAGTAGTCTCGGGCTTTTGTCCAAATCAGGCGCTTTGTAGTGTGAACATACTGGTCTCTGTCATGTTTTTCTGCTAAATATAACAGGAAGATGTTGCCGTTGTCAGCATCAGTTGCAAACAGCTCTATTAAGGTTTGTGTTTTTGATGTTATTGTCAGCTTGATCTTCTACTAATGCAATTTAGTTTGAAAACAGCAGCACTACCATGTGACCTCTTATTACAGCGAAAAACTCATGAAAGTCAAATACAGATAGAGATAAAGATAAATATAAGAATCGGTACGATATTATCTTTGCAAATAAGAGGCCAAGTTTGGATCACTTGGACTAGTTTTTGTAACCTTTGGCAGGTTTCCACCAATGAGACTGACATCGTTGAGGTTGGTGAGCGCAGCTTTTAAGTTGGTGACCAATAAGACAACTTTAGGGATTAACCTCAATAAATCCAATGCAGACGTCCCACTTAAAATACAAACACGGTTGGACTGTACTCTGTTATATCTGTGCACATGAACATACGGTGTACAAACTTGCATGTCTGCTTTTGAATGTGTGACAACAAAATGAGTGATACTCACCATCAAAACAAACTGAATACTGTGGGTAAAAACAGTTATTCATCAAAAGTTTCCCATCTTTGTATAACACACAGTTGTTAGTTGATATTTGGCCCCAGGTCAGATAATCTCTTTCTCCATCTTTGTAGAAATGTTTGTCCGCCAGAGACCAGTGCCATTTAGCATCCGTCCCTTTTGAAAGTCCGATCCACACGGCGTCATCGTATTTGCCTTCGACAGTTTGAAGAACCGTTTGCATCTCTTTCATGTCGTCTATGGTGGCCAAGTCAAAACCGTTCTCTCTGCAGTAGGTCTGCGCTTCGTACCAGGTTTTTGGCATTTTGACTAGAAAGTATTGATGCTGGGAGACACATGAGGACAGAGTCCATGTCGCTGTGGGGGGAAAAGACACAGGCAGAAGAATGCAGTGATAAATTTATATAGAACATAAGGCGGGGAATTAAATATAAATCTGAATTGTAAAGATTTTAAGAAGTTCAAAATGTCAGTAATTTGTTGGATAAAATATGAATACTAACATTGATTCATCAATGTACTTTTTTCCTTCATATAATGGGGGAAATGTTGGAAAAATGTCAATAAATAATGTCTCAGTAAAAAGTTTGTTGCTCATTTTTTTTTCTTTGCTAATCCTAACAACATGTACACAATAAATAAAGAACAGCACTGACCTGAAATGAGCAGAATTAGACGTTTGATCCGGTCCATCGCTGTTGAAAGTTGATTAAAAAGAAATGTGTGGAATTGTCTGAGTCTTAATCACTCTGACGGCCCAATATGAAACATGAAATGCTGATTTATTGATTATGACATGATCCGTCTACCTGAGCATTACAGAGGAAGAGCTGAACCCTGAACTCTTCTCCAATAAAAGTTAAATAAGAGTCCACTACAATCCCAAACAATGTAAACAACTCAAAATACTGAAATTGTAAAAGGACAATGAAACTGTAATTCTACCAGAGTTAGTGTCCCTTGTTGTCCCCACCCACTTCTGGTCTAAGCCCCGCCCCCTCTGATTACACTCTAAATACAGATAATGGTGCACTAGAACCTGAGATTTAGAGATTAATTAATCAACCACACGAACAAAGGCAAAACACATTTTACCATCTTAGAGATGCATATTTTTTACAAACTTATGCTAAGATTTAATTAGGATATGGCATGAAAAATATGTTTGATTAAAAGCAGACCCCCGTCTCTTTGTCTGTACACAGGTAGCTGTACAGTTTTCTCAATCAATAAATGAGTAGTTGACAAATTAAAAACAAATCTTGAAAACTATTTGTCAGACTGCAGCTCACAGGCATTAATCTTGTCAATTAAGAAATATGTTGTTATTGTTTGTTTTGTATTCCTGCCATCATTTTCTGTTTAAATGTTTTTCTCCAATCGGGCATAAAAGCATCATATGGTGTGACAAGTCATTTATCCTCAAGAAATATAAAAAGATCACATCTTTCTATCATAGATATAAACAGTAATTTTCAGTCATTACACTACAAAAATAAACTTTCAGTTTTTCACAAATGTTGATATTTTGATGACAATAAAGGAGTTAACCGAACCGTCTCTGCCAGACAACCGTGTAAAATGTAAAAACATAAAAAATATATTTATATTCTGGGTGTTTGTGATTATAACCAAATGAAATCAAAAGAAATATGGTACTTTTTTTAATTAGACCAAATTGGTCAAATTAAAAAAGTACTATTTTTCTTTACTAGAGGTCCAAATATTTAAATAAAGTTTTAACTTTGATATAAAACACCAAAAGACCAACAGTTTCATTGATTCAATTCCAATATCCAGTTCAGTTCAGTTCCAGAACAGCAAAAACTACAAAAATGCAGCAACAAAAACAATTATAACTTCTCTATCAAGCCAGTGTTTTACTGCATTAAATAAATTATTATGGAAAGAAAACGTTGAGATGTTGTGAGCGAAAATTAGAAACAAACTTACCTGATGTTTGGTGAGTCTTGATTTGTCAGTGGATTTAGAGGATTGTCTCTTGTGGAGGATATTTGCTTCCTTTTAAATAGATGTACTTTTAATACAGAAATAGTTCAGGCGGGTTCATTGTGCATCTTTTGCATTTATTGATTTATGGAAATATTTCTTCCCCGGGATGTAAAACAGATGGAAAGTGGAGCTTATCTGGGCGAGCTAAATGTAACATTTGTTTGCAGTCGGAGGTTTCCTGATAGCAATTTTAAAGAAGTCTCTTTGATAGCAATGGTCTAAAGGATAAATTCATCACGATTGTCATGGAAATAAAACTTTAAATTATAGCTGTATTTCAAACGCTCATTCGCAACATCAAATCGTTTCACTTCAGTTTTCAGTGACACAAAACACAAAACTATTTCATGCTACCGTTAAAGCACTCCAGGCAACAACAACAAAAATACCCAGGAAGGATACAGCACAGACAATTAACACAGAAGTTATGCAAAGTACTTTTTAACAACTGAAAGATCCAGATCACTGCATCTAAACCAAACACATAACTTTGCCTGCTAAATGTTTGCTTTCAGCTGCTGTGGGATGCTGCCGGGGTTCGGTGTCACTCTGTGAGCATTGAAATATAAAACAGTAGAAAACACAAATAATTAAAATAACAAATCAAATTCGCCCCATTACTCAAACGAAAAGTATCAAAATACCAGATTTATAGTAAAAAAAATAAATAAATAATAATAATTCTGTATTACTGCATCAAGACCTCTGTGCTATTATTGTTGATTCAACTCTACTATTTTACAATAAATTCATAATCTGTTGGCAAAAAGCACATGGCAGCAACAGCTGATCAGCAATAAAAAAAAAAAAAAAAGCTACTCTAAACAAGAGCTTGTAGTAAAACTAATTTTTAAACACTGAAAAGACAGGAACACATTTTTAGTCATAGGAAGAAAAAAAATATACATACATACGTATATATATATATATATATATATATATATACACTATATATGCATATTAAATCATTACTGCAAGATGTTACATGCAGTATACTAACTAGCATGTGAACTGCACTAATTCAATTAAATAACTCCAAATTTAAACATTGCATATCCATCACGGTCATCCCCAAAAACACAGGAAAGTAGTTCCTTAATCGTTCACCTTTGTGTGAGGATGAATTCGAGAGTTTTTAAACATGTTTTACCATTTTACCATTAGCCATTTACCACACATTTTAAATGTGAAAATAAAGAAAATACTTTTTGCCATCTCATCTCACTTGGCGGTTATTACCTTCACAGGTTGTGATATGTACTGTGAAGTTGAAAATTGAATTCAGTTTAATGATTAAACTTTGAAGATTTGGTGGTATTAACCTTTTAAAAACACACCTATTGTTTAGGCCTCCGCTCGAAAATTGCATACCCATAATAAAAAGAGTATATCTTTGCAACCACAAGGTCTATTTGAATAATGTTGGTGTAATAATAAAGGAAACACTTGTGAGATTTGTTCAGATGTGTAAATATCAGTATATATGTCCATATTTTAATAATAGTTTGGCTAAATCTTCTCCCCCAATTGGGGGCTTCTCAGGCTTAAAAGGTTAAGGGCTACAGCCTGCAATAGCTGTCTCAATTTGCTTTGTTATACTTCATCAAATGTTCCCAGTCGGATCCTTGAAAAAAAAAAAAAGAATACTTAAGATTTTTAGCCACTTTGACTGTTCACTGCGTACAGGTGTTTGTTGTGAAGTTTTCAGAATCAATATATCGATTAGAAAACCTCTACAGGTTGGATGAGATGCTAGAAATTTTGATGAAACTTACCAACTGTTGTTTGGTCAGTGGATAATTGCATTTGAGCTTTATCCTCTCCAACAGGTCTAATGAGGCTCACATCCTGATCATGCAAATGTTTCTTCCTCAGAATTCAAAACAGCGTCCTTCTTTGTTTGTGACTTGTGTTTAGTTACTTAGTCTCGGTATGACCATTTGTTTGAATACTTTAGGTTTTGAAAAGCAAAGACAAGACAAAGAAAGTAAAGACAATACAGGTATAGCAATGGATATACGTGAAGAGTAAAGACATTACAGGAAATGCAAAAGCAAAAAGGGAAAAGCAAAGACAATAAGGGAAAAGCAAAAGCATTACGGGAAAAGTAAAAACAAACAAACAATCTGAATACTAACATTGATTCATCAATGTAATTTTTTCTTAATATAAAGGGGTAAATGTTGCAAAAATGATGACAATAAATAATGTCTCAGTAAAAGGTTTGTTGTTCATTTTTTTCTTTGCTAATCCTAACAACATGTACGCAATAAATAAAGAACAGCACTGACCTGAAATGAGCAGAATTAGACATTTGATTTGGTCCATCGCTGTTGAAAGTTCATAAAAAAAAGATGAATGTGCTTAAATGTCTGAGTCTTAGTCACTCTAACAGCTTAATATGAAACATGAAATGCTGATTTATTGATTATGACATAATCCGTCTACCTGAGCATTGTAGAGAGGAAGAGCTGAACCCTTAACTATTCTCCAATAAGAGTCCACTAAAATCCCAAATAATTAAATGACTCAAAATACTGAAATTTTATCTTCATCCCATAACCATTTCAGGTTTATAGGAACAACTTCAGGTTAGTCCCCACCCACTTCTAGTCTAAGCCCCGCCCCCTCAGATTAAATACAGATAATGGCGCACTAGAACCTGAAATTTAGAGATTAATTAATCAACCCCACGAACAAAGGCAAAACACATTTTACCGACTCAGTGATGCATATTTTTTACAAACTTATGCTAAGATTTAATTAGGATATGGCATGAAAAATACGTTTGATTAAAAGCAGACCCCGTCTCTTTGTCTGTACACAGGTAGCTGTACAGTTTTCTAAATCAATAAATGAGTAGTTGACAAATTAAAAACAAATCTTTGAAAACTATTTGTCAGACTGCAGCTCACAGGCCTTAATCTTGTCCACGAAGAAATATGTTGTTAATGTTTGTTTTCTATTCCTGCCATCATTTTCTGTTTAAATGTTTTTCACCAATCAGGCATAAAAGCATCATATGGTGTGACAAGCCATTTATCCTCAAGAAATATAAAAGGATCACATCTTTCTATCATAGATATAAACAGTAATTTTCAGTTTTTACACTACAAAATTAAACTTTCAGTTTTTCACAGATGTTGATATTTTCATGACAACAAAGGAGTTAACTGAACCGTCTCTGCCAGACAACCGTGTAAAAGATTACAAAAAAAAAATATATATATATATATATACTGGGTGTTTGTAATAATAATCAAATGATTTTTGTCAGATCAAATTTTAATAAAAATTAAAACTGCAGCAGTGATGTACGGGCCCTTGCACTCCAGCTCACCGCCTCCCTGAAGCCGTCTCCCCGACGTGCAGCATGCGAGGGACCGCGTATCCCCGCTTAAAGTTGCTATTTTTGTCTCGTTTCCTGTCTCCAGCAGGGGGCGCTTGCGAGCCGTTTGGCCACGCCCACTCGCAAAACACATCAGATGTATCGTCTCACCACGCTGGATGTATGTCACACGTTTCGTGAGGTTTCAAGCACCCTTCGACCTTAAACATCAACTTCCTGTGTCACGGCGAGACATCAAACTTTGCCGCATCGTCACAGCGATGCCCATTGACAAAGTCGAACGAATGTCTCAATACATCATCAACTACATGTTTAGGTTATTGTGACCCGACTTTACATTCATGTGATCAACCAGCTCGACGTAGAATGTGAATGTATGAAAAGTGTCATTTCCAGTGGCCAACAGGGGGCGCTATGACTATAAGCGAATATTACCCCACAGGTGTCTCCAGGGCGGGGCTGTTATCATACCTGTGATGTTTGGAGAAGGTCGGTCCATGTACATAAGATTTAAAGCAACTTGTAGTTCCATGGCGAGACGCTCAAAATGGCCACCACACTACGGGCACACACATCGATGAAAACGAATTATTTATATAATTTTTAATCCCAAACATGTTTTCTATCCATAGAATCTAAATTCAAGTCGGTCGGACAAAATCACTCGTAGGAGTTCGACAAAGTACAACGTGTCAGAATTGCCCAAAATGGCGACTAAATTCAAAATGGTGGACTTCCTGTCGAGTTGACGTAATGGTGCAGTGTAACTTTTTTGTGCGTCTCGGTGTGATACACGTGTCCACCGGATTTCGTGAATTTAGGTAAATGTGGCCGCAGGGGCATCTCTGTAGGGGGCGCTATCGAGGCATTTGGCCACGCCCACTCGCGACTCCACTAGAATACTAAATTTTTTGCCAGGAGATATACGTGTATCCACTTTCATGAGTTTTTGAAAATAATAAAGCCTTCAAAAAGGAAAATCACTTTACGTAAGGAGAAGAACGACGAACGACTAACTACCAAGAATATTTTTATGAAATACAATCGGGCTTTCACACCGACGCTCGGTGCTCGGGCCCTAAAAAGTACCATATTTCTTTACTCGAGGTCCAAATATTTAAATTAAGTTTTATCTTTGACATAAATCACCAAAACTGAAAAGAGCAACAGTTTTGTCGTTTCAATTTCCAACATCCAGTTCAGTTCAGTTCCAGAACAACAAACACGATGTTAGAAAATCAGAAATAAACGTACCAAATGTTTGCCGAGTCTTGATTTGTCAGTGGATTTATAGGATTGTTTCTTGTGGAGGATATTTGCTTAAATTCAAATAGATGTTGTACTTTTGATACAGAACTGGTCCAGGCAGGTTCATTATACATGTGTTGCATTAACTGATCCATGGAAATACTTCTTCTCCAGGATGTAAAACGAATGGAAAGCCGACATCCAAAAATGCAAAGTGTAGCTTATCTGTACTCACTAAAGAGACAACAAATGTGCAGTCAGAAGTTTCACTGCAGCAATTTTAAAGAAGTCTCTTTGATAGCTGCGATCTGAAGAGAAGGTGAGGTGACAGGTCAAACCTCAAACCTAAAGTCTATACAGGTCGTTTTTACTTCATGGTAACTTTGACGTGCATTTCATTTATTTAGTGTTCAAGATCGAGAACCTGGTTGAAGCAAACATCAATGTGTTGTAGTGAATTTATCCGTTGCTTTACGTGGATAATACTTTTCAGGAATGACAGGAAGGAGCTCTTTAAGATGAGTGGGTGGTCGTTCTTAAAAGAGCCGCTGCGCTCACAGTCTTTGAGGAGTCCTGCTGTTTCTAATGTTGGTCAGTAGGTGGCGGCAATCAACCAAACCAGTTGTGTCTGAGCGCCATGAAAGTCCACAGAAGAAGATGAACGGGTCTGTCCCTGTCTTCTAACACGTCCTCAGACAGGTTTTAAATACCAGGATCACAGGACGAAAGTTTTATTGTGCAGTTAATCTCTCAAACATTAACAATGAGCGGCAGAGGAAAGGGAGGAAAAGGACTCGGTAAAGGAGGCGCTAAGCGGCACCGGAAAGTCCTCCGTGATAACATCCAGGGAATCACCAAGCCCGCCATCCGCCGTCTTGCTCGCCGCGGCGGCGTGAAGCGTATCTCCGGTCTGATCTACGAGGAGACCCGCGGTGTGCTGAAGGTGTTCCTGGAGAACGTGATCCGTGACGCCGTCACCTACACCGAGCACGCCAAGAGGAAGACTGTGACCGCCATGGATGTGGTTTACGCTCTGAAGAGGCAGGGCCGCACTCTGTACGGCTTCGGCGGTTAAACTCACGTTGTCCGTCCAACAACAACCCAAAGGCCCTTTTCAGGGCCGCCAACCTCCTTTAAGAGCTCATTTCTGACCAACAATATTACTGTACTAGTCTGCACGTGACTCTTATTATATATATATAAAAAATAAAACATATTTGACCCTCTACCAACCTAAAAGTCCTGTTTTAACACTAGTTAGCTTTAAATTTCCTGAACTTCCTAATTCTTTCTTTCTATTTAGTATTTCATTTTGTCACTTTTCTATCTCATTAGCAGATATTGGTTAATTATATATTTTCCATAAAAAATGTTCTATTTGCATTCATTTAAAAAGATAAAGATATAGATATATCTATATCTAGATATAGTTATCTATATCTATATCTATATATACACATATATAGATGTATATATTTAAATAACATAAAAAGGTACAAAAAAGAAAATGTACATAAAACGTGATTGATAAACTGCCGGAATTATACACCTGAAACATGATATTTAATGCCACGTAAGCTTTACCAATTTTTATTGACAGATTAACCTTTTTATTTATCAAATAAATTCAGCTGAAGAGGGACAATGGTACAAAACTGATGGAAAGAGCAGATAATAGAAAGTTAACTTACAAAACAAAATGAAACAAAGGTTTCAAATTGGTGACTGAAAAAGCTTACTTTATAAATATACTTGTTAAACATTCTTCCTAACTCCAGTTGAACCAAGAATACTGCATGATTACATCTGGAGTACAGTCAAATCCGTTTTTTAAGTTTCCAACCCGTTCCCCACTACTCCCTCCCCTTCCCCAGGAAATAAAGTGGGCTGGAAAGAATACACAAATAAAAAAGGCAAGAAGTTGAGTAATTTAAAAATATATATATATATCTATAGATATATATATATATATTTATCTTTTTAAATGAATGCAAATAGAACAATTTTTATGGAAAATATATAATTAACCAATATCTGCTAATGAGATAGAAAAGTGACAAAATGAAATACTAAATAGAAAGAAAGAATTAGGAAGTTCAGGAAATTTAAAGCTAACTAGTGTTAAAACAGGACTTTTAGGTTGGTAGAGGGTCACATGTTTTATTTTATTTATATATATATAATAAGAGTCACGTGCAGACTAGTACAGTAATATTGTTGGTCAGAAATGAGCTCTTAAAGAAGGAGGTTGGCGGCCCTGAAAAGGGCCTTTGGGTTGTTGTTGGACGGACAACGTGAGTTTAACCGCCGAAGCCGTACAGAGTGCGGCCCTGCCTCTTCAGAGCGTAAACCACATCCATGGCGGTCACAGTCTTCCTCTTGGCGTGCTCGGTGTAGGTGACGGCGTCACGGATCACGTTCTCCAGGAACACCTTCAGCACACCGCGGGTCTCCTCGTAGATCAGACCGGAGATACGCTTCACGCCGCCGCGGCGAGCCAGACGGCGGATGGCGGGCTTGGTGATTCCCTGGATGTTATCACGGAGGACTTTCCGGTGCCGCTTAGCGCCTCCTTTACCGAGTCCTTTTCCTCCCTTTCCTCTGCCGCTCATTGTTAATGTTTGAGAGATTAACTGCACAATAAAACTTCCGTCCTGTGATCCTGGTATTTAAATCCTGTCTGAGGACGTGTTAGAAGACAGGGACAGACCCGTTCATCTTCTTCTGTGGACTTTCATGGCGCTCAGACACAGCTTCGGTACATTGGCGCCACCTACTGACCAACATCAGGCACAAGTACGTGAAAAGCAACAAACGTGGAAGTGAACAAAGCACCGACAACAACCGTTGAGACCGTTTACAGAAAAATGATTTCTCTCTCTTTGTTGTTGTTTGTCCTTTATATCGAGTGATTCAGCTTCATTTGTGCCGCGTGACGGTTCAAACTAAACAGATTCAGAATCAGTGAAACCAGCAGACTTATTAATCAATCTTCAAATTGTCACATGACTCTTTTTAATCATCATCATTAAAGACACTGACTGCGTGCAGCTGCTCCAGATGAATCACTGCTCGGCTGCTTGAAGTGCAGCACAACATCCCTCTTTCCGTTGTCTATTTCCATACACGTAAACAGCTGTATTCCAGCAACATCTGGATTCATTCTTTTTTCAGACTGCAGCTGTTTGATGTTTTCATTCATCGTTCACAGTGAAAACACGGAAACTCGTAAAACAGTTTTCAGTGAGACATTAAAGTGTTCGTCAGTCGGATGATTTTGAGTTTGACGGAGTTCAGAAGTGAAAGATTGATGACAGCGAGCAGCTCTGATAGGAAGTCTGGCTGGACGACGACAGGAGCCTCCACCATCGTCGGTGTGTTTGCTGCCACCAGAACAGCTTCATTTTAGTCCAAAGTGGTCTTCGACACGTTCTTGTTTCGACTCGGAGTCTCTGAACGAACATGTGAGCGAGCTGGAAACCCGTTTTTGAAGGAGCTCTGGTGCGTTTTAAAGTGTTTTAGGAGAGCAAAGAGGGCGAAAAGCCGACGAGCAGCGCCGCGCGCCGCCGCGGATCGGTGGTGTTTGGAGGCTCCAGGAACAAAGTGCGGAAAGCAGCAGAGCTCCGCATGAGATGAACACGAAGACGCGCAAGTCCGCTGTCTGCTCCTCCGCTGTCGGCCCGCAGAGCTGCTCCAACACGGGGTTTTCACTCGTTTATCGCCGAAGAGAAAACACAAGTGGCGCCGTTCATCCTGCACGGAGGAGCCTCGCGCTGGGCTGAGTCTCCACGGTTCTCATGGTGTGTTTAAAAGCAGCCACTTGCTCCGGACTTCGTAGAATTTGCAGTTTGACTCGTTGCAGCGCGACAAAGAAACGGAAGAGAACATTGGAAAATGGCAGAACTAGCTCCAGCTCCAGCCGCCGCTCCGGCCAAAGCAGCAGCAGCAAAGAAGAAGATCACCAAGCCGAAGAAGACCGGTCCCAGCGTCACCCAGCTCATCCTGGAAACTGTGGCCGCTTCCAAGGAGCGCGGCGGAGTGTCCGCGACCGCCGTCAAGAAGGCTCTGATCGCCTCCGGCTACGACGTGGAGAAGAACAAGTCCCGCGTCAAGACCGCCATCAAGAGCCTGGTGGCCAAGGAGACTCTGGTCCAGACCAAGGGGACCGGGGCCTCCGGCTCCTTCAAGATGAACAAGAAGGCCGATGTCAAGCCCAAGACGGCAGCGAAGAAACCCGCCGTTAAAGCGAAGAAGCCCGCCGCCAAGAAACCCACAGCAGCCGCCAAGAAGTCCCCCAAGAAGGCGAAGAAGCCGGCGGCAGCAGCAGTCGCCAAGAAGTCCCCCAAGAAGGCCAAGAAGCCCGCAGCGGCCCCCAAGAAAGCATCCAAGAGCCCCAAGAAAGCATCCAAAAGCCCCAAGAAGGTGGTGAAGAAGGTGGCTGCGGTCAAGAAATCCCCCGCAAAGAAAGCAGCTAAACCCAAAGTGAAGAAGGCAGCACCCAAGAAGAAGTGAGCTGTCATCACTCTCCAACTTCTACAAGTCAAAGGCTCTTTTAAGAGCCACCACATCCTCCTCAAAGAGATCTTTCCTTCATACAAACAACCACTTCATCAACACTTTATTCATAATTAGAGAATCACGTTCAGTCAGTTTAGTAACTTCACTAAAACACTTCAGGTCCAATCTGAAACATTAACTTCATACTTTCACATCTTTAATATCTTTAATCCCATTTTTGTATGACAACACGTTTGGTTTTGTGTTTTTCACTTTTATAAATAGTTCACATATTTTCATTTTTTTATTTTTTAAATTAAAAAAAAAAACATCATTTCTGGGTATAAATATTCTACAAATAATCATGTCATCGTGGATCTCATTGATCAGACTGGAGTCAAAAGTCCAAGTTATTTGTTTTAAACAGAAATATCTGTTGGAAAAAAAAAATCATTCGTTCATTATTCACAAAGTTCCTTGTTTCTCATCTTATTTTCTACAACATGCAGATGAAGTGATGTTACACATTATTTCTATTTCATTTAGTATAATAATTCACAAAATGTTGCAGATCATATGAAGATTTAACCTCTGAATATTCTCCAGGAACAACCAGTTCATCAACGCTGTTCATTAGAGAATCAGTTCATGTTTATAGTAACTTCACCAAAACACCTCAGGTCCAAAATAAAGTATTAATTCATGACAAATAGTTTCAGAACTTCACTTTAATCCCATTTTGATGACAAAAACACATTTTCATATTTGTTTCCTATAATAATTTCTGGATATACTCTTTTGTTGTAGGTTTAATATCATAAATGTCACTTTATGCTGAGAAACAGTTCAAGATCAAACATGATGTTTTTCCAGAATCATTGTTAAAAACAAGACAGAAATTTTAGGAGATTAATTGTGATAATCATCATAAAGACATTTTGATATGATTCATCAGATGAATTAGGATCAGAGCTCTTTCTGAAGGAGTAGGTGGCTCTTAAAAGAGCCGTTTTGGGGGTCTGGTTTCCAGCAGGTCACCAGCTTTTTACTTCTTGGCGGGTTTCTCGGTCTTCTTGGGCAGCAGGACCGCCTGGATGTTGGGCAGCACACCTCCCTGAGCGATGGTCACTCCGCCCAGCAGCTTGTTGAGCTCCTCGTCGTTGCGGACAGCCAGCTGCAGGTGACGGGGGATGATACGGCTCTTCTTGTTGTCACGGGCGGCGTTTCCAGCCAGCTCCAGGATCTCAGCGGTCAGGTACTCCAGCACAGCCGCCATGTAAACGGGGGCGCCGGCACCGACACGGTGAGCGTAGTTGCCTTTACGGAGCAGCCTGTGAACACGGCCGACCGGGAACTGGAGTCCAGCACGAGAGGAGCGGGTCTTCGCCTTCGCTCTGGCTTTGCCGCCGGTCTTTCCACGTCCACTCATGATTGCTGTAGTTATCTAGAAGTCGAAGCTCAGAGAAACTGTGACGCTCAACAGCCCACAGCCTCCTATTTATACATGTGGAGCGCTGGACGGCTGCTGCCGGACCAATCAGTGAGGATGCAGCAGAGGGCGGCCCGCGCTCAGGTTTTGGTGGGAAGTTTGAAAAGACTTCTGTCCAATCAGCGGCGCCGCGCTCCTCTAGAGGCGGTGCTGAGCTCCTCGAGGAGCCGTCCACCAATCAGGAGCCGGAGGTCTGAAGCAGCGTCATCAGTTCACGGCCGCTCCAACGCTTTAAGAGCGGGGCTTCTCGCCCGTTTTTCACCACTTTTGTATTTCCTGTTCAGCGAAAGCAGAAACGATGGCAAGAACCAAGCAGACCGCTCGTAAATCCACCGGAGGCAAAGCCCCCAGAAAGCAGCTGGCGACCAAGGCCGCCCGTAAGAGCGCCCCGGCCACCGGCGGCGTGAAGAAGCCTCACCGTTACAGGCCCGGTACCGTGGCTCTGAGAGAGATCCGCCGCTACCAGAAGTCCACGGAGCTGCTGATCCGCAAGCTGCCCTTCCAGCGCCTGGTGAGAGAGATCGCTCAGGACTTCAAGACCGACCTGCGCTTCCAGAGCTCCGCCGTCATGGCTCTGCAGGAGGCCAGCGAGGCCTACCTGGTCGGCCTGTTTGAGGACACCAACCTGTGCGCCATCCACGCCAAGAGAGTCACCATCATGCCCAAAGACATCCAGCTGGCCCGCCGCATCCGTGGAGAGAGAGCTTAAACTTTCTGTTGCTCCACATCAACACCACAAAGGCTCTTTTAAGAGCCACCACACTCCGTTTAAAGAGCTCATTATTTCCTCGTATTGTTAAAATGTGTTTCGTTGGACTCCTGCTCGTACAAAGCCAACACGTGTCGGCCTCCAGTCCTGCGTGTTCTTTCAATGAGGCAATAGGAGAAGATGTCCGGCTTCAAGATATTTATTTAACAGCTGCAGAATAATCCGTTTACGGAGCTCTGGGTCCAGACCTCCTGACTCTCCCTGACCCAGTCTTATAGTACAGGAACCAAAAAGATCATGTATGGTGACGTGTTGCTCAGGTCAGTAACTTATTCCTGTTTCATGATTTGTAAGAAATAAGGAGGTGAAACTAGTGGTCGTGCCATCAACCGTTCCAGCTTTGTTATTATGCACAGCAGCATGCTGACCTCTACAGAAACAGCCTGAGGATTAATAGTTGATTAATACGAGATTGTATACAAGGAATATAATATGGCATGCATATATAGTATTATTGTAAACATAGCCGAGCACAGAATCGCACAGTTTCGACATTATTGTTGTGATTCTGCTTCAAACAGACTCTTATACTGGAAAACGTAACTCAAAGTACTCCAACGTAGTTAAAATGGACATAACGAGCAGGATCCATGTCCGTCTCCAAACAGACTGCAGCTGGGAGCGTTTTACGCACGAGGCAGAACAGAAGTGACGTTTTGTCTCATCGTTTATGTACTGTTTGAACAATAACGGCCAAGATCAGCCTTATTCAGACAGTTTGTATTTGTCTCGAGGAATATTATACAACTCGCCACTTTTGGTTTATTAAACTTTCAGCTTTCTTTCATATGAACATTGTTCTCTATTCAATCCACGTGCTTATTTTCAGGAGATCACCCCGTGACGTCTTTCTGTTGTACCACGTGCTCGTCCTGTCGTAGTTACATGATTTGGCCACCAGGGATCTGTTTACTTTTTTTTTTTTTTCTTACTTTTTGGCTTTTGTTCATTTTTCAAAATACAATTTATACCAATAATTATCAGGACCTTAACACACACACACCTATCAGTGTTTAAAGGGCAGAAAGGACATTTACCCCCCACACACACACTAAAAACAAGGTTTTTTTCCTAACTAAAGATAAACTGACCTTCTTTCCTTTATCACAAAAAGTCTTCTTCCTGTGGGGTCCAAGTCAAATGATGTGTTATATCAGTTTGTTGTTGTTTTCTTAAGTTAAAATGGTGTTTGGTACTTACTTTTTTGCTTCGTAACGTTGTTCGTCACAGGAAAATAAAATAAAAATCAACCCAATAACAAACCAAATACATGTTTACTTTTCGATCACACGTAGCTGGAGGGTCAATGCCCTTATTACCATTTCTTTTGGTTTAAAGCAACATATTAAACAACTTACGAGGAACTGAGAGGGGAAAAAAAAAAATCCACGTTTGTTACGTCATGTATTTTGGCAATATACCTGCAAAAAAATATAGTTTTAGGGAATTGAAGAACTTTAAAAGCAGAAATTCGTCGTTCGCTGGAGCAGTTTTAAATATCAGTTAATTTTCTACATCTGCAATTAATTCATCAGTGTCCAAAAAAAAAAATCAAAATATCAAAAAGCCGGTAAACATGCAGATGTTCGTTGTTGTTGAAGTTCGGACGGTTCACCTCCTGTAAGCAGCACGGCAGGAAGATGAGTCACCGAGAAACACTTTCTTTAACATTTCAAAGTTTCAAATTGGACGTGATGACATGTAATCACGGAGAAGTGGCCGCTCTCAGAACAAAACCCCTTCAGCTCCAGACACAAACGCAGCGTATGGAGTGCCTATCTGGCCGTTAAGGCTTCTTCTCGTTGACTTCAGGGGTGACGTCTTGAGAAAAAAATGAAAATGGTGTAACTGCTGGGTGAGTGTGGCAGCTCATACTTTGCCTCATTCACAAGCTGGTTTACATCGTGCCTATGAAAGTTAACGAAATAGGAACGAGAGTTAAGGAAATGTAAAAAAAAAAAAAAAAAAAAGATGTGGGAAAATAGACATTTTAATCTTTGAACTGGTTTTACATTCATTGTTTCCTTCTGTTTGACAGCGTGGCGTCACTTATAGAAGATGAGGAACGAGGACATGATGATGTATCCCGGCTTCTGAGCTGGATTAGGATCCTGGCCGTCGAACAGGCCGAAGTAGACGACGGTGTTGGATTCAAGCCAGCTCATGTTCAGCTGAAAGAGGACAGGAAGAAACAAATGATCCACACGGTAGGAATAAAAGCTATTTAATGACATGAAGTAATGTGTCAGTCTCACACGAGGACTGTAGATCTATCTATCTATCTAGAGTCTATCTGCACCTATTGATCAATCTACAATATATCTATTCATCCATTCATCTATATATCTATCCATCCATCCATCTATATATTCATCCATCCATCCATATATCCATCTATACATCCATCTATATATCTATCCATCCATCCATCCATCCATCTATATATCCATCCATCCCTCCATCTATATATCTATCCATCCATCTATCAATCTATATATCTATCCATCCATCCATCCATATATCCATCCAAATTTCCCCTCGGGGATTAATAAAGTGAAATTAAAAAAACAAAAAACAAAAAATCCATCCATCCATTCATCCATCCATCTATATATCCATCCATCCCTCCATCTATATATCCATCCATCCATATATCCATCTATCCATCCATCTATATATCCATCTATATATCTATCCATCCATCCATCCACTTCATAACACATAAACATTAAAAAAAAAATCCCAAACCTGACATTATGAACAATGCATAGTCACGTAGACAAAATCAAATCCACTAGAAAATCTGAATGTGCCGCACATGACCGCTGAGAACATGAGAGAACGAGTCAGGAGTTTGTGTGATTACATCAGAGGCTTTCAGGGTCATTAACTCACTTCAAAATAATAAAGCACTCCTGAATTATAATGGCTTTACTTCCCTCAAAGTGCTTGACTTTCAGCAAGACCTTGATTTTAACAGGAGTTTCTTTCGAGGAGAAAATAGAAACTTCACTGATCGTGCCAGAGATTGTTCAAAAAAACAACATGCAGTTTTTAATGTTTTAATAACCGTTCTTAATTGTCTTTAAACATCCTTTTTCTTTTGCCTTACGTGTTGATGCTTTTAATGGATTCATGCGAAGCACTTTGAATTGCCTTCCCGGGTTACTTATCCACCGTCAAATATAACATCAATATAACGCAGTGGACGCTTTGAATAAAAGGCAACGGTGGATCGAATGAGAAGATCTGTTGGTTGAATGGACCGACCTGGTGGGTGATGTCGATCCTCCAGGGGTTGACCTGCAGGCCGTCGCACCAGCCTCCTCGTCCGTACAGCCACGTCCCGTGTTCGTTGGGTACCGCGCCCTCTTTCACCCGCATCGCGCAGCCCAGAGCTGTTCCTAACGGTCCCGACACGACGGCAAAAACATGTGAAAACCCGCGCAGGAAAGCAGTTTAATGCCCAGTCCTCAAATGTATTGATTTAACTGATCAATAATACAAGATTTAGTTGATAAAAAAAAAAAAGGGAAGCGTTTCAGTCATTTACCAAGTAGCAACGACAGGGTTGTTGGTTTTGGGAATTAATCAAATAAATAAATCTCTTTCCGATTTTTGGTTGGACATTTGAAGATGTAAACTTGAGCTCTGAGAGCTTAATACTAAAAAAGTTATAATGGACACTACGCTGACTTTAATGACTTAAAGGTATAACAAAAATGTCATTACGAAAATTAATTCATATTTTTAGTGCCCCAACATGTTTATTATCTTTATATCTGCTATGTGTTTATTGACATTTTTGCTTTTCAAAATTCACTTTCTGTCTGATTCCAACCAAAAAGAGGTTTAAAATAAACATCTAATAATGTCAATGTTGAGTTTCTAAGTTGAATTTCTTTACCCCAGAAAGGAAAGCAGGCGAAACTATCCGACCGAGATGATGTCTTTGTGGTTATGTACGTTTTAAATTTGTCATATTTCTAACTAATGTAAGGGCTTCTCATTCATACTGACTCAGCTTTTTTTTTTTTCCTTTCCCCGTGAAGTGTGACGTGCAGTAGATGTTCCTCTAAGATCGTCCTCTTCCTCACCTGCAGAATCAAATATGTGGGAGTTGTTGTGAACCGCGTTGATCAAGAAGTGGTGGGACGTGACACAAAACTCTCCGCAGCCGTTCTCGTCGCTGCCGTGTCCCGTGATGACGGCGTACAGCTCCACCTGAAAAACAAGACACGCGACCCGATGAGGATGCTCATCGGACAGGAAGGACGGGGTTGTACGGTATTTTGTTTTTTGCAATTGTCGGTGGAGCCGATACCTTTTCGGACGATGCCGGGATGGGGAATTTGACCGGCTGGTATTTTTTGTTGTAGTTTTTGTCGAAGGTTCCCCCGCTGTACAGCGTCGTCACTCTGAAGGGGCGGAGCTTCTCCGTAGAGTAATCTGTGACGGAGCATACTAAAAATGTCAACAACAACAACAACAACAAAAAAAAAAGATAGTCGTAGAGCTGCCAGAGCTCCATCAATTTTTTTTTTGTTCTCCAAGTGAGGATATAAAATGTTTGCAGCCCAGTTTTCACTATTGAAGTCACTGCATTAAACTGTTAATACAAACCTCCTGTATCTCAAACTGAAATAAAAAGCCCCACTAGCTTTTCAGTGGACGAAAACCTTTCATTTCAAAAAGAGAGAAACGTCTTGAAACAGAACAACCGTCGAAAATAGTACGATTGCGTTGTTTTGACTTGATTAGATTATAACAAAAATATACACTTCAGACTACAATCTCAGAAACAATTCCACAATTTAACCGTGGGGCACGTGCCACGTACTTATATCATTACACCCCATATTTACAAGAAATACATTATTATACTGTATCGAATCGATGCACAAGTCTCTGGAAGACTGAACTGGATCAGACCAATGGTCTAGAGTTTTAAAAAGTAAAACAAAAATGTGAATAAATCATGATGTAGAGTCATAGTACCGAATCGGTTTGCTTTGTGACATCTCTTTACAATTCAAATTGTAGCAGCAGTAGTTGCATGAACAGAAATGGTTTCCTAACAGGCTCTGCAGACCGTCACAGATAAGATAACAAGTACAAAAAAAATGTAAAACATAACAGAATTAATTTGAGAAAAATGTAATAAGCACATGACGGCATGTCTTAAGAAGGAGAAAAAAAAAAAAAAAAAAACTCCCAACCAGTCACTAATCATCCCCGACAGATTTCTGTTTATTCACTTAAAATCAAAGTATTTCCTGGAACTAAAAAGCTTTCTTCCAGGAAATACTGACAGACAGTCTGTTCCGATTCCTGCTCTGAAAAGTGGACAGAAAATGTTCGGGGATGATGTTCGTCATCGTTCTCAGTTGGGGGGAGGTCATCTTAGTTTCTACGAGTCCTACGTGAATTTATAAATGTTTTATTAGTGAATCAAGCTGATTTATAATAATGAAAGTTACTCTGTGATTACATGAAGCGACAGAAGCAACTCAGAAAGCCTGAATCCACACAAGTACATCGTGGGTTCAGATTTGACCGAGTTATGAAAGAAAAGGCTTCAAAACTGCATCAATTGTGTTGATAATTGGCCTAATAATAATACAATATCTAACTTCCTGATGTGGTCATATGTCCCCCCTGTGAGAGACGCCTCGCAGCTTCAAAACCTCTCACACAGAATAAATTTTCATCTCGGTTGTCTCACGGTATTCAGAGGTGAAGCATGAACAAGTTATGTCGCTTGATCAACGTCCTTGACGCGCCTTCGGTCTTGGACGGTGAAGCTCCGCCCCCTCGTCGCTTCATCGCCGTCGACTTTCTGAAGCATTTTAAGGGTCTTCGTTGAGTTTGAGACGCGACACGACGGGCGCTTTTTAACGCTCGAGTTTCAGGGTATCGGAAATGTTCACGTACCAGAGCGCTGACGTCGATCAAGACACGTAACTTGGAAAGTTTCTCGAGTCTTACAAATTTGTGTTAATCGCACCTCGCATCGTACTTCCATCGTACTTCCGACTGCCCGAGTTTTTACAGCTGCGAGTTTGAACGCGTCGGCGGCGTTATCGCGGCGCTCACCTGTCTGATTGCTGAGACCGAATCTCAGGTTGAGGGAGACGATCCAAGGCATCGCCCACGCCACCGTCTTCATCGTGAAGGTGCATTTATCGGTGTCCAGCAGCGGGATCAGAGGGGACACGTCCGTCAGCCAGTGGCCGATACCTCTACAAAAACAACAAAAACAACAACAACAACAACACCATCACACATATATCAACTAAAACGACAAGAGAAGACTTACAGAAAGGTAGATATTGTGTTTGTGTCTAAACTTGATCCGAATTATTAAAAACGACATGATGTTAACTAAAACGCACAATGAATGACTTTATTGATTTATTGCCTGGCCTGAACTAGGATCAAATTCAACACTGAAAGCAAAGACAAAAAAAAAAATTGAAATAATGGTTTTTTTTTCATCGGATAATCCGGACGACACTTTAATTTGTGGATTAATTATTAAAGTAGTAAAACGGACGTTTTTAGCATTTCAATTTAAACAGATGAGGCATTTTCAGAAGACTCGCAGTTTAATGTCTTCATTTCATTCAAACTGATTAGAATCATTATTATGATTATTATGATTATTATTATTAGCGTGTTTTACTTGCACCTCTCACCTGCGGAAGGCGGTGATCCAGCGGCCCAGCTCCATGTTGCAGTGCGGGCTGAGGCGATCGCAGCACACGAACAGCTGCACCGTGTGATCCCACTGAGCGCAGGACGAGTCCCTCCGGCCGGGACACGACAGCGACACATCGAGCTCCAGCGTGTCAAAGTCCAACACGCCTGCAGTACGCGCATTAAAAAAAAAAAAAATCCTTAAAATGCTCCTCGTGCATTACAAACAAAAGGTGAGTTCACACTGAGAGATGTCAAAAATAATGGAATATATCATCAGTGTTAGACCCGAATCTGTTTTTGTTGTTGTTTTGTTTTGTGTGCGTTTCCTCTGATATTCAACCCAGTCTGGTGTAATGTTTCCACTTCTGTGCCGCGGCGTTGGTGAAGTTACCTTGAGGCAGGTCGACGGTGGCCACCGCTCCTATCTTGCCCTGCATTTGGATTCTGTCAAAGACACAAACAACTTCTGCTGGTGTTTGGAGTTTGGTCTGCAAATCAGCCGAGAAATCAAACCTGGAGACGCGGAAAAACAAGTCACGAGTCAGTGGCGAAAATACAAATAAAAAACGACAAAAAAAAAGAAAGATTAATGGGTATACAGTAAATATCAATTAAATTTTTTTTTTTTCGTGAAATACAAGATATGGACAAATTGAGAAAGAAAAAGGATTAAACATTAAGTATAGATTTGGGAGAATACAATTATGTACAATTTATCAGAGGGTTTGTAGTTTTTAGGGGTTATTTTTATGTCTAATAATACACAGATTAATAATTAGTCTGGTAAACGAGGAAGATCAGTATAAAATTACAAACTGTACAAACAACGTTCAGAAAAAAAACAACCTCAGGATTGCAACTCGCATTATGACTGAAAGTAATAACTTAAACTTAATATCTAATGAATGCTGGAAGTATTTTCAGAAGGACGACAACAACCCTGATCAGAAGGAGCGGATTTATCTAATGACACCATGATGACTTGTGGTAAACATTTACTGACTTTGTGTTTCATGAGAAAAGTTGATGCTTTTTTAAATGGGAGTCTATTGGAATTGAGGTTGTTTTTGGAGCCGTCCCCCTGGTGGCCCTCAGTGGTATCACACTTTACGGCACTTCGACATTGGCTTCACTTTTCAGACCCGAAAACTGCATCCATTTTTACATACAGTCTACAAGTCTCCCTCATTCAAATATATATGTCTATATTTATTTATAAAGAATTAATCAAATATAATAATGTATTACTTACTATTAGTTATTATTATGGTTAATTATTTGGCCTGTTTGAGGGCAAATGTGTTCTGATTTTAAATCCTCTGCAGTCCATCAGACTTGACATTAAAACCAAATACAGTTAATGAAACAGTGCAGCAGTTTGTAATAATATAACAATAAGTGTTTTATTTTCTAAAGCCTCCCCTCTTCTTACCACTGCGCCTGCCAGTTGATGAAGCTGAATGTAGGGTAGAGAAACCAGCCCATCTCAGCCAGCGCCCCCTGGTGGTCGACACCGATGAAGAAGTTTGGGGACGGGGTGGTCTGGAAGGACACAAACACCTGCTGTCCAAACCTACGAAACAAATTCACATATTGTAACATCATTAGATCGTAAACTTTAAAAAAAAAAAAAAAAAAAGTCAAATTTTAAAAAAAAAAAGACTAAAATAGATTAAAGGCTTTTTAAACGAGCTAAAAATACTTCATTACCACCCAAAACAATGATTTGAACACTCTGGTGTTCAAATTAAATGATTTAAAGTTGTGACCAGACAGAGTGGGCGGAGGTTTATTAGAGAGAGAGAAAGGGGGGGGCAGATTTCCTCTAATCTTCTAAAAGAACAGTTAATCTATGGAAAAAGGATGTGAGGCGTCGACATCGGGACAATTTTAATCCTTCAGGTGAGCCGGACTTACCGGAGCGCCTGAGCGACCGAGGCCTCGTGATGCACCATGGCAGCCGGGATGCCGAGCGGCGAGCTGCACTCGTCCCCGGCGCAGTTCATATCCTGGATCGCATTACCGTCGAGCGAATAGACGAGGACACCGGAGGCGTTGGATCTGGCCATGCTCTGAACCTGGAGGCCAAAACAATTTAATAAATAGTGACACAACAACTTCATGTTATTTTTTTTTATTGTTCGTTAATTCAAATTTAACTGATTTATAGTTAAGGCTTTTAACGATGTCTTCAAGCTGCTTCCTTCAAAACCCCCCGAAAAACGTTTAATGTATATTGATAGAAAACAAAGGAGAAAGCAGCAAAAACTCACATTTTAAGAAGCTGGAAGCAGACAATGTTTGGCAATTTCCTTGCTAGATATCAATTATCAAAAATTGGTTTCAGACGGCGACCGAGTCCTCATGACCGTACTGAGGGTCACGTCTCGAGGGGTTTTTAAAACAGACCTGTGAGTTGCCTGTGAAACATTCACACTGAAACCAACTAAAAAGGCACTTTTTTTTTTTTTTTTTTTTTTTTTTTAAGCCCTCATGATCCTTTTGTTACAGCGAGCCAATTAGTAGTTGCAGCTTAAAAGGATGCGAGATTAAAAATGTGCTGAAGGGGAGGTCGATTCGACCACAAGGCTCAATGCCCCACCCTCCCCCCACCACACACACACACACACACACACACAACCTCTATACCATCACTGACACCCTCCATGGAGAAGATGGGATGAAGGGCAGAAATTGACAGATATTGAATTAACAACATGTTATTTACTGTTTCCAGCTCCACAGATGTGCATATTTGTGTTTGAAATAATCTTATATCAAATAATACATCAATAATCTTTTAAGTCAGGGCTTGTGATGGGTTTGTTTTACTAGTTCTGATTTTTTTTTTTTTCTTTGTGACCATCAAAAAAAAAGCTATAAATTTCTATGAGTAATCTATGAGGGAAATGCCGGCCAAAAAGCATAAATGTATTACGCCTGTTACAATCATTACATCATCACCTGATCGTAATTGTTCGAGTGTAATCAATATAAATCTTTTCCACTCTGCTGACGAAGGTCAGTTCCTGCTTTAAAGTCTTCAAATGGATATTTTTTTTCCTCTCAGGGCGTCATCACAGATTTTTTTGCGATCTAAGAGCAGCTGTCAATCATCATCATCGTCACCATCATCATCCTTATTAAGATTAAATGTTAACAGACCTTAGTGAAGTAAGAGCAGCTGCCCTCGGACACCCAGGCCACGGCACCCTCCACCGAGGAGGACGCCCGGCACCCGTCTCCTGCGTCAGCCAGCGGGTACGACTTCGAAGCCCAGCGTGCCATCAGCCAGTCGAACCTGGCGTCGAGTCTCTTGATGACTATGGGCATGTGCCACCCTGCGGGGGGAGGTGGGAGGGGTGTGAGAGGGGGCAATAATAACAACCACGAGATATACCGTCAAACAGATCGACCAAACTGCCGACTTCACAAAAAAAGGACGATCGAGGCAGCTCGAGAAGCGCTCGTTACCCTGGGAGGTGAAGCGAGCTTGGGAGATGCCGCAGTTGTGTCCGTTGCAGCCCCAGTAGTAAAACACGGCGGGGATCCAGTTCCCGAGAGTGAAGACGGGCAACGGACAGAAGTGCAGCCGGGACAGAACCTCCTTCTTACTGCGGGAACAGTAATGAGACTTCTTTAAAGACACCGAAGCGCGGATTTATTTATACAGTCAAAGGTTCGATACTCGGACTTGAAGTCTGTATTGTCAACACGACGACGAAAAGAAGAGAAAATAGTTTACAGTTTACAGACAATTACACAACCTGAGCAAAATGTCCTGTAAATACCCCCCCCCCCCCCCCCCCAAAAAAAAAAAAAAAAGAAGCTATTATTTAATTTCTAATGAAGCATTGTTTGAGATTTGGTTGTTCCAATAAATACAAACATGGCTGCCTATTTTCCACTTGTGGTTTCGAGTATGTTTGGGACAGTTTAAACTATATTTATCTCTATTTTTAACACCTTTGATATGTTGGATTATTTTGCAGGGTTTTTGTTTTGTAGGATTGATGCTCCTGACAGTTGGGAAGCAACAGATTTAGTCTCTGTGAGACTGTTTGAGTCTCGTTTTATCGTCCAATAAACTTGTTTTAATGGGTTTTAAAGTTTTTTTTTTTTACTGCTCTTACAGTGAGAACTTTTTAATAGCTTATTAGTTTCCAGCTTTATTGGATCTCTCTGCAGCAGAAATTAAACAATGCACAAAATTACCTCGAGACTGGTGGGAAGTAAATAAACACTTCAGGGCAAATTTTTATGTTAATTCCATTTTATGGTCCTTTGTACTTTTACTTCACTGCATTTATTTGACAGCGTTAATCTACAAAGAAAAACTGGATACCAGAAAAACAGAAAATAGAAGTCAGTAAATAACAAAGTCAGTTAGTTAAAAACAACTAAAAGTCTCAGATGAAAAACACTCAGACTTTATTGAAGTCTCAGGTCTTCTCAGCATCTCGTTTCAGTGTTGAGCAGCTAAAAGAGTAAAAAGCAGCTTCACCAGGTTTCGCTTCAGTTTGGACACTAAGATGATGATTTATGGGACTTTATGGACTATAAAGTCAATAAAGTGATCCGAGAGGGTTTTTACTAAAATGTCTTGTTTTGTCTCGACCAAATGTAAACGACAAAAATAGTTTATTATCACAAAAGACTGAAGGCAGCAGAAAATAATTCAAATTTAAGAAGCTGTAATTGGGGAATTATTTTTTTTTTTCATTAAAAACTTACTTAAAATGTTGAATTCATTATAAAAAAAATAGTTGACAATTTTATGTCTATCAACTAATTCTACATATTTTTTTTTCAGTTTTACATATCTATTACTAAAAATGTTCTTACTATTTTACTCTGTTGTTTTGCGATTTGTTGCTAAAATCAAGAATAATATCCACCACCACCGACACTACAGGTAACCTGTTTGGTAAACACCACTTTTCTAGTTGAGTATCAACCCCTGGACGGAGCTACAGGTATGAAGGTATTTGTGTGTCTTTATTGTGAGAAAAAAAAAAAAAAAAAAAAAAAAACGTTTTAATAGAAAATGTCTTGCACTGCAATCAAACATCAAGTTTGTAAGTACAAATATATAAACTGAGAACAGGTTTCTGACTTGTGACCAAAGGTTTTGGACTTGTGACCAAAGGTTTTGGACTAGTGACCAAAGGTTTTTGACTTGTGACCAAAGGTTTTTGACTTGTGACCAAAGGTTTCTGACTTGTGACCAAAGGTTTCTGACTTGTGACCAAAGGTTTTGGACTTGTGACCAAAGGTTTTGGACTAGTGACCAAAGGTTTTTGACTTGTGACCAAAGGTTTTGGACTAGTGACCAAAGGTTTTTGACTTGTCACCAAAGGTTTTGGACTTGTGACCAAAGGTTTTGGACTTGTGACCAAAGGTTTTGGACTAGTGACCAAAGGTTTTTGACTTGTGACCAAAGGTTTTGGACTAGTGACCAAAGGTTTTTGACTTGTCACCAAAGGTTTTGGACTTGTGACCAAAGGTTTTTGACTTGTCACCAAAGGTTTTGGACTAGTGACCAAAGGTTTTGGACTAGTGACCAAAGGTTTTTGACTTGTGACCAAAGGTTTTCAATTTGCAACCAAAAAGTCCAGTTTAATAAGCAAAATTCGTAAGTCTATGACCAAAAGTAACAAAACTGTAAGAGCAAATGGGTTTGCAATGCAGTAATTTAGTTCTCAATATATATATATTTTACTTACAAACTTGATTTTTAATTGCAGTGCGAGAAATTTGCTTCCAAAACTGTTTGTATTTTTGTTTTTTTGTTTCGCTTGCATAATAAAGACACAAAAATACCTTCATACCTCCAGTTCACCCCCTAAGGCAGTGGTTCCTCCCCGGTCACCTGTGCATGGCGGCCCGCAGCAGCTGCTCCCTCATCCAGAGCACATCGCTGACCGAAGAGTCGTCCAGGGACATGAAGAGCACCTGAGAGCCGTCCGGCAGACCCTGAACCAGGCTGGTCAGAGAGGACTCCGAGCTCCACAGACACTCCAGAAACGCCGAGTTGTTGGTGAAGGCGTGCAGGACCAGAGACCCCCCCGGGGCGCCGGGCTGGTAGGAAAACTCCCCATCCAGAGTCGGGACTTTAAACGCGGCCGCGAGGTCACCGGGCTCCGGGCCGGCTCCGGGAAATTTTCCCCAGGAACCGACGCTGGTCGCGTGGTCGTAGCGGGAGCCCCAGACCTCGTCCTCGGTCAGTTTCATCCGCCGCCTCGCTCTCTCGGCGGCTTCGGTCACATGACCCGTCACAACAATCAGGAACCACAGCAGTGCAGAGTGTGAACGCAGCAAAGCCATTGTTCCCGATGCTCGACGAGAGGCCCTGAACTCACCACGACCACTGACGTCTCAGCATTACTCGACCTGGCGTTTGTCTCGATGTTAAAAGGTCAAGCTTTGACTGAACTGTCAATTTAACGGACTTCCGTCTTCGCATCCAAACATGACCGGAGGGGGCCAAAAGACGGTGGGGGGGAGGGGGGGGGGAGTGCCAATTGCTGTCTACGGCGGCCCTCGAGGCACAAAAGAAAAGCGCAAACCGTACTTTGAGCAGGTTGATAAATGAAAACAATATTCAAATTAGTTACAAATTAATCCATACTAATCACATTAGGAAAACAAATATCTACTGATAAGACGCTAGTAAATGTGTTTTTTTTTAAAAAAGTGTCAACCCACTGTTATCTCTATTTTATGTGTATTAAAGATGAATAACGTTTACAAATACTACTTTACAACGAGCAAAACCAGCTCGCCACTTCTCGCGAGACTTGAGGACGGTCCTTAATTTGTGGACAGGATATTGTTGTTTTTGTTGTTTTTAGGGATTTGTTCAGATTACTTTCATTCAATGTACTTTTGATGCACTCTACATCTTTTTTTATTCATGTTTAGTGACTTCACAGCTTCCTCCCTCCACACTCTGATGTGATTAATATGATCAAAATACTCACTTATGAATGGACCAAATCAGTAAAACTATTTTAACTTAGTTTTAAAATGAGTTTTCAGAAAACATTTTTTTGTGTAGTCTAACATCGGCTCAGCTTATTGTTTCTTGATCGAGATTTTCTGTTTCATTTATTCATTAATATAATTTTTACAGCCCGATTGGTCCTTTGTTTGTAAAATGAGGTACAATTACTAAAAACTAAATTCAGCTGTAGAATGTAGGATCCAAACGAAGAAACGAAAACGTATTCCACCATGCAGCATAAGTAATTATTATACAGCTAAATCATCCTGTTGATAAAATGTGATTAGCCTATTTGTTATAAAAGTATGTTGAATATATGATGCGGTTATCTCCTTTTTATAATGTGCATATATAATAATATTTAAAAAACATAAACTTTATGATAGCTACTTTGACTTATATTTCAGAAACCGGAATCTCCCCACGTCGTGATCCCTCTCTGAAGTCATTAAGATATAACGTCAAAATGAATGACTCGGAATAATTTGCCCGAGCTGGTGCGTAAAAGCGCCGCGTGCGTAAAGGGCTCGTTCTTGGCGCAATGCCGCATCATCAAGGGGGGGTGGGGGGGGGGGGGGAGACATGGCCGGTTTCTCTATCAGCATTTCAAATTAATCCATCAGACAGGTGCGGGACTATACCTGCTCACAAATATGTATTATTGGCTGCAGGCCAGACTGAAATCAAAAATCATTTTTATGCAGACGAATTTGGGTGAAATTACGCACGCGCTGCAGCGATGGAGACGGTTCAACTTTTTCTGATACTTGTGCTGCTTCTGTCAAATGTTTTCTGTCGACAGATGGAGGCTGAAAACTGGAGAGAGGACATCGAAGAGGTAAGACTTATCAAACTTACAAGCATTTGTGAAGACTTTAAGAAAGGAGGTTTGTCCCTGAAACAGACAAATTTGAAAAAAAAATCACTCGATTGCAGTTGGAAATTGATATTAAGTACTATTGTTTGATGCCATTTTTTTTCTGTCTCTACAAGAACAAAAGGCCAAACTCCGAAGCAATTCCAGATATATTAGTGAGGATGATCAGAAAACCAGGACCCCGCCAATATCTGGGTCTCATGGGGAAGAAAGGCTCTGGTAGGAGTGCATGATTTAACACTATTAATACTTTGTATTAGTACTGTGTGTGTATATATATATATATATATATATATATATATATATATATATATATACATATATATATATATATATATATATATGTGTGTGTGTGTGTGTGTTTATAACTGCTGCGTCCAGCTGTAAGGAGAGACAGATCATTGGCTTATTTCCTTCTAAACAGGGAAATTGCAGGCAGCACGTAAACGTAAGTATTATTTCACATTTTGTTGTATATTTCAAACACTTAAACAAAAGTGAAGTCCTTAAAGGATGTTCTTGATTCCAGGTCATAAATTCCAAACCTTTGTGGGTCTGATGGGTAAAAGAAGCTCTGAGGATCAAGGTATGATTTACACACATAAAAATATAAAACAAACAATAATAGAAAATTACATTTTTTTTTTTTATATCTACCTGGTAACCTCTGATTTCCTCCCCGCAGGGTGGACTGAAGACTACTGAGGGAAAAAAAACAGGAGTTTCATTCATTTATTTTGTTTAATTTCAGACTGCCTACAATACGATTTTGTTTTGTTTCAGTTAATATTTATGTAAAAATGTCAGTTTAGAAAGTGTTAATGCTGAAAACACTTGCAGACGAACAGTGACATCTAGCGGTGAAATTACATAACTGCATCTGGGGGAAACAAAAAACGTAACTGTTATATTTCAATGATATAAGATGACCTCAAAATAAACCCAGTCTCACTCCTCAATATCATCACAGGTTTATTAAGTGACTTTGTACATTACAAATGAAAAATAAAATTAAAAATACAGAGATGGAGTACATAGCCAAAGCAAAATGTGGTGTTGACTCTTCATTTTCCCACTGATCGTTTCCGCAGTGACCAAAGTAATGTTTGTGTTGTTTTTTTTCTTATGCGCCCGGGATTCACTGTAAAGTGTGAAAGAAGTGTGTGTGTGTGTGTTTTCTTTTTGTTTTTTTTTCCTGTAACAGTAGATGCTGCTGTCGAGTCTCTGAGGATTTTTCAAAACATACAAAAGAAGTTATTACTTTCAGCTGGCTCGGTATATATAAAAATAAACTAAAGTGAAATATAACACGTATGACGTTTATAAATGGTGGTTCAAGGCTAGTGGGAAATAGCTAAACACAGATGAGGAAAAAAAAAGAAAAAAAAAAAAGAAAGCGTTATATTTCAGAAAAAAGAAGAAGCTGTTTTTTTTTTTAAATCTATATATATATATATAAAAAAAAAAAAGGCCCAAGGTGCATTTTGTTTATTTATTGTTTTTCTGTTGATACCGCTTCGTTTTAGCTTGTTGCACGGATGGGACGAGGGTTACGGGTTTTACCAGGTACACTCCGGGATGGGTTATAACGCCTGCTTCCTCTTCTTACTTTTAATACGTGATGGAAGATCAGGTTAAAACGTTCACACACTGTTACTTTCATTGTTCCTGTTAAGCAAATACAAATTCACCAGAAATTGATTGTACGACAGTCAGACGTAACCTATGAGTGTTTTTTTTTTGTTTTGTTTTTTTGTCTTTGTTCTCCATGAATCTGTACACACCGCTCATTTTAAAAGCAACCTTGGGAAGGAAAAAAAAAACTAAAGAAAGAAAAGGAAAAATAAAAAAATAAAAAAACAAGAGAAGGAGGCGGGGACAGTATTCAGTTATAACAACAACAATAATAATAACATCAATAATAATAATAATAATAATAATAATAATATGGGTTTGGCCTTTACTAAAATGGGGTTTATTTTTTTCCTGTCGTTAAGGTAAACACATTCCTTGATGATGAGTCCAGAGGCAGCGAGGGGGAGGGGAGGGTGGGCTCAGGGATGGCGTTCTGACCCCTCCCCCTCCACCCCCTCACACACACACACACACACACACACACACACAAAAATGCTGCCCCCCCCCCCAACTGCACCCTCTGGTGGCTGGGAGCAGAAGCACCGCTGTGCTGGCAGACAGAGCAGGGACAGAGGAGGGGGAGGGAGAGAGTGAGGGGGAGGAGGAGGAAGAGGAGGAAGAGGAGAGGGAGGAGAACAGGAGGGCGGGGGGAGGAGGAGGAGGAGGGGGGGGTGATGTCAGTGCCACACACTGGTGTCCTGACTGGCAACGTTGGCAAACAATAATAACTGGAGCTGGGGTGGTCCTGCCGACTGTCCTTTAAAAGATCTTGCCTTTCTTTTTGTTTTTCTCCAGAGTCCTGAAACAGAAGGGAGACACACAAAAGAAAAGAAAATAAATACCAGTAACTTTATTTAAATTTTGTAATTCCGTCATGAAGTAACAACATAAATCACTTTGTAAGTGTAAAATAAGATGTGAGAAAACGGACACCACGGACTGATGCATTCGTATGCCGTCAACATAAAAACCCTCTCTTTACCTTTGCTGGCACCGAATCAACTCGACTTTTTTTTTTTTTTTTTTTTTGTGTTCCATTGGAACAAAAGTTGTGGATACGACCTGTCAAAAATCACCTCCATTAAAGCTGCATGCAAAAGCGACACTGAACGGCGACGTCAAAAAAAAAAAAAAAATCACTGCAGAGCACTGATTGGTCGGAGAGAATCGTCACGGTCACGCTGGAAACACGAGTGACGTCAGCGGGCCGAAGGCTAATAAAGCTTTTCATTTCTCGATTAATGTCGAAACCACGAAAACCACGCCGTCGTTGGCCGAGGAGGCGCTGAAGATGATGTCGTATAATCCATCGTGGACATTTAATTAATTTAGTTTAATTAACCACCCATCACATACTACAGTAACAGTTAATATTTCTAAATTAAAAGAAGAGAGAAAAGAAATATGGTATAAAACATCAACAAGGTGTCAATCAACTTGATTGACTGACTCATCATTTCTGCACTGATCTCCTTTATGTTGTAACGTCAGTATAAATTTAAGAGTTGAATCATCTTGCCACCCCCCCCCCCCCACACACACACACACACACACTGTGTTTATTACACAGTGTTACACATAATATGGTCCCCCTCCAAATTACCCACAATGCCACACAAACCTGCATCCCATTTCACAGATGCATACAGTCCCTGTTGCGGTAGTGTCGTGTTTGTGTTATGAATTATTCGTGTAAACTGCCCACTTCTGTCAATAACCGATAAAAATGTGAAGCTTGTATTAAATCCATTGAGCAGGTGCTTTGATATCCAGGTGTTTCCTTTTTGATACCAAAAGTTTTACATACTTCTCAAAACTAGGACCCACTAATCTTATAAGAGCCCAAATCAGTTTGTAAAGTTAAAAAAAAGTTTGTTTTTGTGTTGATTAATCCTTTAAAAAAACCAAAAAAATACAAGATGAGATGATAATATATGCCGTGTGACCGGGATAAAATAGAAATAAGGAGACACTGGAACGGACTGATGCCTTTTATTTTATTTTTTTTAGTACACGTGTGTACGTGATCGAACTACGAATCTGCTAATCTGAAGAAGCTGCATTTACGTGCACGCCCGGAAAGCACAGAACGCGTGACACTCCGTCGTACCTGGACGCCTCCATTTTCTGCTGCTCCAGGCGCTGCTGGATCTCCCACTGCTGCCGCTCGTCCTCGAACACGCGTCGCTTCTCCTCCAGCTCTTTGTGCTGAGCCTCCAGGTTCTTCTTCATCTGCTCGTGGCGCCGCTGGAGCTGCGAGGAGGAAGGGAGGGAGGGAGGGAGAGAGGGAGAGAGGGAGGGAGAGAGGGAGACACGAGATGGAGTAGTAAAAAAAAAAAAAAAAAAGAAGCTGCATGCTACTTTTAATATTATCATACCGAGTTATAATGACGTGGAAATAAGTAACTAAGCAGTAGTTACTGGTCACAACTGCAGTTCTACGAGTACGTTTTTGCTTTTGTATTTCTTTCGGGAATACAATACAATGGCAGGGGAAACGCTAATGTATTCACCCCGAGAGTAATCAATTCATCTAAAAATGGTGAACATTTCTGCACAGTCAGCACGTTCTTTGATTTTTTTTTTTAAATATGTTTTGAAACGTTTGTCCGTTAATGCGATTTGAACTTGCCGCAATAAACAAAACACACATTGACGCGCGTCTAAAAACACAAGAGGAAGAACTTCAGTGTGTGTGTGTGTGTGTGTGTGTGTGTGTGTGTGTGTGTGTGTGTGTGTGTGTGTGTGTGTGTGTTGTTACCTCTGCTTCAGAGTCTTTGAGCTTCTGCACTTTTTCCTTGACTTTCATCTCAAACACCTGCTCCATCTCCATCTCCATCTTCTTCATCTTGGACACGTGCTCTCGCCGCTCCTCCTCCATCTGGGCCAGAGGACTCCTGCACACGGTAAAAAAAATAAAAAAAAATAATGCGAGATTGGAAAAGTTACAAAAGTTATTCGTCTCCAGAGCTGACGGGAGAGAAAATCTTTTCACAACACGATCCACCCCCCCGTTTATCCACAGAAACACAGCATGTCGGGATGCAGGAGGGGAAATCAGAAGTACGGGAGAGGATTTAGGAATCCGACAAGGATGCGACAGGAACAGGAAACCAACCAGGAGGCATGACTGTTTTTTTTGCTGGGGGGAGGGGGGAGTACCAGAGGAGGAGGTCCGGGAGCTAATGCGAGGAACTTGCGAGTCCTGACTTGTTAGTGGAAGTGGCGGGTTAAATGTTAAATGTTAGTAGTGAGTGTGAGTGAACGGAGACCCATCGGGAAACATGTGGAGCGGTTACCTCAAGAACTATGAAAATAACAATTTAAAGGTAAATTTTGATCCATTTTTTTTTTTTTTTTTTTTTTTTTTTTTTAGGCATCATGAGGCAAAGCTAATAATTGTACAAAGAAGTAAACAAACCACTTTTAAATACCAACTTCTGCTCCCTCTGCGATGCTCAGTTTTAAAGGTCCCATATTCTATAAATTCAGATTTCCACTTGTTTTTCTGCAGTGGGCGTTCCAGTTGGTAAAAGTTGCTTTGCATGTATTTCTGTAGACCAATCAGGATTCAGCAACTTAAATCAAGATCTAATATTAGTTGGGTGTTTTTTTTTTTTTTTCCTTCCTTGTGCCACCTGTCAGTCAAATCTGATGAAGCCACGCCCACATATTAGTGTCGATTAGGCAGATTAGTGTTCTGTGGCGTTAAAATATTAATACAAAAAATTATGAACCAGACTGATATAGGCTTTTCAAATATTTATTGGTATTGGGGGACATGTTGTCTGATATGCACTGATATTAAAACTCTTTATTTTTTTTAAGATTTTTGGGATTAATTATAAGTTCCTCTGTTTGTGTGTTTTTTTTTTTTTTTAATTAATGTTTAATAAATTCCCAGTATACTATTTCAGTGCACAATGCTAATCCAGGGTTGCTACTTTCTTTCCCCCCGCTATAAAACATTGATGTTTTTAATGTTTGTTTTTTTTGTCATTTGTTTCCTTTCTATGTGTTCATTGTTTTTCGTAAATTATTTTGGGACCATTTGCATTAAGATTTTACTCTTAAAATAAAAACTGAACTGAATGGATGTCAAGAGTGGACAATAAATGTCCTGCCTGCGTTACATGTCTTTGAGGGCTTATTACAAAAATGTGTTTATATATTTTGTAATATACAGTACATATATATAAAAGGTCAATATATTGATATCAGGATGTATTAAATCATTAATATCGGTAATCGGCCCCAAAAATCCAGTGTCAGTCCAGCTCTCTGAAATAATGACTAAAGTTATTTTTCTTTAAACTTGATCCCTTTCATAAAAAAAAACATTTATATTTAAAGTAAAGTTTGAAAGTTTCCTGGAGCTTTAACAATGATGGACTTCAGATTTTTTTTTCTGCTTCCTATCATAGATCCTGTCTATTTGTATTTTGCTTCGTGAGCAGCTGTGGTCGGTCTACAGATGCCTTCTCCGAGATGAGCGACAGGCCGGTTGGAAACAGATTTTTGTGCCTCAGACTCGTGAGCTTCGGTAACCGCTCCGAACGTCGGCACGTTAACCCGAGCGGGGCCGAGAGGAGCGGCGGCAGCAGGTGGAGGCAGAAAAAAAAAACAAAAAAAAAAAGGAAGGAAAATGGGAACTAAAAGCATCCCAAAGTCCCGGCTGTCAAACTATCATTAAGATAAGAGGAGGAGGAGGAGGAGGAGGAGCAGAGTCAACGAGGAGGAGATGAAAAAGACCCGACCGGCCGACGGAGGAGGAGAAGAAGGACACACAGACAAGGGTCGGAAAAATAGTAAAAAAAAAACTAAAAATGACCACTTACATTCCTTCAACTGTGTCAAGTCTAAAGAAAATGAAAACACATCCAAACAAACAAACACACACACACACACACACACACACACACACACACACACACACGCGCGCACGCACAGACACACACAGCATGCAGTGATGAGGTCGTGCACTAAAATAATGCTACTTTTTTTTTTTTTTTTTTTTACTGTGGATGGAAAACAAAAAGAATAAAACTGCGATCTGTGTGTCGAACGTTTAGCTGTGCGTTAGCAGCGTGGAGCTACGATTTCAGCTTCGTGAGTTAGCCGTTTGGTTTATGTGTCTATATTAGTGCGAAAGCGTCAATGATTGTGATTGGAAAATGAAACGGCATTCATTTTTATGCAAAGTAGAGCAGCGGGTCGATACGACATTTATTAAAAAAAAAAAAAAAAAAAGCCGCCGGTTGCTTTTCACATATCGCAAACAGAGGTCAGAGGTCAGTGAATAAAAATGATCCTCCAGCTTTGCTTTTTCTTGCTACTTGAATAAAAACAGAAAGAATGAGTACGTAATGTGATAACACGGCCGTCTGCAATCACTTTCTCTTTTCTATCACGTTGCATTAATAAATGTATTTAGTTGAACATAATATCTACAAAAAAAACCTCACTGCACACTAAATAATACATAAAATGTGATGGACACATGAATCCCAACTGATTCTGTAACATTAAACTCTGGATAAATTGATAGATTCGGATTCACCTCGCATTAAATATGTCCTACATCGTGTGTTACGGACACTTGTCTCTAAGGTTGCGTACTGCGGACACAAGTTTACATACAATAATCAATCATTTAGCCTAGATATTGGAATTTTCTTTAATTTAATAAAGTTGATAATATTATCCTGCTCATCTAAAGTGTTATCGTCCGATGTTTCACAATAAAAGCCTTGTCAACTCCGTCTGCAGGAAACATACATATATACATATACAATATATACATATTTGAAACATATACAGGAAGTGCTGAGTTTGTATTAACGCGTAATGCGGTAGCTTTAGCTGGGCAAACGGGAGCGGATCAAAAAGTCGCAAATCAGTTAGTGGACTTTTAATGTCGATATGACAATTTTTGACTATTCCATTTGTTTTGATTGGCTTTAGAAATGACTGGATCTATAAACGCTGAAAAAAAAAATTGAATTAATTTCAGCCGGATCAAACATTTGATTTCCCTAATTAGAGAAGCCTTTTCGATAAGCACTTTTTCAAATTGAATAGATTTGCGATTGGCTTAATAAATCGGTAAGAAAACCAGCAGCTCACTCCTCCATTTAACTACGTCTGCTGTCTCTGGTGTGTTTTGTCAGGACTTACTTGGTGCACTGTTGTCCTTTAACCCTGTTGTTGTCCACGCCGTTGTAGGTGACGGCCGCCAGCTTCCTGCTGCGGTAGTTCTCGTAGTGGACGTTGTTCGTCACGTCCTTCAGATCCTGCATGTGAGTTCTGAGAAAGGAACGATAAAGAATCCATTTTTTATTTACATTTTTTAAAATAAGTGATATTCGATTTGCTGTTTTTTTGTACACCGCTCTCCTCAGAAACCAACATATCGTAACAGTTTATTTTATGAACTGCAATAAATTCCTCGTTGTTTTTTTTCCCCCGTACCTGATGAGCATATCCCTGAGGATGGTGAAGTCGCAGTGGTCGCTGTTTTCAACTAGGAGGGAGAAGAAGACGTCAGTCAGCTAATTATAAAGATTAAAAAAAAATAAAAAAAATAAAACAACAACACGTAACTTCGTTTGTACTTCAAACACGAGTCGAATGCAGTAAACGATGCGAGGAAACATTCAGTCCCTGTTTTCGGCTTAAACGTTTTAGGCAAGAACTTTTTCTTACATGACGGACAGATTCAGAACATCTGGATCGTTATTTTATATCCGAGATGACACAAATTTCAGTCTCTTTAAAAAAATAAATAAATAAATAAATAAAATCTGTTTCCTTCATTTTTTTTCTGTCTGATTTCAACCAACTGAGCGCTCCTACCTTCAGCGACCCCCCAGGGGTATTGCCTCCCTCTGACCCTCTTGCTGTTCACCTCGATGATGGTGTTGCTTCCTACGACGGCCAGCGGCAGCTTGTCCTGACAAAAAAAAAAAAAAAAAAAAGGCATTCACCGCAATCAATACGAGTGTATGAATCTCGTGATTTAAAAAAAAAAAAAAAAAAAGTGTGGACTCTGCAGTGCACGCACCTTGATCTTCTTCACCAGTCTGTTCTCCTCTTCGTCATCCGTCTCGGGAAACTCGTAGATCTTGATTTTGTGCTCTTGGATTTCCCGCATGATCTGTCGGAGGGAGGGGGGGGGGCAGAAGATCAAAACCAGAACGACAACAAAAGGCTCGTAGTGAGTCGGGAGGAAAAAATATGAAAACGGCATCATCTTCATCAAAAGAGAACAAATCCGTCTTTTACTGCTTCAAAGTTGATAATCGTGATGTTTTCAGTTGATATCGTGTTATTATATGATATGTGACAACAGGAGCTACATAATCTGTGTATAGTCGAGGACTCGCACATCTTTGTGTAAATGATTTTGGACTCTGCTGAGTCCTGTTGGTCAAAAAAAATAAAATAAATGAGTGACACCACCTGATGATGTGACTTAACAGACATCAGTCAGACGTGTGGCTGTTTCACACTTCAGAGCTGAAATCTACGAAAGGGCAGACTGGGTGTTGCGAAATAAACCCTAATATGTCCATCGTTGCATCATCGGAGCCACGGTTGTCTTTATCGGCAAACTGATATGAGTCCATCAATTTAGAGTTCGTTTAAAGGCTTGTTTAACGGTCGTGTTTCAAAAAGAGGAATTTGTATGAATTCAACCTCGTGCAGAAGAAGTTGCAGCAGGAGGGCCATCTGTGGTGTGAAGTGTCGTCCTGGTGGGAGTCACGTTCGTGATTCTTGCACATAAATCCTTTTTAAAATATTCCCTGTATTGTCTTTTTGCTGCGTTGTCCCTTCTGTGCTGTTCTATACAATCCTGGATGTCTTCGGGAATGTTCCGATACAGTTTTATTATCTTTTTTTTTTAATTTTTTTTTTTTATTATTTTTTATGTCAGGCGGTTCTGGAGAGCTTGATCAGGAGCGGGATCGTGTTGTTATGGTAACCTTTCCGGCGCAGTTAAAAATACAGACTGAACAGCGTTAAAGATCTTTGGTTACAAGTTCCTTCAGCTCTCGTAAGAGGAGTTTATCTTGAGGAAAATTTTAGCTGGCTATTAACATGTTAAACAAGAGGCTGTGTTCGGTTGTGTAATATGTTGTCTCAAGTGTCATCTTAAATGGTGCAATATGAGGAACACCTAAGCTGTTGAATGTATTGTTAGACTGCGTTATGTCGTATTAGACAGAGAACTGGCTGCGCAATGTGCTGTAGCTCGCTCGACTCCTTCAGAGAACAGAAGTTATTGGCATAACATTTAGTTTTTAAGCTATGCAGTGTAGTCTAATCTGTGGAGTATGAACTATGTGGTGGAACGCAATGTCTATTTTTATGTGAAGTATAGCTTCTTATCCCGTAATATGTTGACATTTTGTAATTTATAAAATAATTACTGTTTTTATGAAGTCATTTATAAAAAAATTAAAAAAAATGTTAAAGACGTCCCAGTATTTTGTATCTAAATGCATGTAAACAAAGAATTGCAGGATGTAAGGTCATCCCTGCACGAACGCATGTACCCCGCCGAAGAGGGCGTTCTTGCATTTGATTTGTGCATCGCGACGCACAGCTTCATACAATCGACCACGGGAGAGAAGAGGAAGGGAAAAAAAAGGAAAAGGACCCTGAGATAGTTTGTGTGCAGCCGTATGCAGCTGTGGAAACCACTGACCTGCTTCTTGAACTGTTGGCATTCCTCCGGGGTGAGAGTGTCTGCTTTGGCGATCAGAGGGATGACATTGACTTTCTCATGCAACCGTTTCATGAACTCAATGTCCAGCGGCTTCAGCCTGCGGAGAGAGAAAGAAAAACAGCTTTGAGTGGAACGGCCCAAAAAGACTTTCAGTCCGTGTGCTTCAACCTCACTGGAATATAAATGAAAATCAGCAAACCGTTGCGGCGTTAACTCCTCTCGTTAAAGCCGTAATTTAGATATTTGGTGGCCGACTGGCTCTTGGATTTACATTTGATGACTGGTTCTCGGTTAAATCTTCCTTCGACGAGACAAAAGATAAATTGAGCTGAAACCGAATGTGGAAATACCAGAAAAAAAAGAAAGAAAAAAAAAAAAGGACCTGAAAACGGTGTCGTTGACGTTTTCTTTAAGCTGGATAAAAAAAACATTTTAACATTACATGATTATAAGGTAACAGATTTCGATTTTGTTACAAAATATTATCACATCCTCTTGATTATTCATCTTTTTGTGTGTCGAGTGGAAACATCCCCCTGGGTCGATAATCTGCGCCCCCCCCCCTCCCCCCCGAGGCTGAATCGGATGCTTTTAGTGCTTTGAGTAGGATGGATGTTTTGTCGTGGTGCCAACAGCATTGCAGGTCAGAGTACAGAACAGAGCTGCTCTACAACAACTGAGTTATCTGATAGAAAAGCAGCAATAAAAAGATATTTCATTTATTTCATTCATACAGAATGTTTTTTCACTGAAGATCCTGATTATTAATGTGGGTGATTTTGCTCATCCCACCAAGCTATGGTGTCCGGAAAAATAAAAGCAGCGTTCATAAACAAATAATGCAAATTAAAATATTCCATAATGCATATTTAGTGTATCCCCCTACTATTGTTGTGTTTTTAGATTAATACTATTCAATTATTTAGCATTTTTACTGCTGTAGATATTTTAGGTTGTTGGTTATTTAAACTACTTTATGTTACTTTACTGCTCCAAACAAACACTACATATTTTGTAACAGGGAAAAAAAAAAATCTGGCGAACATAAACATATATTTGAGACAATAATAAACACAACCAACAGAAGAAAACAAAAATACAATACAAATTTAAATTCTAATTCAGGATTTTTTTTTTTGTTAAGGCCTTTTAAATATCACGGAGAACGATATTCAATCGACGTTTTACAACACTGATCAAATATAAAAAGCATAATGAAAAACCAGAAGGGAGAATATGACCTCTGATTACTTTGTTTATTAAGTCAACATTTTTAAGTACATCCCAGCGATATAAGAATAACTCCCAACAATATAATCCATTTCCTTAATGTGACCTCGATCCAAAAAAAGGGACATGAAATGATTTGATGGATAGAAATATGATTGTTTACGTTTTGATACGAGACAATAAGCTCTCCAGCTGCTGCTCCGGTCATACATGTTGTTTTGCAGACATGTTAAAGTCAAACCCAGAGTTCAGCCTGGGGGGAGCGTCTGTCAGCTGTCCGTCATTGTGCTGCCCTGTGGGAGCAGTCAGCTGGTGTGATAACTGGCAGCTGTGTGTGTGTGTGTGTGTGTGTGTGTGTGTGTGTGTGTGTGTGTGTGTGTGTGTGTGTGTGTGTGTGTGTGTGTGTGTGTGTGTGTGTGTGTGTGTGTGTGTGTGTGTGTGTACATATGCTGCCCATCCTCACTGCTGGAGTAACGCTCTGTGTGGGTACTGAGCTCCGGCTTGTACCCGCACAATGTGTCACACAGAGGACAGACAGACGGACGGAGGAAGGAGACAAAAGGAAACAACACGAGGACAGAGGAGGACAGAGGCTTCTTCATCAGGAAGTCACCATTAACAGCTGGGAACGCAACGGTGGTGATTTGCATGTCAACAAAATCGCAAACGCGACACTGTTCGGCCCTTAAAAAGGTCAAGAGGCTTCGACTGAGCTTTGATTTTAACGTAACCACTAAACTGACTGAAACGCGTCGCACAAACACTTCTTAAAAAGAAAAGGCGACACGATCCGAGCCGCCAAACCGACTGACGCGCTCGCCTGTGAACATTGTGATTAAAATTCCACAGTCATCGTTTTTTATGAAACATTCAAGGATCAGTATCATCTGCTGGGCGCTCCGCCAGCGTCTCGGTGTTTCTTTCCCCACAGCCCCCCTACCCCGCCTTTTTTTTTTTTTTTTTTTTTTAACAAGCCTCATGCTTTAACCCTTATTTTGCAAGACACGCTGACTCAGTCCCACGTTATCATTTCACAAGCTGCCGGGCACGACCGCATGTCCGACCGCTCGAGATGTTTCCAGACGCAGAAGGGGACATCTAAGTACAATGTCTGGAAGCCATTTTTTTTTTTTTTTTAATTTAAAAAAGGGAGGAAGTGCTTTACTGACTACCTGTCTTTGTGATTTTTTTTTTTTGCGATGCGGAAGTGCTGCAATACCACCGAGTGCCACCAGAGGTCGGCTCCAAAAAGCCTCCATAGACTCCCATTCAACTGGTCTCATATGATTGTCAGTCAATTCAATTTCTCTGCGAGTTATCTCGGTAAAGATAAAAGTCGCTCCTTCTTATTCGTTTTCTGGAGGTCCATCTAAAAATAATCCCGTCATTAAGCAAAAAAAAATTACCTTCGAAAAGGTGTGTTTTTTGGGGGGGGTGTCTGTTTGATTGACAGGTCTGTGCTGCCGTCAGGAACCCCCACGACTTTGCCTCTCGTCACAAAAGCTATTTCTTTGACTGTTGACTCTGCATTTCCCTCCTTTCACTGTTACTCATTTCCTGTCACTGTTTTTTCGCACCCTTTGCAAATGTTTTCCTTTCCTCCATCCTTCCTCCATCTTCTTTTTAAGAGCTTGACTCTCACTGAATCTGCCTACACTAACAACATGACTGGTATCAGGCGTTTTTGCATAAAAGCCTCCAAAAAAAAAAGAAAAAAAGCATTAACTTGGTTTGGTGAATTTGTCTGGCAGACTCACCCGTGTCCCGACGGGGCGATGAAGTACAGGCAGCAGTGGACTCGGCTGTCGGGCATCTGTCGTCTGTTCACCCGCGACTCTGAGTTCAGGTAGTCTTCGAACTTGCTGTCTATGTGGTCGATGATTGGCTGCCAGCTGCATCGCACAAATCATACTTTCCGTTAAGATACGATACCCCGGAAGACGCCGACGTCTGCGGTGGGAGCCGCGGGTGCCGTGAAACCTCACCAGTTGCTGTTGTCGACGGCATCTCCGAACCCCGGGGTGTCGACTATCGTGAGCAGCAGCTGGACGCCGCCTTCCTTTACCAAAACTTTGGCCTGCTCCACCTGACACGGGTGAAAGAAAAAAAAAAATTCATATTCATTCATATTCTGTTAACTTCTGCCACAAAACTTGTTTCATTAATACCAAAAACCAAAAAAAGCCGATAGCATCACAGACTGCATATTACACTGGTAGCATGTAGCAACATGCCACGACACACCGTGCTATTAGCTAACTATGCTGAGAAACAAGGAAAAAAAAAAAGTGTCAGGAAATCAGTCAGGAGCCAGACAGACTTAAGTGCAGCACTCGAGATTCACAACAACATTGTTTGTAATTAGGGGAGATAAAGATAAAAGCGTTTTTTTTTTTGTTTTGTTTTTTTAGCGGTGACAGATGACGTGACTTGTTTAAAATCACGGTGAAACTAAGAGCTTCCTGCAGATCATAAAGAGATCAGCAAATGTTTGATGTTGGTTTTTTTGATAGATGAAGTTAGCTGTCAACGACTATATCGACAAAAGACTTCTAAAAATAACACAAACTTTTCACATCTCACCCCATAATTCTCTCCTTCTTACAGTATTCGTATGTTTCTATGACATATGGCGCGAAAAAAGGCAAAGATTATTCTGGTATTTTGTTTTTTAATAATGTTGTTTCTCTGACGTTTTAATGCTGTAAATCATTGTGTTTTATAAACAGTATCTTCATCCGTGTTTTCAAGATGTTATGTTCGATTTATGTTAGAAACCCCTCAGCTGACTGCCGTCATGCGCTCGTGACTCAGCCAAATTGTCAATCGTCAACCGAAATGTCAGAAAATGCGGGTTGGAAAGCTGCACCTGAATCTTAAAGCCACACGGGTTTGTTTAACTCATTTTAACACTGAATGCAACAATTTGAACTCAAACGTTAAATTTATTTTATTTTTTTTTGCCAAAAAAGTACCTGCACGGTCTTTTTGATTCTATGCGAGGGGCCCGGATACTCTGCTGAATACAGATCTGTTAGGAACAGCGAGTTGATCAACGTGGACTTCCCGAGTCCCGACTCACCTGTAAAAAAATTAAATTAAATACAAAAATAAAAAAACACCAAAAGAATAAGAACAGAAAATGTTAACAACCCCACAAGCATTACATCCTCACAAAGCTCTGCTGCTGACATCCTCCAGACGATCAAAAGGCCGAGTGTGTATGTTGTCTGCTTCAGCGACGTGACTGACATTTCCCTCCCCCCCTCCCCCCCAAAAAAAGGATATCAATCCATTCGGGTTAACAGCTAAAGAAAAACAACAATGGTTGTTGTTATGTGCAGCTGACTGGCTGTGTGGTCTGGGAAGACCTCTCGGGTTTGTGTGCCCGGTTTCCAAGCTCCCCCCGATGAAAAGGATCGTTAGCGGAAAATGGCCGCTGGCGCCGCTTTGGCCGACGGTCGCAGGTCAATATTTAACGCCGTGTGTGTGTGTGTGTGTGTGTGTGTGGGGGGGGGGGGGGGGGGGGGGGGGGGGGGTGCCGTTTGTTTGTCACACACTTTATGGCGTTATGTGACTACGTGCGACGGGCACGCGCTCGTTAAATTTACTGCAACAGGAAGCTACGGAGCTGCTCTGTCATGTGCGAACTGAACAGGTTGTCGGGTGGAGTGTCTCGCGAAGGCTCGGAGGGACGTGACAGTCGCTGGCGGCGATGCTCTCTCCCCCCCCCCCTCCCCCATCCCCACTTTCCCCCCTCATCGCTCCTCTTTTTCCTCTTTCGCGCCACACTTGTGACGCACTGCGTTGCATGTGGGCACAGCGGGGACATGTGGGCTCACAGCTCATCAGAGCCAAGAAAAGCTGAATAATCTGTGTGTGTGTGTGTGTGTGTGTGTGTGTGTGTGTGTGTGTGTCCATGCAAGAGTGCGATACCATAAAAAAAAAAAAAACAGAAAAAAAAACAATGGCGAGCTTTTTAAGCACCAGAAAGCCCAGAGGAGCTCCTCTAACTCCCCCCCCCATGTTGCAATGCCATTCTTTTAATCTTTTCTGCAATTTCCCCCCAACGTAAAGATATTTTTTTTTTCCCCCCGTGCAAACCAGATTGAAGCATTAACAGGTCTCAGGGGACCACTCGGTCACCGTTCAGCAGCTTTATAAATAACACTTCAGAGGACGTGGGGTTGTTGTATGGCGACGTTCTACTGTAACAGCAGGACCCGCTGACATGTTTGGAAATCTATCGGCCGTTTGACAGCCAAGTCAATAAAGAAGCCGTGTTTTGCGAGCGCGATGGGAGATGTGGTGCTTTTGCAAAGCGGCGCTGGGTACAAATTCTGTCGGTCCCACCACAGGAAATGGTTTTGACCCCTAGGATGCATTTTTTTCCCCTCCAAACAGGGCCCCCGATCAGCCGAGGAAGGATCTTGGCCCAGAGAGTCAACTCACCACATCCAAGCATTTTTTTTTTTTTTTTTTTTTTAAAGAATGTCCCGCTGCCGATTCTCTGAGTTCAGCTGGAGATAAATCCAACCAAAAATGTGTGTTGTTGTTTTATTTTTTTCTTTCTGGGGGACAGTGTCAAGGACCAGAGATCAAGATTAATGCCAATGTCCCCCCATCCTCTTTGACTCAGCAATTAAAAACTACAAAGCTGGAGGCCTGGGCTGCTGTGTATAAATAGGGCCGCACGCGCACACACACACACACACACACACACACACACACACACACACCTCTCTCTCTCTCTCTTTCAAAATCAAAACCACAGCCAAAGACTTTAAAATGCCAACCGCAAGGAATACAATGAAATGATTCAAACAAAACAAGGGCAAACGGAGGGCTGAGCAGCGTGTGTTCTTACCCACGACCATCAAGGTGAACTCAAAGCCCCTCTTCACTGACTTCCTGTACACTTGATTGGGGAGGCTTGCAAAGCCCACATATCCTTCCAGATTCTTTTGCTGCTGTAAGACAGTAAAAATAAAAAGTCAAACATTAAAACCGCCGTGTAATCTAATCGCTCTTTAACTCCCGACCTCAATGTTCCCAGTGTTGCTCCTAAATTTCCCTTCAAGTAGAGTCAAAGTTGGACAAAAACACTTTTTTTTTTTTGACAGCTTCACATATTTACTTCGCTTATTTTAGTTTTGACTAAAAGAGGACGTTACACTTTAAAATTCAAGATGCCGCAATTATATAAAAATAGCATATAACACATCCTGATTTGTATTCAGGAAAAATGCTTGTCTGTACAAAACGGTTGCAAAAAAAAAAAAAAAAAAGATTCCTGTGCGTTTCTTGAACATAGTTTCTATACTTACAGCTGTTTTGTGTTGGATCGGTATTGCGTGGGTCCCCGATGTGTGCAGAAGGAGTCGGTTATTTCCAGGGGGTTACAAAGAAAGAGAGAGAGAGAGAGAGAAAACAAAAACAGAAATTGACAGGGAATCAATCTCAGGTCTATCTGACAAACAATACACTCTCTCCAGAATCAATTCCCCAAGTAGGGAGGAGGAGGAGGGCAAAATGGCTCACGATCAACTGCAACAACACACAAGACAGTTGTTGGACATAGCCCACTTCACTTGCTCCTTTAATGTCATTGGCATCATAAATATCAAGGTCCATTGACTACAGCAGCCAGGAGAGGATTTATTGCTTCTCACGCCAGAGCATCTCTTGCAAAAAAAAAAAACAACAACAACCCAGCAGCCCTACACGTAGTTCTTGTAGTGATACTCAACGTGTTGATTTGCCACAACAGACACGACTGTACAATCTTAGCAACAACCTTTTTCGCTGCTTCAGCTTGTGAAGCCTGTAAATCGTGTACCAGTCATCAGTTGGAAAAAAACAAAACAGGTAATTGTGACACAGAGGCCATAAGAGTAAACTTTAAGAGTCAAAACATGAACCCTGAGGTGTTAAAATCCACTGTAATCCAGATTAGACAGCAGCCCGTGTGTCCTCCTCCTCCACCTCCTCCACCTCCTCCTCCTACCTAATCTGGCACATCTCCCAGCTCTGGCATTGACTTCCTAACCTACATGCTGCCAATCGTGGCACTTTAATCACTTTAACATTATTGATCACACACGAACGACACAGTTAAAGAGGCATTGCTGACGACACACACTGCGCACTATTTGTTGTCATATCACGTTAATAAAATAAAAAAATAATAATACAAAATTTAAAAAAAAAAAAAAAAAAAAAAAAAAACCTAAGCAGGAGAATTATTATCGTTTCCTCCTTTTTTTTTTTTTTTATGGTCCAGAGCATTAAAAGTTAACACGAACGTGAGTTAATTTAATTCCAACGTAGCGACACTAAATTAAATCAAATTGCTGCGATACGGAGGTGGAGAAGAAGCTTTTCCAAAACGGCTGTCATTTCAGCACACAGCTCGGAGCTCCGCCGGGGCTTTATTGCGATAGTTCATAAAAACACACACTTTTTTTTTTTTTTTTTTACTACGGAGCTAAAAAATAAATAAATAAATAAATAAAAAAAAGACAGGAAATTACACTCCCCGTCGGGTTTATTATACACAGCCCGCCAGCGAGAAAAAAAAAATAAATATATAATAATAAAAAAAAAAAACGAGGCTAACAGCTAGCCAGCGAGCTAGCCACAATGCAGAGCGGAGGCGGACGACTGGGCGTTGGTTGCTCAGACAACAAGCGGCGAAGCCCAACCGCACAAAGCACGCGCGCGTGTTGCTCAAACCGTCGCGAGCTGAAGGTCGCAACGGGGTTTTCTGTGTCAAGTCGCGGCGGTAAAAGCCTCCCGTGGCGGTCTCACCCATAACGTTGACGCTCCCTGCCGCCTCAAAATCCGGATCATTCAACAAGCCGACATTCCCCTTCTCCCTCTCTCTCTCTCGCTCTCGCTCTCTCGCGCTGAGGGTGTTTTTTTTTTCCGCCGTGAGCTGCGCACGACGAGGCGCGCAACGCCTCTCGTCCTCAACGCGGCTACGGCGAAAGAACGACGTTTACCATACGTGAATCCCCCGAAGAAGGGGGAACGCTGTAAGTCTCGCGATAACGTGCGATTCTTTTCAGTTCCGGCGTGATCTCGCGATAAACGAGCAGCCACAAGCGTTAAGGGCAAGAATTTTGATATACAGTATATATATATATATTTTTTTTAACACATTAAAGCGAATTTAATCTTCCACTCACTATGATTAAAAACACTAATGGGGCCTAATTTGTTCATATACCTTTAAGTTGAACACTTTCCCCGTTTATTTCGTATCAATAAATGTGCTGATACGTTGTCATTTTACATTATTAGTGTCAGTTAATTTACAATATGTCGCTATATGTGAGTATTTTGGGTGTTGGGGGGGGTGGGGGTGGGGATGTGAGTGTAAAATCGTCCCAATAGTATTTTATAAATAATTAAAAAAATAAAAAATAAAAAATACTCTGGTGACGGAATGCGAAGAGCGTCAGTTGTCTCCATAGCAACCAGCATCGTCTAATATTGCTCACTTGGATTGGTTAAAAAAAACAGGAAAGTCAGCATTGTTTTCTCTTATTTGCTAATGTAAGGGGCGTCTGCGGTTACAAGTGTTAAAAACTGTGTCGCTTGTGACCTCGACTAAGGGCATTTTTGTGAGGCAAAAAAAAAAAAATCGTATTTCACGATTCAAACGGAAGTGTCCAGTGCTCGTTTTGTGATGCTGGAGGATAAGTGGGGGACTCAACGTGTGTGTTTTTTTTTTTTTTTTTCCGTTGAGTTCAGCTTAATTGAACTGCTTAACATTCGTCAAATAGAAAATAGTGTAAACTAGCCCTTGTTGAATTTTTTATTTTTTTTATTTGTGTCACAAGGTTCCTCATGGAAACAAAGTGCAAGGCTGGAAAATGTCCAACTCTGCTAAAAAAAGGAGACAAGGAGAAAAGTTGCCCCAGAAATCGACAGGAGTCCAAAGCAAGTAAGCTGTTTTGTTGTTGTTGTTGTTTTATCTCCTTCTCCTTGCAGCAATTTTAATGGTCTGTTTGACAATTTGAAATTCAGTTTCCCTGATAAGAAAACAAAAAAAAACAAATCACCTGATAAGCCCATGTTCTAGGGCATCTCATGATCTCAGGAGGCTCCAGTCCCTGCTTGCCAAAAGCGGCCCCAGACAAGAGGTGAACAACAACAAAAATGACGCAGCACCGAAGCAAACAGCGTCTAGACATTTTGATAATATAACAAAACCAGCTCACATTTCTTCAGATCTGTATGTGTGTGTGTGTTGCAGGTGGCAGCTGTGAGTCACAGTAAAGTATGCAGAGCCACGCACTCTCCAAGAAACACCAGCAGACAGAGGAGTGAGCGCGACGTCATCGACGAGGCCTCTGAACTGGAAAAATTCAGGTTTAACAAGGAATTTATAATATATTAAAAAAAAACAACGAATAGTTTACTAGAAGATTCACTGGAAATTCTGTCTGAAAGTATATGTTAGGATCACAAAAACACACAGGGAATACAGAATATCAGAAATTTTATTTTTAAAGACAATCAAATGTACAAAAACAAAAAAAAAATTAAGCTTGCTAAGCCTCTGAAATCCTGAAACAGGCAAAAAAAAAAAAAAATTGGTTTAAATCGGGGGCTATGGGATTAGAGAGTAATTGAACATGATTATGAATTTGGACATTGGACGCCAGCTTTCTGTTCTTGACCGTTTTCAGTGCTGTGGAAAACTTTGAGGTTCGATCACATGCCCTAAATTTGGTCAACAAAACATTTGTATTGAATTGGATAAATCATATAATCTAACTTTTGTGCCTTTTAAGTAATCTTTCTGTTCTTAGCCTTGTTTTTTAACCTACTATTCCCAATAACTTTGACTTTTATTTGGCTGTTTATTTTCTTGTTATGTGACCTACCTGACACCCAAATGTAGTATTTTGTTCAATGAGTTGCATGTGGTTTTGTAATAACTGAACATTAATGATAAGATTTGTTTACCTAAAGAATCAAAATACAGCTCGTAGTTTTCAGTCCTAGGCAAGGGGAGTTTATTTGTAGAGCACATTTCAACAACAAGGCAATTCAAAGAACTTCACATAAAACCATTAAAAGCATCAAAACATAATGCAGGAAAAAGGACATTCAAAAACAAGTAAGAGCAAGTGATTAAAACATTAAAATAAAGTCATTAAAACATGAAGCAAGCTAAAAACAAAATAGGATAAAGGTACACACCTAAACACAGTTTTCTTTTCCAGCATCACGTACAGAGACCAGAGATGCTTCAGCAGCCACCCGCTGCGTAAACTCTTCTCCGACATCCTCACGTCTCTGGTGAAGAACCGCCTCTGCAGGTGCAAACAATCTTCTCAGCGTTTCAATCTTCTCACCCTCAGAGACCAGGCTGACATTAATGATGACCTTTGACCTCTTAACATAGTGAATGGATTGACCGCGCCCCACCGGAGTCCGTCCTCAGAGTTCTCATCTGCCTGCGTTTATTGATCAGAGATCCCAGCCATCAGGTACAGATTGAAAAAAAAAATACTTTTTAATATTTATGCGTGTAATCTATAAATAGTATTTAAAAACAATAAACACCTCTTTGTGTTATTTTTTTAATTTTTTTTTTAGAAAATCCTGCATCAGCTCCGAGGCGTTCATTTACTGGCCAGAGTAAAGTCTAATATATATTATATTACATGCCCAAAACAGTTTTGGTGATGTCTCTTTGACCCCCTGATCTGTTTTTTCTCTCTATCAGTACATGGAGTCTGTCGCCGGCGTCTACGTGTCCGGTGGCGAGCGGGCGTTCGGGACGCAGCAGCTGGTCACGATGACTTGCGAGTATTTTCTTGAAAAGCAGCGTCCCAGACGTTGATAATAGTCTCGAGCCGTTGTCAGTCCTTATCAGCGGTGATTTCTTTTATCACAGACTTGTTCCAGAAGCTGTCTGCGGATGAGGATCAAAGGGTCGGGGTCATCGAGAGCGGCGCTCACAGGGTACGGCTGGAAGATATATAGTGCTTATCTGTGATTTAATGTATGTAAACTCACATTTCTGGTGGTGCACTGGAATAAAGACTACAGAGATGTGTGTAAATACGAGTGTGTGTTGTCTCTCTGCACTCAATCTATTGTCACTAACTTATTTCTCTTTGTGGAAAAAAATACCAAAAATTCCAACTTGACCTCTTTCCCAGACTCTGGTGAAGCTCCTCGCCACAACAGACAGCAGCGTGCTGCTGGGAGCCCTCCTGGCACTCACCACTCTGGCTGAGAGGTAAGTAAATATTTCACCCAAAGCATTATAAAATAAAATACATCATTTACATGATTTCATGTCTTTTTAAAAGTGTTTTTTTTTTTTTTTTTGCAGTCCAGAATGCAAGAAGGAGATCGGGGAGCTTCCGATAGTGGAGAGCCTCCTTGTGATACTTCAGGAGTATGACCTGCTGTCAAAGAGGTTATAAATCAGTCATAAAAGTATAGAGAGTATAGAAAAGAAGTGGAGATAGACTCCTACAAGAGACGTGGAGTAAGAGGGGTTTTTCTGTAAAAACACACACCAAAAATGATACGATTTTCTAAACTTCATGTCTCCTGCAGGATGAGCGCCGAGCTGCTGAGGCTCCTCTCCCCGGTGCGGCGCGTGAGGAGCCAGGTGAGGGAGCTGGACGGCGTGCCGGTGCTGCTGAGCCTGCTGCACGGCCGGCACCTGAAGCTGCTGTGGAGCGTCGCCTGGGTCCTGGTGCAGCTGTGCGAGGAGCCCGACGCCAGGGCGGAGATCCGGAGCTGGGGAGGGGTGCAGCAGCTCCTCCGGCTGCTCGGCAGGTTTGTGAGAGCCCCGAGCAGGTGTTTGATATATTAAGGTGACATCGTATGAGTTGAGGTGCATTTCAACTGTTTTCAGTGGTTTTAATGGGTCACCTCTGTCAGTTTTGGGTTTGTGAATGATCAAAACTGAGTCAAGGCTAATAATATATGCTGACTCCAAAAACAGAGGATCCACATTTTTTAATGCAATATTTATTAGACTGATGTAAGACTACAAGTTTATGGCCTGAAAGCCTACAAACTGAATTTAGAAATCATGGATGTCTACCATGCAGAGGTGCAGAGGTTGGCCTCATGAAAATATGCTGTCGGTTGCGTTGGGATAATTGTACAATCCCATGATTTTGTCACTTGATGCATTTACAAAGTTTCAAAATTTGTCTCTTAAAAGTCTCCTAAACTTCGTGGCGGTGATGGGGTACTAAAATAAAGGAAATGTTTAACAAGAGGGAGGAGGACCCAAATGAACAACGGAAAGAGAGCTACACTCAAGACAATGTTAGTTTACAAGAAAAAAAAAAAAAAAGTCCAAAAACACAAACAGAAATAAACAAGCAGATAAAGATCACAACTGAGGTGGACTCCCATGAACACAATCCAACATAATCAGGCAAATTTGGAGGTGAACAGGCGAGTGGGGATCATAAAGTTCAGAGACTGCACATGTTGCGTGCCAACGGAGCGCAGCAACGTGATTCGAAGGAAGTCTTGGGTTAGTCATTTATATGACGTTAATCTAAATCAGCACCTGAGTTACATGAGTTACATTAAAATGCTGTGGTTTTTTTGGGGGGGCTTTTTGTTTTTTAGTTTTTTTTTAAATTTTTTAAAAAGCTCTCCACTCGTCTGAAAACAGAATCTCCTCCAGTTTTACCTTTTATTTCATCATTTACTTAAGACAAGTGACAAAGCCATTTCCAGTATTTATCCCGGCGCCATACGCTTAACTAAATAACTCTCGCAGTGACCGGCAGTACGTCTCCGACCACTCGTCCATCGAGACGCTCTCCAGCGCCAACGCAGCCGGTCGCCTCCAGAGGGAGCATGTGAGGGAGCAGCTGAGCCCGCAGGAGGAGGTGGACAACGCGACGGCCCTGCGGTCAGGTCAGAGGGACATAAACTGGAAACTAAAACACTGCGTTTTTTCTTCTGTAAGAGTTAGAAATGATCCAGTCACATTTTCTGTATCAGGACAGAATAAAAAAAAAAATAAAAAAAAACGTCTTCTCCCGGAGGAGTCTTATCACAAGCTGAGAATGTAAACCGTGTTTTCCTGAAGTGGGAATCAGGCCCACTGAGATAATTTGACACAGGAAGTGGTTGTAGGCTTCCTGTTTCTGAATGTCTGATGACACTATACTGTAAACTATCTACAGAGACCTTCAACTTTATATTTTTAAAGGCGTCAGTGTCTCCAGTCTGTTCGGAGATATAAATGTTCACAGCTGCTGCTCAGACTGAGTATAACTGCTTAAATGAAGTGAACTCCCCTCTAATGTTTTTCTCAGCCTGCTGCACAGCTCTGACCGAGATGAGTCTGGATGACGCATCTGCTCACCACGTCGTGCAGGTAAAGAAAAGCTCCCGACTGGACTTGAAGAGCAGCACGGAGGAAATCCACCTTTTACATCAAAGCATCGAACTGTGTGTCAAATGTTTTCTCAGGAAAATGGCATCTACGTCATCGCAAAGTTGATTTCACCAGACAATTCTGGGCCAAAGGTCACTCCTCTACAGGTATACGGCTTCACGTGTGCATCAAATTACATTATAATGCAAATAAAGGTGATATAAACGATCAGAAAATAACATATTTCTTAATCTGTTTGCAGTGCTACGCCTTCCGCACCCTCCGATTTCTCTTCAGCGTGGAAAGAAACCGACATCTGTTTAAAAGGTGATGAAATTAAAGAGTTTAAAAGTGGAAAAAAAAAAGTTAATTTCATGCATAAATCCTTTAAAACTTGGCTACCGTTGGACGTCTGCCACAGAAAGAAAAACCTCGCTGTTGTTTTGTAATCTTTTATCCCTTTCAGACTCTTTCCCACAGACCTCTTTGAGTTGTTTATTGATGTTGGACATTACGTGCGGGACCTCACAGCCTACGAAGGGCTGCAGACCAAAGTGTCACTCTACACCGTAAGAAAACACATTCTAAAAAATGGGCTCATTTCTTTGGTGTTTTTTAGCTGGTTTCGGGCTGTAAAAAAAAAAATCTAAATATATGTTACTGTTTTTGGGATAAAATAAATCAGGTAAAGACTCTTTGACTTGACAAATGAATGAAGCGCCGCCTGTGTCTCCCCCGCAGGAAGAGGAGCTGGACGGTCTGAGAGAGAGCATCGAGGCCGTGGACCAGAACCGGCCTCCCCTCCGAGTCATCAACGGCTACTCCATACTGGACCATCTGGGCACCGGGGCCTTCGGGAGTGTTTTCAAGGTGCAGTAAAACATCCTCAGAACTGGCAAAACATCTGCAGTTAGTACATTTTGTAAAATGCACTCTTGATCGCAGGTCCAAAAGCAGAGCGGCCAGAACCTGCTGGCTCTGAAGGAGGTGAACCTGCACAACCCGGCGTTCGGCAAAGACAAGCGGTCCCGAGACAGCAACGTGGAGAAAATCATCTCTGAGCTCACGATCATCAAAGAACAGGCACGAAACTTTAAATTCAGACGCATTTTTAAAATAATATTTTATGGCGTTAATGTCAGTTGTTTTCCCTCCTTTTTTAGATGACACACCCAAACATTGTTAAATATTACAAGACATTTTTGGAAGGTGAGGATGACACCTTCACTTTATCCCGAAAGGATTGTGATTTAAGCAGTGACGATATTTTCAAAGCGTTCCACGTTGTCCTTTTCTAGGTGACAGGCTGTACGTGGTGATGGAGCTGATCGAAGGAGCTCCGCTGGCCGAACATTTCAACTCCCTGAAGGAGAAGCAGCTGCAGCTCACTGAAGACAGGATTTGGAATATATTCATACAGGTAAACAGCTCGTTTGGGAAGTAAACTTTTACTTGGAAAAGTACTGGTATTACATGAATTTTTATGTCTGGAGAAATATCAGCTGCATTTTATTTTGGTAGTTTTATGTTAACGCAACTGACAAAAAGCAGTTGTTTTAAAAAGCGACAGCAGCTTGTCTTTTATCTCCACAATGTAACTGTGACCTGTTAATCCGGAAATATAATTTAAACCCAGTACTTTTGTACTTTTGACGTAGAGTGACGTAGAGTTCATAAACAAATATCCTGTGTATGCAGATATGTGTTTTTATGAGCAAACTAAATTGGCAAATATGATCCCACAACTGAATTAATAAATTCATACTCCAAACACAGATTTAACTGCTAAATCAGCAAATTGGACCGAAACATCCACAATTTCTTAGATTTCTATGCCTTGTATGAAAAAAATATCCCAACAAAATTTGCTTTTAAAAAAAAATATAATTAACTTTGTTAAATACCATGTTTAAAATGATTTCTGATGAACACATTACAAACATGATAGAGGTGCTTGTGCTGTGAGTATACAAACATTTACTTCAGTGAGAAGAGTCACCAAAAACAAAAAAAAGTGACATTTTCTTTTGAATTTATTATCATGCTGTAAAAAAATGAGTCAGATCTATTTCTGTAATTGTTGGAAATAAGTTTTGGATAAAAACCTGAAGTGTAAATCACTTCCACTGGCCCAAAAAAATAAGAGACAATTGTGCGATTGGAAACTTTTTAGTCGTCCCCCAAAGTTGTCTCCGAGGTTTATTTAAGAACTGATATCGTGCGCTCCCTCAGATGTGTCTGGCACTGAGGTACCTCCACAAGGAGAAGAGGATCGTTCACCGCGACCTCACACCGAACAACATCATGCTGGGGGAGAAGGACAAAGTCACCATCAGTGAGCGTGTTACTCAGTTTCTTCTTACTACATTTCCCGGCTCGTGTCCTTCTAAAAAGTTTAACTCGTCTCTTTTACTCTGCCCGAAGCCGACTTCGGCCTCGCCAAGCAGAAACAGGAGAACAGCAAGCTGACGTCGGTGGTCGGCACCATCCTTTACTCCTGGTGAGGAAATGAACTCAAAAGAGTGGTTATGGTCCTCGGGACAACTTCGTACACTTATATTCACACAGTCACATTTTGAGGACTCTGTTTCCATTAGAGGGTAAAAAAAAAAAAAAAAACTGGTTGCATTTAGGTTCAGGTAAAGATGAAGAACAACATTTTAACCATTTTTGGAAAGTAATAATTTTGGCCCAATTTTACTTCCATAAAGAGATTTGTAAACTGGATTTTAGGATTAAACGAGTGCCATTCTGCTGTATCACTGCCCTCCTGTAACACTGTCAGACTCACAGAGGACAAAAGGGTTTTGTGGCTAGGAGATACGTTGAGAGATTCAGAGCCTTCACAGGAAGGGAGGAGCTGAACGCGTGACAACAGAGGCAGGAAGTTCAAGCAAACGCAAAGCTTTGCTCATGAAGTAAGACAAGCTAAAAGCAGGTCGGGCGGGTGCTGAATCTGAAAAACAAACAGAAACAAAGAGGCTCAGAGCAGAATCAGACATGGGAATAGAAAAACAATGAACTGCAAACAAAAGCAGGGAACACAGGGACTAAATACACGAGGGAGAGGAGGACAACAAGTGACAGCTGAAACTAATCAGGGCTTGGCAGACAATCACACAAGGGGTAAACACACAAGGGCAGGAATTGAAGGAAATCAAGACACAGAGGCAAGTGATTACAAAGTAAAACAGGAAATACAACAAAGTAAAAAGAGGAGATTTGTTTTTGTGTGTGTTTGCGTGTTGCAGTCCAGAAGTGGTGAAAAACGAGCCGTACGGAGAGAAAGCCGACATCTGGGCTTTGGGCTGCATCGTCTATCAGATGGCCACTTTACAGCCTCCGTTTTACAGCAGTAACATGCTCTCACTGGCCAGCAAGGTAACGTGAACACACACACAAAGACTCATGTTTTTACTCATTTTCAAATGTTTTTGTTTCCGCCGTCAGCTATCGATCTTTTTTTCCTCTTTTTCTGCGCCGGTAGATTGTCGAAGCCGTCTACGAGCCGGTCGAGGAAGGAGCTTTCTCGGAGAGAGTCACAGACATGATCAGATGGTGAGACTTTTATTTTGAAAAGATTGTATGTTCACCTGAAGGGGGTGCCGTTAAAAATGCTGCTTTTATATGATGCATTTGATAGTTTAGAATAATATGTCTTACAAAAGCAGGCTATTAACAAAAATTACATCCCACTTCCGGTGTTATTTTCGTGTTTAAAAAAAAAAAAGATAAACATTAAAATGGATCTTGGTCGCCTGATGGGAAATACATATGTACGTCCTTGTACTTTCCCTATATCTTCCATTATTTCCTGCTCTTTGTCACTTGTTCATTCAACAAATTCACACAGTGCTCTCTTCCGTCCCTTCAGGTGTTTGAGTCCCGACTCAGAGCGGCGGCCGGACATCGTGGCCATCAGCTCCAGGATCTCTGACCTCATGATGAGGCTGATGGACGGCCTCTACACTTCCCAGAATGCACTGGAGAGGAAAGCCGAGAGAGACCGGAAACGAGCGCAGAAGTACTTCCTCGAAAGGCACCAAAACAGGACGAACTGCTGCCACTCGAATCCGTCGCAGGTATATTCCGATTTTGGAAAATCATGAGGGGACTTTTTTTTATTGTAATTGTTGGATTAAAAGGTTTCCGTATAAACGAAGTGCTTCACATTTTGCAGAAGTTGATGAAGGCTGAATCTCCTGCGGCCTGCAGGTCGAACCGCAGCCAGCAGAGAATCAGTGCAGGTGACTCAAACCGCTCAGGATGCAACGCGGACGGTGAAAGGTTTGAAACCCAAAAACGACGACGTGTTGTAAATGTGTTTTTCAGACGATGCTTCAGATGAGGACGTCGAACCATCCGACACCAAAAGCAACACCACCGCCTCTTCGGGAAAACACGACGGTCAGTTCAGTTAAAGCTGAGTGAGAATGTTCACGATCCTGTTGGGGGTTTTCTACGATTAATGTTCATGCCGCTGCAAATTTCTGCATGGTTTGTTTAGCTCAATAATGTCTTCTTGGTTGTTGTGGAGGAATTCAGGGATTTGAACCGACAGTCTGAGACCTTTTTTTTGTTTTAAGGCTACTCTTATTTTCTTAGTTTGTATGTTGTGGATTTTGCTCACTTATCTAAACTGTATTTTGTTTTGAACTTTTTTTTATTATTTTAAAATGAAGAAAACATCCAAGTTACTCTTCCAACAAATTTTATTTAAAAAAAAGTCTTTATTCAGATGATAGACATCTGAATAAAGACTTTTTTTAAATAAAATTTGGTGAAATGTGGCAGATGGTGAAACCCTCAGCGCACAACCTGTAAACACACTGTATATAAAAGTGGGCGTGGCTTCCGGATCTGAAAATCTTTGCCATAAACAGAAGTGCCTTAAACTGCAATACCTCCGACTGCCAGTAGAGGCTGGCGCCAAAACAAAGATCCAGCTTCATAGACTTCCATTCAACTTGTCTAGTGAAAATCGCAGACAATAATTTTTTTTTTCCCCACAAGTTATTTCGGTGTTGTTAGCAAAAGTCACTCCTTATTATTAACACACACACACACACACACACACACACACGCACACACACACACACACACACACAATCATGCACCAGTTGGTTGTTAACATGTACAAACATTGTGCTTGTTTTCCCCGAATTTCACAATGAAATATTCATCTGAATAAAGGCTTTTAATTTCATTGCCAAAAGAGAAACTTGGATGTTTTCTTCTTTTTAACCCGCTTCATCAAACTAGTATGAACTGGACCTTTTCATGACTGAAGTCCTTTTTTTTTGGCTTTGATTAAAAGGCTCTCAGTCCACTGCCTCTGTTACACCTAATCAAATTCTGTCCAGGTAAGTAAAAAAAAACAACACCTTAAACATTTGAACATGTGTTGAAAACCTGCTGAAAACAATCTTCTTGAAATAAAGATGTCTTCTCGGTGCATTATTGACCTCATCTGTTCCTGTTTTTTTTTTTTTTCTCTCAGTGGGGATTTTACCGCTGCGGAGATGAAACCAAGACCAGGTAGCATTTCAAACCTGACGACACAGCTTCACCATCTGCTTTTTGAAAACCTCCTGACCAGATGAGACGGTAGATAAAGTTACGATGTTATACAAACTCTCTTATGAAAGGTGTCTGACCCGGTTTCTTCGGACCTCGCCTGTTCCCCGTGTGTTTGTTTTTTCCCTCCTCAGTGTCGGCTGGGATCTGCGTCTCCCAGAAGAAGCTTCGTCAGATTGACGATCCCATCCAGAGGCTCCTCGTGCAGCTGCACAAAATCATCTTCATCACACAAGTACAGTCACACATGCAGATTACGTCTGACAGCGGCGGTCCCATTTTCTCTGCGTTGGTATTCGTTGGTTTATCTTTCGTTTCTTAGCTCCCACCAGCTCCGCACCACAACATCGAGCGACGCCTCATCGAAAGATTCAAAAAGTCCCTCTTCCACGTCGGCAGCGATCCGTTCGACCTGAAAGTGGAGCTCAGCAAGGTTTGCAGTGACGAGTTGAAATTCAGAAGTGCGCTTTTGTGATGATGGTATTTCATGGAGATGTGGAGGGGGAGGGAGGGGGTTTAGATAAATGACCTCACTGTGGCTGCAACCGGTGGCTTTTTAATTGGTGTATGTCTTCATAGTTCTGGACTCATTCAGACGCTGTCCAATCTGTGCATGAAAGCAGCTGTTTAAAATAATCTAAAAAGGCATTTCACAGAATCCTAAAACCCAAAGCGATGTCAGAAATTTGCTGGGTTCGTACAACCAACCGTCAGAAACCCAAATATGTTCAGTTTCTTACAAAAAGAAGCAGTAAATCTCACATTTTAGAGGCCAAAACTGAGGAATGTTCGGGGGCTGTTTGGTTGGAAAAGGACATAAACAATGTTATTTATTTTCTTGGTTGATTCACTGTTTTAGCTTCTTGACTCTGATCCGTTCAGCTCGACTAATATTTGTACTGCAATGTAAGTCAGCTTTTAACTTCCTTAGTATAATAAAGTGGTTTATTTTATCTCGGTCCCAGTGCAATCGGACGGTTGGCGTAAAAGAAACCCGTGTTTGACGACAGCTGACCTTTGTAGTAACAAACCGGCCAAATTGCTAAAAATCACACATTTGTTGGATAAAACTTGACAGTTTTTCACTGATTTTCTCAACTTCTCATCAGTTTCATTCATCACAAATAACCAAATTTGGACTCATTTTCCCGTCACAGCTCCTCCAGGCGTCCACCGAGTTGATGGAGTCGGGTTCAACCGGTTCGGACTGGTGGCCTCTGGTCCATCACTTCACAGGAGACCCTCATACTGCCGATAGCACAGGTGCAATTATCACTGTTACTGCTTCACCCTAAACTCACAGTAACAGACACAAACCTTACTCACTAACCTTATTTGTTGAAAATGTATTCTGATGGAAGGAAATTAAGCTTCTTCTCTTATTTCTTCTGACAGTTGATGTGAATCTCAAAGATGGAGTTACATATCAGCAGATGCAGGTCAGTTTCTTATTGAATTTATACATAAATGTAATTTTTTTGGATATGTTTTCTTTCACCGATACATTCAGGGAAAAGTTATATAAGAAGTTTAATAATACCACTCTCATCTCTGTCTGTCAGTCTCAATTTTTGCACTTGACTTTCTGGTTTGGTTAAACAAACAAGATATTAAGTGTTAATTTCTGAGTTTTAATCATCAGAGAGAGCCAGGTTAACTTTTCCCTCCTGTTTTCAGTGTTGATGCTAAGCTAAGCTTATTAGCTGCTGGCTGTAGCTTCATATTATTCTAAAAACATGGAAAAGTAATTGGATAAGCTAATATGTGTCATCAAAAATCAAATCAACCACGAATAGATATAAAAAAAACAACAACAATCTTTTAGTTTTATAGATATTTAGAATTTTTCCGATTTGTTTTGTTTGATTTTTTTTGTCATTGTGTTTCAACTTTGTTTCCTCTTGCGGGATCAAGTGTCTAATTTTACACTTCGTAGTCTTACTGAACGTCTCTCTGCTGTCTGTGATGTCATTTCCTGTTTAAATGTTTTCAGGGGATCATCGAGGAGCTTCTGGACGAGAACAGCTACTACGAAGCAACACGCAGCAGGTGAAGTGGAAATACAACATTTTATCAGTCTGATTCGACACCTAAAATTCATTCATGTGTCATCAAAAAACAGGTTTTGTTGTCATTTGTTTCAAGGTGGGCCTTTTATTTTTTTTACAGAAAACCTGTAATGTGTTTTATTTTAATGGCAATGATCACTTTGAGTCCTCAATTTACAAAATATAAGAGACATGATTTAAAGATTTTAGTCTTGTGTTATTGGTTTCTGAAATGAGTTACAAAATGTTAAAGACCTGGTGGTTAGAAAGTATAAAGTGTGACTTTGATAAAAACATGATTTAACATAGAAAATATTATTTCATGTATTATTTTTTAATTTTTTTTAATTTTAGGGTCAAGGAGAAAAGAAACGACCAAGAAAAGAAGTAACTCTCAGAAGTTAGAAGCAGATGGAGAAGATTTATTTGCAACGACACTTTGCAGTCGCTTTAAATGTAATTAACCTTAATTACAGAGTATATACTTATTTAACATATAAAACTATAAAAGGACAAAGTAAACACATGCATCTGTTTGCACTTTAACTTAAAAGGCTGAAACGTGTTTCCACAGCGTTCACCTCGCACGTCCTCGGTTTCTCAGGCTTCTTCTACAAATACGACGCGACGGTGTGACTCTCCAAAGATAGTTGAATACGTCTGCATATTTTAACGAAGGATGAAGCCGATTTTAATTTATATCTGTCAGTTCGAGATCAGAATTTAAAGCTTGTGATTGATTTCATTCATGAGAAGTTTCTCGTATTAAACTGTTTTGTTGTTTTTTTAATCTGTGGTGGTTCACCATCGTGTGAAGCTTTCTCTTTGTTTTTTTTCCCCGGATGTCTGAGCGTAGCACTTAAAATTCTCAGGACCAGACGACTCGGCAGTCGGGCCGCTTTAACTCGGCCGCTGCAGAACCGTACGAGCCACAGTTTCCTCGCTCACCTCACTTTCGAAGAGCTGATAAGAAGCCCGACTTTGACTTTAATTACAATGTTTGACTGCAGATCGGGCAGACGTGGAAACCAGGTCGAATGTTTTTAGCACTTTTTGTGCACTGTATCGAAGCTACAGCGCGGGACTAGCTAAGACTAGCGAGTTCACACATTGTTGAAAAATATCACCCACAAATATATCCGTCTGTAAATTTACAATATAAAGAGCTTTTCAATCTGGTGTCTGGTGAGACAGTATATAATAACTTGAATAAGGCTAAGATATTTGAACATTTTCCAATTTGAAACTTTCTACATGATATGGGACCAAAAGAAATACGATTTTACGAAGGGGTTGTGATGCTTTTTAATTCATTTATTCACAATTTATCCACTGACTTACAGCCACAGCAGTCGTGGGCTGTAGTGGAGCCTCTAAGGAAGCCTGTGTTTTTGTAATTACTCTCACTGGCAGAAGAGGGAGACAAAAGCTCAGTGCTGTAGTTTCAACATGCACTCTTGATGCATTTTCAAGGTGATGAAAATATCCTTTTTGTACATAATCACATTTTTGTTGTTATTTTAAAGAGCTGGGCAGTTGAAAATAAGCTTTTCTTGTGCACTTTGATCCAAAAGGGATTTGTCAGTATAATCTGCGTCAGGAATGTCAAACTACTTTAAGATTTTATGTCCACTATCTTTGAATAAACACTATTTAATTCAGAGAGTGTCCAGTTGTTCAAAATAAAATAAAACATACAGACATATTATGAGCAACGTGTACTTAAATAAATAAATACCTGTTCTGTAGGAAAATGTCCTCTTTGACCGATTCATCATTATATTGTTATTATTATTTGGATTGTAAATACTGTTTATTTCTGCTCAGGTATAATTTTATTGTTGTAATTGGTCAAAATGTAAAGAAATACTTTACAAAATAATGTTCAGCTAAACAAACCTTTCCATTTTTGACTTTTATTGTGGAATTTTGGCATCTTTGGCCCTAAAACAGTTGTTAGGAGTACAGAAATAAAATGTATTTAAAATAATTTAAAATGAAAAGTAACACGTAGCAACAGATAAATACACTATTTTAGATTAAAATGTACAATATCTATCTGTAGTGTAGTGGGTTAAAAGTAGAAACATAAAATGGAACATTTATTTTACTTGTACTTAAACACTGCATTTGTATAAAAATGTTAACCACATAAATCATCAAGAGTCTGCAGATGTGTCAACATTTGTTCCTTTGTTCCATTCAATTTCTAGTCGTGTTCTGAAATTTCCCGCTCACGACTTTTTTTTTTATAGATCTTATCAAAGTGATTAAATAAATATGACAAGTAGAGTCCCTCTCTTAACCAGCACTGTCTTATGGAGCTTCTTATTCTATAAATTGGAGATTTATTTACTACTAAATAAGATGAATTGATTCATCTTTTACTCTATTTATTTTGTGCTGTTGTGTTCAGTTCCTTGCAAGGTCAACAGGGGGCAGTATGAACCTTAATTTTGAGAAGAGACCAACTGATCTGACCTCAAACAACCTCACAGCCTCCTGAAATAAAAATAGAACCACTGCTTCCCCTCAGTAAATAAAGAAAAAAAATAATAATAATAAAAAAAAGCTCTAAGCTTCAGAGGAAACATGAAACAGTCAAATGAAAGTCAATACACAAGACTTTAATGGACCAAAACAAAGATATGAAAATGCGATCTGCTTAGTAATAATGTATAATATAGAAGTCATACTGCGGTATATTAAAGATGAATGAAATCACAGTTGTCGTTTCAAATTTAAACGCTTGTAGAAAAATAAAAAAAAGTTCCAGCTGAGGAAAATGTTGGCACGTTTAAACAGGAGGCACACGTGAGATCGTACAGCACACGGGACGCTTGTTCATCCACTGACAGCTCAGTTTCTGATTTCACATATTTTCGTTCAGACGTTTGAGATATACAGCTTATTGTTTTCTCACATTTCAGACATGATCTCTTTTTCTCCCTAAAATATCACGTTTAATTCCTACAGTACGATGTTGCATTTAAGACAAGAATTCATTGAAACTCGACTTTCTTCAGTCGTGCTAGCAGCTCCGCGAGGCACGGATGCACCGCGGCGGTTCGAGCTAAATGCTACCATCGGACAATCTTCACGTTAGAGGACGATCAATCTTTCTGTCGGACTGTTTCGTCACCCAATTTTATCCTTTCGAAGGCGGATCGGTTTCCGATAAGCGCTGATATAAAAAAAACTTTCAAACAACATAATGCAGAAAAAGATCCTTGGGGTGATTTAGAAAACTGTGTGGTTTTTCAATCTTTACATTCCCTTTCAAGCTCACTGTTTCAGCGCACGGACGTCATTTCGGACCACAACATTTATCATTAAACTGTAAAACATCCTGCTTTTCGTTATATATCTTGGTCACAAATGTTTGATTAACCCCATTTCAGCCAACATACTGATATCTGAATTGATTTATTTTTTGCGTAATATTGGTGGGGTTCACCATTTCAAAAAAAAAATAAATCCTAATCCACTTCTCCACTTACAGCACCGACTTGGCTCCACTGTACTTGCTTTTTTTAAATTATTTTGAATTGCCCGTGGATGTTCTCTGGCACCTGCTACTGTTTTATTATCACCTGTGTCGAAGGTAGCCGATTCTAAAATGTGAGCGGACGACGAGCTTCCACAGAGCGAAGGACTCTCTTTGTCAAAGTTTGTGTCGTGTGTCGTTTTGGTGTTGTTGATTTTGAAAATGGCATCATGGCAGCTTCTTGCGGCGTTGCTATGGTAACGCCGCCGCCTTCAGGCGGTGCTATCTGACGAAATCCGGGAAAGTACCGGACACAAAAAGCGAGTAGAGTCGAGTCGAGTCGAGTCCAGTTGGTACCATCAGTGGAGATGCAGCTATACACTGGGAATGACGGGAACGTCATTAGTTTTGCAGGTATCTGATCATGAAATATCGGACGATGATATTTTTGACCGGGTGATGGCGCTACAGAAAACAAACATCAGATCCGACATCGTGCCACAAAGTCTTAAAACACCTAAACGGAGAACGTTTTTATACGCGTCTTGGTTAAACGACAAACAAATGATCTTTTCAGAAATATTCATCCCTAATAATAAACAGCTTTATACGACGACGTGGAAAAATACATTTGTCCACTTAGAAAGTGGAAGAAGGTTTAAAGTTTTGTATCATTAGCTCACCAACAGAAAAAAAAAAAAAATACGGTTTCCTGCTGCCAAATAATGGAGAAGCTTTCCAGCAAAATGCACCAACAAAGATTTCTGACTCCAACAAGCTGATATGCACAATGCTGCGTTTGATGTACTTATTTTAATTTTACTTAAATCGTCCTTTTCCTTTATCAACCCAGCTACGTTACTTTGTGAACTTTGTTCAAGCTAATTAGGAACATTCACCTTTGAGTAAAAAAAACATTTTGTTTATTTCCCTTTTTCTTTTTTTTTTTTACACAAATGAAGGAAAATTAACATAGAAACAGTAGATTTTGTGTAAAAACTTTTTTTTTTTTTTTTTAAAACACTGTTTATATATCCATATATTTACTATCTGACTATAACTAATGCTAAAGTTGTTATGTAATGAGGTAAAAAAAAATTAATCCATGTGACATCTCATGCGAATATAAATACAGTTAAGAGAGGCAGAGAGTGATTCTCAGAGGTTATGAGGTGTTTATGAAAATGGCCAAAAAAAACGAACATTAAAACGTTACTGCATCGTTTCACCGTTTTTTTTCCTCCTTCGAAGCAGGATTTGAAGCTCACGGAAAACTGGCTTTCCTTTCAGCAGAGAAGTTGTTAACGTGACGACCGAATCGCTCTCCTTTTTTTTTAAACTCTTATCTGCAGTCTCTGGACGACTAACTGAGGGAAGTCGCTAGTTAACCCCTCTGAACTGCATTTGTACCGTTAGTGAAGTAAAAGTTCTTTCAGGCGCAGTGAAAAAACGAAAAGGAAGTTCACGTGCGGTGAGGCGACGGCGTGCTGACCGACTTCTGCTGCGTCTCCAGGATCTGCAGATCCTCCAGCATCTCCTCGATCAGCGGCGGCATCGATCCCGGGATCTCCAGCTTCAGGGTCACCACTCGCTCGGCTCCTGTGGTAAAACCAACAAAAGAAAAGCACACACGACTTTAATAAATAATGTACGGCGGAGAGATTTACCGCCTCCCACCGCAAGATTGTTCGCAACAGACGTCGGCTCCAAATGCTTCCAGGAATGCGGCGTTTCAGACCAAAACTGATTTAAAAACCCACAACGCACCTGGACTCAGCCCACACACAGCAGCTACTGTTTATAGACTACAGCATGAGCCGTGACAAGAAAGGGACGTTTTTTCATCTTTTGCAAACGCACAAAATGCTGACGCCCTCTGACCTTTAGCGCTGATGCTGCGCAGGTCGGTGATCTTCATGAGGGCCTTGGGGAACATGAGCGGCATGCTGGGCCGCCGCTTACGGGAGTAGATCTTCAGCGCCTCCAGCAGCGGCTCCTGCAGCACCTCCACCTTCGACGGCTCCTCCAGGTCCTGCCGGTCTGTTCGGGGGGAAAATATTTCACCATTTTCACGCACACGTTCTCCTTTCTTTTCAAACATATTTAAAGACTGATCCAGCACCTCCGGAGACGAGGCAGATGGCGCTGAGGAGCCCGCTCTCCGTGTCGTCCATCCCCAGCGGCAGCAGCTGCCCAGCAAAGGTGAAGACCTGATCGGTCAGCGGTCCGAATCCTGCGTTGTGGATCTGAGTACGGGTCAGCGTCAACCCGTCCGAGAAGGTCATGGTGTCCTGGTCCGGGGTGTAGCGGGTGCAGATCCTCAGGATCTGCATGAAAAGAGGAAAAAGAGAGCGAAGGAACGAAACCAAAAGAAAGAAAGTGTTTTAAGTGTTATTTGTGTAATTTAACCCGAAATATAATAAATAAAAAAAAACTATATCTACCGCAAATAAAACAATCATTTCAGCCACTGTCACAAAGCTGCAACGACAATCACTTTCCTTTTTGGAGGAGCCACCTGCAGATCCTACAGTAAAGAACTTATGTCGGTGTGGACCCACCAGGATGTCGAGGCAGGCGGCTTTGAGCAGGGTGATCTGGTCGGTGATGGTCAGGCCGGTGAAGCCCGGCACTCGCTTGGCGAACTCCACCACCTTGATGATGCACTTGGTGGCGAGCTCGCTGAACTTGTCCCAGAGCCCGAGGTCCAGCTGGATCCGGTGGTCGGAACTGGAGTTCTGGACGGAGGAGAAAAAAACCCCAAAAAAACACAAAAGAGGATCAGTGAGGTGTTTGTTCTTCATTGTTAATGTTCAGGTTCAAGCTTTGGGGGAAAAATGCTTTCAAAGACTTAATGGTGTCGGGTTGTTTTCTCTCACAACGCAGGTTTATTTCAGGGAACTTAACACAGTAAAGTTCTTACAACAGAACTTTACAGCATTATACAGAAGAACCCAACAATTCAACGATTCCCTACGAAAGGTAGGAGGAAAAAAAAACAACCTCCCATTTAAGGGAGAAAAACCTCCGACAGAGGAAAGGAAAAACTCTCTTTTAACAGGAAGAAATCCTCCGACGGCTTTGACTTTTAATAATAATAATCGGATTTGCAGCTCTTTAAATGCCCCGCCGCTCCCCCGAATATCTTAAATCCCTTCCTGCTACAGATTACGGCTGACAATCCTACATTTCCCGGGAGGCCGTGGAAATCTCTGCAGCCGATTCCTCACGCCGTGACTCACCGTGGTGTATTTTCCCAGCTGGCAGAGGGAGGGGAAGGTCTCTCTGTGAGCCCGGCAGATCTTCTCCACGACCAGGCCGAGCTCCGCCGTCAGTTCGTACGTCTCCATGATGGTCATCTTCACCGCCTCCTTCGTCCCCTTCCTCCGGTTTCTGTCGTTTCTCACCGCTGGGGGAGGGAATAGGGGGGTTGGAGGGACCCAGGTTATATAAAGATGTTCAGGAAAGCTGTTCAATTTTTATTGTTTGGGTATTATTCTTTATTTCAATAAAACTTCATGTTACCAAAGAGCTTCTTGAGGCTTCAAATTGTTAAAAATGCATCGATTGTTAAATTAGAGGACGTTTGGATTATTAGTCAATAAGATGCAGAAGCAACGTGATTTGCATGTTTTAATTTATATGTAAAGGAAAAGTTTGACAATTTGGGAATTTGCCTCCGAGCTGAGACTGTGTTTGAGTGCCTATTGGTTGCCTCCGTCCCAACTCGATCGACTCCGAGTTTCCGTCGTGTTTTCCGCGAGCGCTTCGACTCTCTCTCTGTGGGTGGAAGATGGTTTCTTCGGAGAGAAACTGTCGGCGCTGAGCCGCGTGCAGGGGAACGTGAAGCCGGGCGAACGCAGCCCTAAAACCAGGTTACCCTTACGTAATCGCTACGGTAACGGTGTCAACGCGGTTTTTATTTTTTTTATTTTCTCGGTGCGTCCCGCTGACTCAAGCTCAGGCAGCTAAACTCACATGTCAGGGGGTATTACGCAACACCTCCGTCTCTGCCTTCCTCAATCTCACTCTCCTCCTCCTCCTCTTCTTCCTCCTCCTCCTCCTCCTCCTCATGGATGTCCTACATCTAGTGGTCAACACTCCGAGTGAGATCATATCACACGCCGACCGGCTGGCTGGCTGACTGAAGCGGTTACGTAGCGTCCTACTGTCCGCTACATGTGATGGATTTATGTAATGTCCGTGTGTCTGACAGCAACAATGGGAGCATGTGGTTGTGGGTGGATCCGTCACTACCACCTCCTCCAGCTCATTCCACATAACACACACACAAACTGTTATCTAGGTCACTGCATAGCTGGGGTAACACACTTTGACTTTGTTTCTGTTGTACAGTGGGGTTGTTATAGAGCGCTGCCGCAGCTCACAGCCAGCTTCTCACTGGGTCATTTAAAAAAAAGAGAAACACATTATTTTAAAGGGATATTTCACATCATAAAGAGGACGTTTTAGCACTTCCTACGAATTTGGATTTTCTGAGGTTTGACGAGTTTCTAGCTGCAAAGTGGATGATTTCTTTTTTTGCATTTAAATATGTTACATATTACAATTTGATTTTTATATGAAATAAATCAAACGTAATTGTAAGCATCTTTTTTTTTAATCATTTGAAGACAAGGTTGAGCTTTGTTTTTGTGGAGGTTTTAACTGAGAGCCCCACAACGATGTAACGTACTAGAATCAATCTGTTCAATTTCCCTCCTTTATTTATATTTGCATTAATCTAGTAAATACAACAATATGTAAAATTGTACTATTATTAATACATTATACGTGAAATCCTTTTACAAATCCTATTTATTTCATATAGAAGTTACATTATATCGTTTTTAAGAGATTATTACTTCTTTCATTTCTTGTTTTTGAACTAGAAAATCACCATAGTGTATTCAGGCCTGAATAGTGTCTACACTGGCTCTTTTTGTCAGCCCCAATAACCTCTCCAAAAGACGTTAGGGCGGCCTGCATGCTGCCTGAATGGTGAAGCCCAGGGCGTAAAATGTCCAGAGAGCTTGTTGCTCTGAATGTACGTTGATAATCGGGCCGCACCGACAACTGTTTCAATATTTTATTTATATGATCTTTTAAAGCTGAAAGAAGTTCTGCATCTTTATGACGTTAAAAGAAGCTAATAAAAAGTCACATCCTCCGAAAACAGATCATGTGATTTCGAGAGCTCATTTGTGTCTTTTTCTCATAATCTAGAATAAACTTGAGAGGATGTTTGAGATCTCTCAGTAAAATTCGAGTTTTTCATTGTTGCTGTGTCCGTTAGAATAATAATAATACAAAAAATAGATCCTCCAAGATCTCTTACAGGAAGGATGCAAATGACAGAAATACATGATTAAAATATAACACATTGCAGATTTGCTAATTAGTCACAATAAACATCCAAATAACACCATCAGGAATACAGATTCAACTCACTTGAATGATAGTTTATATTTGCTTGTGGTAAAGTATTAACTTTAAGAAAAGCATGCCAAATTCTCACCCTTAGAAATAAACAATGTGTGAATTAATCTACCTCTATTCCACATTAAAGCTGGTTCCTGTGGTCTATGCAGCTCTTGCATTTATGAAATGTGCATCTGCTTGCGCAAAAACACAAACTGAGTTGATAATTCACATTTATAACTGTCCCAGTGACCCCTCACTCACCTCTTATGACGTCCTCTAATCATAATCTACGACCTGAACTCCAGAGTCTAGAATCCACTATCTACCGTTTCGTAATTCCCTCTATAATTATTCACATCTTGTGACGGCAGATGAATCATTTTGTGTATTGTGAAAGTCTTTTTAATTGTGGTTAGCCGCCGACTTACACTCTCTGGACATTCCCACAGCGAAGCACCTCTGCAGCCGGCAGTACTGACAGCGGTTCCTGGTGATCTTGTTGATGATGCAGTTCCTGTCGCGGTGACACGTGTAAACCATGTTTTTCTGCACGCTGCGGCGGAAGAAGCCCTGCGGAGGCACCACGACAGGAGAGGCGAGAAGATATCAATAACTGAAGTTCACGAAGACAGCGCGTGAACTGCAATAGAAAGGTTCGTTTTTACTCATAGAACACTTCAGAGATTATGTATATTGGTGCCTGTGGAAATACAGCAGAACACAATAGACCGCCATGTAAACATTGATTGTAGATATTATTCAAACCCCCCCTCCCCCCCCAAAAAAAAAGTCTCTTGGTACATTTTGAGGAGGGCAAACATGTCCACAAAACATTTAATACTTGTGAAGCGATCGGGATTAAATCAAGACTACGAGGTTTGAACTGACGTTTGTTTGAAAGCTCAAGTCGTGCAGTTTCGTAGCAAAAAAAAAAAAAAAAAAAAAAAAAAAAGCAAACAGTTCGCAGTCCTCGAAGGATGACGGCGAGAACTGTCTTGCGTGAAGACTTTTTGCGTTCCCTCGCCATACTTTTGACACGTTACCTTGCAGCCCTCGCAGGCGCTGACTCCATAGTGGTAGCCCGACGACTTGTCTTGACACACGAAACAGGGCTTGTACGTGCGTGGAGGCGGAGGCGGGGACGGGGGGCCGGTGAACAGGTCGTCCGAGCTGGAGCTGGAGCTCCGGCTTCCCACGGCTGCAAACACACAACATGGACACACAGTCAGAGCAGGGAGAGGAACCGCGTGAACGATTTCGAGCCGACAGATTTGAAAGGTTCGGGTCCTTTTTTTTCAACAATTATTTGCTCCTGCAACTTTGAAAACAAAGGATTGGCTTGTTTTATTTGTAATATGTGATCATAAGCTGTTGTAGCGATGTTTAAACAGCTATTTTTTTTTGACACTTTGTAGAATCTGTTACCCAATGAAAATCAGAGCTAATCGTTAGTTTTTTGGCATACGTGAAATTATCTTTAAACCTGTCGCATCTCGAAAAGGATGAGTTGTAATGTTGTTATGACCTTTGAACCTTTCCTCAGGCTTTAACGTACACCTGTGAAAGTACAAATAGAAAACATCTCAAAATCACATTGTCATGAAAATGACAGACTGGCGGCCTCCATGTGGCACTTAGCTGAAATTGCAGGTGTATTTTTGGACTTCACCTCCCAGAAATCCAAAACATTGTCGTCGTCACCTGTTAGTTGGCATCTGAGGAGGCGAGTTTTGTTGCGTTAGCTCCGCCCACCCTCTCTGGCTGAACGACCACTGCTGGACGACGGAGAACGCGTCACTAACTGTGCGACGCATGTGCTTTTTACCGGGGAATGTCGTCACAGGCTGCAATACCGCCGAGGACCACTAGAGGTTGGCTCTGAAAAACCTCCCGTTCACTGTTTTACTGCTGACTGGGCAGGGATTTCAATGTAAATCTACACCGATCTTATCACCCTTTATCTCAAACTCGTCAAAGGCATCACCCCCCCACCCCACCCCCACCCCCGATGATTCAGACTCGCACTGCTCAGTTTTCCCAAATGAAATGATGTTATGTATCATTACATTCTCCATTCTCCAAAAATGTCTCTTAAAATACCAGATTCGATTCTCCGTAAAAGTCAAATCTGGGCTCGAATTCAAAAGTCTCAAATTGAATGTCAAATTTGAGCTTTCCTCGTGTCGAGGTACAAAGTGACCCACTTCGTCCCGGCTTTTTACCTCCAATTTCTCCAGTTTCATTTCACTCCGTCAATCACAACACGCAACCCTCCCCACTTTGAAGAGACACTTTTGAGAGAGGAGATTTGCTCCAGTCTCTTTGCCCCCCCCCCCCCCCCCCAACCCCCCCGGGCTCTCTGATCACCTCCACCGACCGCTCGGGCTCCCCTGACAGAAAACGAAGAAAGCTGTTTTGAAAAGGGGACAAAAAAAAAAAAAAAAGAGAAAAATGTGCTCATCTCCATCCCCTTGAACCCGCGGCCTCTGGTTGAACCTGGATTTCGTGCTGGTCAAACGAGGACACAAAACAATGCGGGAGCATGCCACGAGCCCAACTGACTGATGAGAGGCAGCGAGATTGGGAGGACGGAGGAGCAGAAAGTGTGTGTGGTGGGGCGGCGTTAAGTGATTTGGGTTACCCCCCCCCCCCCCTCTTCCCATCCCAATTTAGGTGGTGTTGTTTGATGTATGCCACAAAGCATTGTGTGAGTCAAACATCGAATCAACAGACTTTTTAGGGTGTTAAACTTTGTAGAGGCTGAGAGATAAGACGACATGTTGTTGAAAAAAAAAGTAAAAGTTTAGCTTGCTATTGGTAGAAATGTAGAAACCTATATGCTATGTTTTTATGTTTAGTTATGTGCTGCTACTAAAAGTGAAGATTTGGCCTCTAGTTTTAAAGATTAACCTCACTTACCCCACAAATCACAATTCATTAGGAGAAAACATTTATTTTTGGATTAGCTTAAAAAAAAAAAATGTTTTAAACAAAACATGACCCCCCCAAAAAAAATCTCAGTTTCCAGCTTCTGGAAAGCAGGAAGATTTGCAGTTTATTTCTGTTTTATATCATTGTTTGATTCATATCTTTGGTTTTCAGACTTTTGCTTGAACAAAACTTTTGAAAAAGTCAGCAAAGAAAAATTTTATGGATTTTTTTTTTTACTATTTTATACCAAACAATCAACCAAGAAAATGCATCCCAAATTATTTTGAGAAGTGATTAATCTGCAGATTAAACAGAACCAAACAAATGTTCAAAACCAATTTAGTTTAGTGTTGCATATAATAAAGAGAAGCATTTAAAAACTAACATTTGACAAATTGGAACTTATTTTGCTTGACAAATAACAAACAATTTATTGATTATCAGTTCAGTAGCAGTCTAATCATTGTTGTTATTTTATGTCTTTGGTTAAAAAAAATGTTTTGTCCCCCTCAGACACTAATGTACGTTTAATTAATGAAGCATTTAAAAGAATGACTCAGGTTGTTGGAAAAACAAAAGCCCAAACATTCATTCATTAATGTCGTCTTGGAATAAAACAAAAAGTACCTTCAGCGAGTCAAAAACGTGAGAAGCAGATTTCATTTTTGGGGGTTCGTTCCCTTAAAAAACAGACTTTTTTTGGACTCTGAGACATAGAAACAGCAACACACAGAGTATAACTTTGAAGTACTTGGACTTTATCTGAGCATTACCTGATACTTTAACTCCACTACAATTTAAAGGGAAGATATTGGCTTTTTTATTCATCGGACTGCTGTAATTAAAGTCTAGTTGGGGCTCTGTGTCACGATTCTCTCTAAACTTCTGAAATAGTTTCATTTGGGTAACTGTTTGAGACCCAAACAACCCAATAAACTTTTTTTTCCCCTTCTTTTAATCAATCAAACAATCTAATGATGTCAGATATAATAATATAACCAGTTTTTCTGAGTACTTCTGCTGTTAATAATCCCTATTTCTCAGTTGCTGTGGCGCTTTTACTTTTGTAAAAAAAAACAAAACAACAGTACTTCTTCCACCACTGGCAACGGTCTGGCTCTCCTCTGACCTCCTGAGCTGGTGACCGTCCGGTGAACCCGTGGTGACCCCAAACTGACCGGCCCTGTCCCAAACGCAGACCACCTCGTGGACTCTAATACAGTTTCCTCTGCTTCCTGCTTCTCAGCAGATCCTTCGGCTGTTATGAAAGGAAGCTCCTGAAAAGCATGGCAGCGTGTAGACAAAGGGCACTGAATGACTTCAAGCCATTCAGTATTTAGAAGCAGCAGGTACACACTTTAAGAAAAAAAGTTTCTAACGCACTATAATGTGCAAAAAAAATGATATTTGCAACGGAAAACCCATTTCATATGATTACATCTGTGCGTGATTTAAATACTTTTATCTCCTTACGACTTCTTTTTTGTGTGAATTATAAACCATATGAGCAGACTTCCAGTGAAATTGAACCAAAATTCAGGAGCTTCATTCAGGTGTGGGAAAGTTAACCGAATAAACAAACATTTTTCAGTCATTTTATATATGTGAATATGAATTTCTGGATTGCAACACAGTCTAGAGATCATCAACTAAGAGCATAATGTATTACATCTATTTTAAAGTGCTCATCAGTTTCACTTTGAAATACATTAAAAACATTTTTTTAAAGCGCTTCATTCTATTTTTTTCTGTTTATTGAAAAACTTCCCTGATTCAGATTTTGATGAGAAGGATTAATGACCACTATTTATGTCATTCACTCATTTATTGTAATTTTAAGATGCTCTATTCTTTCTTATCTATTTCATGAGTCTTTCCTGATTGATTTCTGTATTTTTGTTTTTGTTTTTTAGATTGAAATGTTTACTTCTCAACACGAATTGTTTTACTGTTTACATTTACACTGTCGAGTTATTAGACTGTCACTCATCTGTATGCATTAACCTGTATGAGAGGTGCTTTATTAATACAATTCTCGACTGCAGTGATTGATTGATTCAGCAGATTTATCCCACAGCTTACGGTCCAGATCTATTTTTGTTTTCTACCACTATACATGCATTATCTACAATGGACCTACTTATCAGTGCATCCTATGGTGCAAGGGTGGTTCTTATAACGCAGCGCAAACTAGTATCTGATCAAATAAGGACGAGGCATGAAAAGTCTGGCACCGTCATCAGTTTCCACCTACATTGCGAGCACCGGTGCTCCTGCCAATCCGACTCGATCAGCTCCGGGAAGAAAGCTGCCAGATCCTCGTCCTGCTCCTGCAGCGTGCACGCGGGGCTGGAAGTAGTGTAGAAGTCCACGATTTCTCCGGGACCGAAAGCTTGAAATTCCATATAGTCGAACATGATCCAGGTCCGTGTGGAGACGTTGTCCGCGTGGGAAACCCGTCACGCACCGCAATCGTTTCTGCAGGCTAATTGACGCAAACGGTGTTTAACGGTAGAAGCATGTCTTGCGTTGCCTTCAGAGGGGCGTGTGCGCGCAGGAACAGATCTATATTTCTCCACAGACTGGTCAGGAAAAAAAAAAAAAGTGTCTGCGTTTGGACTCCTCCAAGCGCAACGCAGCGCGGTTCAAGCACATCCAGGTCTGCGGGGCTGTTTTGCATAACAAAGTTTGTTGCGGGACTCCTTCTTCTTCCTCTTATCTCCTCTTTATTGACGAATGTCTCAACTCAACCTGCTCCATACTCGTTATGTCACAGCGAGCGATGGCGTTACCTAATGTATGCGGGTGAACTCTCGGTGAACCTCCTTCCGCCGCTGCCCTTCATATGACCCAGCCGCTGTCTGACATCACAGCAGCAGCGCTGGAAACAAGTCCCTTTACTTGAGAAAACAAAACAAAACAAAACAAAAAAAACACTAAAAATATCCGCTAAAAAAATACAAGTAGGATTAATCAGGCAGAAAAACAGTTCGGAAAATATTTGTTTACGTAAGTTTTTATATTAAGCCATCAAAACTCTCATGCCTGGTTTAACAGATTTAGGATTAGGATTTCACTAAAATAATGTAGCAAACAAACAAAAAAAACACATTTTAGTGTGTTAATATTGGATTTTATTTTGATAAGCTACCAGCTGCCTATGGTGGTGCGTTTGGAGCCCGGTTTGTATTTTTTTTTTTTTAACATCTGTATATATACGTATATATATATATATTTTTTTTTTAAATTTGGAGGTATGATTTACGTTTATTTATTTATTTTCCAACAAACTATTTTGGATCATTTTGACATCAAAGATTTTAAGTTTTAATTGACACAAACAGATGTTACAAATAAACCGGAAGTACACATTGCTGTGCATTGCGTGACCCAATGTGGACTACAACAACTCGAGCCCGTAATTCGTTTCCTTTTTGTTCCGTTTCCTAAAGTTTTTTTTTTTGCTGCAATTTAACTTAATCCCTCCACACGTGCTATTAAAATTAATGTGGTTTTAAAACAACTGCGTTCAACTATCCCTCACGCAGGTTGATAAAATTATGGCGATATTTGGGGGAAAAAAAAAAAATGTACCACTCACCTCCTAATTAGTTTAAACACAACCTGAGCACCTGAGTGGACAAACCAACGGTCGAGTTGCATTGTGGGTAATGTAGGCGCCGCGTTTTGCCTGCGTTAATTTAGATACTTGAACTGTCTACAATGACAAGGAATACATTCATACATTTTTTTTTTCCTGTTCTGCTGACTTACAGCGAATGCAGCGATATTAGCTGAATAAACTAAACGCTATCAGCCTCCGTTGGAGACCAGAAGCAGCCTACTGAGGACAGGTAAGCTCACTTTTTTTTTTTTTTTTTTTTTAACTTCCCTTTGGTTGACAGCAGTTGCAAAGTTGCATCATTATTGGAGCCTTTGGAGCCACAAAAAAAGCTTTACACAACTTATTTAACATTAGTAAGAGCGCTTAGCACACTTGTATACTCAAAATATGGAAGCAGCAAGAAAAAAAAGAAGAAAAAACTAGCCTGGCTTTTTCCAATGTTAAAAAAAAACAACAACAGGGAACCTCATTATTTAGGCTGACGCATATTGTTTGTGTAGTCTGTTTGTAGCAAACTATTCCTTTTAAGTAGAGCTAGATTGAAGGAGTGTTGAGGTATCCAAACAAGAGCTGTCAATAAAGGCAGGATTCTCAGTTTGTGATATGATAAACATACATAAACAAAGATAAACATACGCTGTTTTTGTTGACTGAAGCCTCTGAGGAATGTACATTTTAGAGATTTGTCACAGGATTTTTTTTATCAAACGATGCGCTGTAATTTTTGAGCTGCTTTAATATGTAAGACTGTTTTAAAAAGTAATTCATAACGATTTAAGACGAGTGCATCCAAACTGTCCATCGTTATTTAAGGAATATATTTATTTGTGAAGTTTCATGGTCTTGTCAGCTGACTTAATCAGAATCAGCTTTATTGGCCAGGTATGTTTACGCATACAAGGAATTTGCCTCCGGTTGTAGCTTCTTTCTCAGCGTGCAAAAAAACAACAAAAAAACAGACAGACATAAATAGGCATATAAAACATAAATAAACATATATACAGCTAAGAAACTAATATAAATATACACAACATATTATGTTAAGTACTATGTGTTACTAATTTATTATAGTCTGCCAGTTTGGGCTGTCAGTAACAACACCTGGTTTTAATATGGAGGTAAAAGCTTCAAGATTTTCGGAATTTCTGAAGCGTAAAAGCTTCAGTCAATTCAAGTCAATGCTTTATGTACCACCGGTCGTGCCGTGGCAAAAAGCAGGTAACACTCCCTTTTTTGTGTTTTTTATGCTGAAATGACAGGTTTTTTTTAACTTGTTTATGGAAAGGATCTATTTGTTATTTACCAAACCTCGGCAATACAATAATAATAGTTGGTAATAATAGGTAATAGTTTTTTTAAACGTGCAAAACAAGTAAATAAGCTTGGTCTTTTTTTGCTGGATGTGAATGATATCAATGTGAAACGTGGTTAAAGTGAAATACTCTTCCCTCTCCCTTAGCGCAACTGCGCTGGAGAACAGTCAGGTTTTTAAAAGGGGAAACTCATCTGTTTTAAGTAAATGGCATCAAAGCGAGATAGATAACACTAATTTCCCACTATTGGCATTTTCATGATTAAAACCATGTGGCCTTTTACAAAATCAATGCTTTGTAGGCTCTGTTTCTCTTCATTCACGTCCACTTCGGTTCTTGATGTTTGACTCTAAGTGAGAAATATTTGCAGTTAGGAGAATCTATAATTAAATCAAGTGGGAGATATAAAGTAGGTCAGCTGCAAGATGTGTTAGTGGGATGAGGGGGTGAAATCTGTTCCACTTCATATTAACAGTGGTAATTTGCAGCATTTCTCAACTGAAAATGACTGGAAACAACTTAAAAAAAAAGACAACAAAAGAATCTGCATATGCATCGTCTAAAGATTATCCTTGGAAAAGACACGGTGTGCTAAAGGCCCGTACTGCCAACGAAGGAGACTAAAGCTATTTTGTTTGAAAATATAAATACACTTGATCTCTTTCAATGCCACTGCTAACCCCATTGAGGGGGGAAAGGAGGCGCAGCTCCAATGTTAAAAGAGGCTAATTACTCCCAGTATCTCCCACACTCCAGGGAGGCGAGGTCATGCAGAGGACAGGCATGTGAAACATTCCTGCAGCCTGCTGCTGCTGCTGCCGGACCTCCCTCCCTCAGCTCAGTCATCCCCCTGCCCTCCTTTTTTTCTCTTTCTTCATCCATCCTCCCCGGCTCCTCGTCTTCCGCCTCCTTCCTCTGTCCCATTTACCATCGCTCGCATTTTTTTTTTTTTTACTTTTCTTGCTCTCCATCTTGCTCACTCGGTCTCAAAATTCAATCAGGTCGTTTTTTTTATTTGTATTTTCTTACAGTGCGTGAATTCAGCCATTCCTCAATTATTATTATTTATTTTTTTGGGATGTGGCAGAGGGTCGAGATACACTTATCTGTTTGCATTGAAGTAGTAGAAAAAAAAGAGTCTGCAGGCATGTTAAAAGGACAGTTTGAAGTGGGGCTGTGTGAGGTTCTTTTATCTATACTACGTGTTACAGTAGATTGCAGGCAGGCAGCTGTACCGGCATGGAAGTTAGAGACTCCTGAGGACTGGGTCAACAACAAAATATATATTTCCCACCTAAAAAAAAAAAAATCAATTATCTGTTATATTTAGAATATTTTCAGCTCTTTACCTTGTCGCCAGACGATGCTTCGATCCCCTTAATAGCCCGGTGTTTTGGCAAAGAGGCATTTTGAAACACGCCAACATTGTTGTGAAGCAGGTGTGATGTTTACTGTGTTCACCATTAGCGTGTTTGCTTGATAACATTTGCTAAATGGCATTGTACAGCAAAGGCTCATCAGGATCTTATTAAACCAAAGTTTCGGACACATTTGGGCCTGACGGTGGCGCTCTATGCGAAAGGCCAGGAACTCACCACAGTTATATCTAATCCTGTGAGGAGAAGGACTGTGTGTATTAGATTAAGAGAAAGTTGACCTGGTGGTGGAGCTAGAGGAAACGAAGCCAGTGAGCTCCCTATTGACCCTGAATGTCAGCATGACATTTCATTAAAAACAAATCCCTCCAAGAGTAATTGGAACAGTTCAGTCTGAACCAAAGTGGGCCAATCGACCATCTGACAGACTGCTTACATGCAAGAGAAATGATTAAACAGGGACAAAAGACTTATTAGTTATGCCCAGCAGTTTATTGGCAAAAAAAATCGGAGGCATTTTTGCTGTTAAGTTGTGTCCCACACAATCCTGTTATTTCCTATTGTTACAGTGCACTGCTTTAGTATACTATGAGTACAGCATGCACCTTATACTGCTGGTGAGGAACATCGTCACAGGTTTGGGTGCTTACAGCGAAAGAGGTGGAAACTGTATACATTTTGGCCGGACGGTGGCACCAGATGAACGCTGAGAGACAGGCGGGCAGCATGAAGAGCAATGGTAACCATAGAAACCTGCAATGACAGCGGAGCTCTTGTGTATAACAAATTCATGTAAATTTTACCTAATGTTATTATGTCTTATACACTATTCAATAATTGTTTAATATCAGCAGCATTATGAGTACGTAGTTGCTCATTATGGAGCAAATTGTGGCTGGCAGCATAAAAATGAAAATATCTGAGTAAAGTAAAATATCTCTCCAAGTTACTGTTGGGCTCAGTACCCGAGTTGGTGTATTCTGAGAATTGGGAGTTTGAATTCGGTCTGACTGTATCCCTTTGCCCAGCTTGGGACAGTTTCCCACACAGTGAATGAGACTAATTTTCTGCATTTATGTGTCCCCCAACATTGAGTCCAAATATAGGATTGCACCAAATGGTAAGAGGGATTTTACAGATCATTAGCCTTCCTTTTGCTTTTTTTTTTTTTTTTTTTTTTTTTTACAACCAGTTGTAAACCTTTCTCCAAGCTTGGCACCATGGAGGGGTTATTTATTAGCGCAATATATCTTTTGATTTTTACTGTCACACGGGATGACGGGGGCTGGACAGGTTTGTAAGGGCTCTCTTTGAAGTGGTGTTTGATTTTCTAGAGGGTTTCCCTGTGCTATTAAAAAGCTGAAGTACAAAGACATTCTTGATTTATTTAATATAGAACATATGAGGACAGTAAGACAGCCAATTAGATTATCTGGCCTGCAACCAGCCTGACACCCTGACCTGCAGGGGGGTAAGAGGAGTTTTGCACTCATAACTGGCCAAACAGTGACGTACTAATAGCAACTAATGTTGCATTTCTGTCCAACAGAAAGAAGTAAAACCAATTTAGCCAGTTTAATCCGAAGCGTCAAAGATGGTTGTAACTAAAAATATAACACATTTTTAAGTTTTAAAAGAATTCACTTTCCGAATCTTCAAATTTATCCACGCTGTTGTCAAATCTGTAAGCAAAATGTTGGTGGTGTTGTTGTTGAGAATATGTTGAAATAGTAAATGTATTGTGTGGAAGCTTTTTAAACCACCCACTCAAAATCCGAACCTGATGGGAAGCTCGGACACATATTTCCTCCAGTCATGTCTTCCCAAATTTGTTAAAATTAGTTTTTAAGATGAGGAAAAATGTTCTTCAAAGACGATAAAAACCAGATTCAAATGGGAGCTATTTATATCTGAAATTCCTGAAAAAAGTTCAGGAAAAGCTCTGTGACCTGTCAACTGTTTTGACAATTGTTTACAGCAATCCTAATGGCATTTCAACTATGTAACTGATAATAATAATTATATTAATAAAATGCCATATGTAGTGATACTGTCACACCGTGATATTCTGAGGCGGTTATTATACTGTGAAAAACTCATACGGTTGCAACCCTCCACTGAAGATTATAGCACTAGCCTATAACCAGACCCAAATAGAATAGTTTAAAACTACGTAAAACAGGTAACCATTTATATATTCACACATCGCAGAAGTTTCTATGGCAAAATAATGGCATATTAAAAAAGGAAAATAGCTTGTTTAGAGATGAATGCCTTAATGTCTGGTGACTTGTTGACTTCTGGCTGCTGTGACTTTAGATGTCAGAGGTAAAACAGCCTTTTCAACTGAAGAGGGCAGCATAAACCTACTTTTCAATCTGGTGTTTAGTCACTTGAAATGTGCAAGTGTGCCTGTTTGTTTTTTGTTTTATTTCTGACTAACACTTGATATTGTCTTATGCTGATTAGGCACAGTGAGGATGAAAGGAGTATTTAAATCACTAGATTTGGTTAAGAAGGTCATTTAGCTACATAAATTATGGTTTCATGCATTCAGCCTTTGCAGGTTGTACATCAGTTACACAGGATGTCCTTATCCATTCGCTTCATCATACTCAACCCCTTTGTTTCTTTTACGGGTTTAATCTTCCAGCTCGGTTTGAAGTCGGTCATTAAACCCTTTTTCGTTAGCACTGCACATAGCTGAGAGGGAATGATTGACACTAGTGTTTTAGGGAATCTAACTTCATAAGGCAGAAAATAAAGTGTTAATGTTGCGTGTAACATGATTCGTACTTGAGTAAATTTGATTAGTGACACTCCAACGCTGCTTCCAGATTTGACCGTGGTCATGATGCTGCCCAGCTAAACACTCTGGCAGAAGCCAGCCAGCTCTGCAAGCCTGATAATTATTTTTTTTTTTAAATTCATCGACCTAAATAAAGACTCAAATCCTGTTCTTCTGCTGCTGGCAAGGTGACATTAAGTTCTAAGATTTAGAAATGTAAAACAGTTCTTTCTCCCGTCTGGCTTTAGGTTTCAGGGTTTTTCACTGAAGATGTGCAAGGCAATCTGATTTGCAAATGTCTAATTTACCTCCGTAAGACACAACAGGTGAGGTTTTGGTGGCCGGAGGTAAATCAAATCGGTGATTTGACTGATATTATGTTCCTGTCTTTGCAAATGCTTACAAAGGACCTATATTTACCTCCTTTGAACGTCTGAGGTAGTGGAAGCAAGCCAATGTAATCATCTTACAAAGTTGTGGATGTAAAATAAAACGACTCATTGAATTTAAACTGAATGAAAGTCCTTTATTTTAAAATATTACACACACTCTACACACTCACTTCTTTCTAAAATAATTGATTAATAATAAGTAAATAAAAGCAAAATTCTGCAGCAAAATGATACAGTGGGTTAGTCTTCCAGAAAACAACTTTAACTTAAAATGTTATTGTAAATATATGTATGTATAAATGTAAATATTAAACAGAAATCCAGTATTTATCACACTTTTTAAATACACAAACTTTAATTGAATTCTATCAGTTTTAAAATGGCTATTTAAGTCCAAAAATTACAGGTGCACATTACCTTTTACTTAATTTCATGACACTGTTACTACTACTATGACTCATGAAAACGTACAGCTTTTTATTTCACACCATTAGACTATATAAGACTCTCATTCTTTTTTCTCATTTTCTGGACTGGATCTTCAAGTGCAGCTTGAAATCAGTCAATCCTTGGTTCCTCAGTTTTTCACTTATCTATTGAAGGAGAAGAAAGATTCTCAAATCTCTATTTGTAGAAAATCCTCTGGTAACACACTAATTAATCACTTTAATAGAGCCATGAGTGACAATATTTGCACATGATGGGGAGGAGTGTGGTGGATCTGATGTGATGTGATTAGGAACCTACACTACGCCCGCCCGTTTATAGCAAAGACCTGACTGCAGCGCAGGCCTGTCAATCAAACATACCCCTATTTGAGACCGAATATCGAATTTATGATGTAAATTATAGATAGAAGTGACCCCGCAGAGATTTCTAATGCAGTTAGCCGATGCCAGGCAGTTTATTTCTGCTATACTTTTGCTCTAACTAAAAAACATGCTAAATATGTCATTATTATTATTGTTTTGTGCAACTTCACATTTCCTTTAATCTCAATGAGTTGGAGAGTGGAACGTTAACGCATAGAGCCACAATAGAAAGCATTGACGGGAAGTACACGAGGTTGAATAAAACACTGCTACCCTTTACGATACATCCAAATAAACTTCATGATTTACTAGACTGAATGAGCATGTTTGCCATAAAACATCAGCACATATGTAGCAGACATCTTCGTTTTTTTAGTTTTTTGGTTTTCTGGAGCAGTTAAATGATTTTACAGCTTTAAAATGGAGGAAGAGAGACAATGAAGAAGGGAAGGAGTTGTACCTGTTGGAAGATCTGGGTGTTGATGGCTTGATCTGTCATGTCAGCGTCAGTCTGAATCTTCAGTCTCATCCTCATCGTCGTCATAATTTTGACATCTTGTGAGCCCAATACACATACAATCAAAGAGAGACATGATAATTATACGTAATGAAGTGCAAATGAGACTTGAAGAAACCCAAAACATTGTGTGCGCCTCACCTTTTTGGCAGATTGCTGGCAGGTTGTTTTCACAATCTCGGTCATTCCAACCACCATTTTGAGAGTCAGCCACACATTGCTCTTTGTGTGCAAAGTTATCTGGAGAATCAAAGTCAAAGTATCTAAAGGTGCTGTTGCTCTGGTCTGACCAAGTAAATGGCATTCGGGACAAACCAATCCACGCAAAATATGAAAAAACTGAGGACTTGAGGGCTTTACTGTCCTCAGCGTTCTCTATATATGCCAGATCTGTATGGAACTGTCTGCAGTATGCCTGGGCATCCTTCCATGATCGTGGAGTTGTGACCAACACATAGGTTTTCTCAGTTGCATTTCCATCTACAACAGTAAGAGGTGAAAAAAAAATTCCCAGTTTAATCTCATATGTCAAATATCATTGCAAATGAAAATATAGCACATTCTTTATTTCAAGAAATAATGCTCATTTTATTTCCGCATGCAACGCTTCAAACATTTAGAGAATATTTTCCTGCTAACAGGTTTATGGGTGAGAGGCGCATGAAGAGAAAAGTGACTTTTTTTCTTTCTTTTTTTTTAAACTGTTGGCCACCTGGCAGCAAAATGTTGTTGTTAAGATGTTGAAATATTAGGGGGGGATCAAAGATATCCTCTTTGTGAGTCAGTCTTCCAAATTTGTTCACGAGTCTGTGCGCATGGATGATTTGTTTTCACGGACATGGCCATGGCCAAATCAAATTTTGTTTCAAACTCGGGAAATGGGCAACGCAAATCCCTGAAATGCTTCAAAGCCTACAGCAATGTGGCAATGAGCCTGGAGAGCTGTTTTGTGTGGCATTCACGTTTCAAGATGGGCAGAATGTCACTGTCCAAGACTGAAAAAGGCACAGCAGGTAACGAGCTTAACCTGTTTTTTTTTTGTTTTTTTTATAAAATGGAGAAATCGCCATGCTCACATACCAGCAATTACAAAAAAGTGGTAAAAGTGCAACCATTCGAAAGCGCGGACCAATCAGCAACCAGCGTTGGTGGTAAATTGCGTTTGTCCCGCCCCTCCTTCACTGGTGACAGTGACGAGCGCAACGTTGATATTTTTTAATTCTCACCGAAAAATCGCAGAACGTATTGGATACGTGAACAGTTTTAGTTTATATTCAAGATGAAATACAATTTGTTGATACATTTCAGTGTAATTGTTTTTTCATGTTCCTGGTTTTGAAAATACTACAATTGACACCACCGTCTAAACTTTTTAAATGCAGTCTCACCACAACCTGCTGCAAACTGTTTCAGCACATGGACGGATCCGAAGCTTGGCATGTGGTTTAGCTAGTGTGTGTGTGTGTGTGTGTGTGTGTGTGTGTGTGTGTGTGTGTGTGTGTGTGTGTGTGTGTGTGTGTGTGTGTGTAAGGGTAAGTGCACACAGAATTAGTTTCACTATTTTTTTCGTGACAGTTCAAACCTTTTACAATATTCTTTTTTTCTTACCAAAACAAACACTCATGTCTTTCCTGTCACATGAGCCATCTTCCCATGTTCCAGCGCTGTTTATTCTCGCACATGTCTCCTTTCCTTCTCCAAAGTTAGGTTCACCTGATAACCAATCAGAATAACCGTCTTTGCTTGTTTGACCAGTCGCTGACCATCTCCAAGAGTTGGTATCATTACCCAGAGCTTCCCTCCAGGACTTCGGGTCATCATACAGTCCGATCCATGCCGGGTCTGTGACCAAACTAGGTCTTTCAAATTTGTTCGTATCGTCTTTGCTTGTAAACGTTGCCAGGTCATCGAATTTCTCTCTGCAGTAGTTCTGAGCTTCGTAGAAGGTCATTCTGATGTCAACATAGTGGTATTTACGAGTTGGGAGGTGAAAGCAGGACGTGAGGCCAAATCCTGATGATTAATGAAATAAGACATTAAAAAATAGAAACTTTGCGGGTATTGTTTACTGCAGTATTTTCAACGTGTCACAACTATTCCATTTCAATCCCCTAAAAATTTGACAAAAATGCATTACCTTCTGGTTTTACATGAATTATTCACATTGAAAATAGAAATAAACTTTTTTCAAATAGCTTAACTCAAACATTATTATAGATAAAGTAATGCTCCTGTTTCAAGCTTTTTTAAAAATTCTTCATAACAAACTAAAAACCCTGTTAACATTATTTGTTTCACATATCAGATCACCACTAAAGTGTGATGTATTGTAGCTTTTAGTTAACATTATGATAAATCACATGAAGTGATGAGACTGTTATTTTTTTTAAATCTCATAGGTTACCCTGTTAAAATATGAGAAGTAATCTTAAATATACAATTCAAATAAGTCCGTTCAAACATCCAAACATTACTCAGCACTGATTATGCATGAACTTTTATAATAGTATTATAACTTGAAATAAGGTGGAAATATTTTGATTTTAAAGGTCATCTACCAAAATAAATGACAAGTATAGAGATTAGAAGTGATTGCAGTCATGGAAATGTTCCCATAACCTCAGACCAAATCTAGATTAAAAATTATTTCACGAGTTTGCAGAAACAACATTTTACCTGAATTATTATTTATTTTTTTCAAAACTAAAAAAAAGCCAGATTTTAATTGGAGCAATTTGATTGAGTTTTGATGGAGTTATGCAGCTCCACAGATTTTTTTTTTTTTTTTTTTTTTTTTTTTGAGTAATTGAGCCCTACCGACCTGTGAACTTATTGTCTTTTTCCAGTTAAATATCTCAGCTGTATGATTCAAAGCTCATTAACTGTGGTGCATTCAAAGTGGGAACCGCCAGCCGTAAGATTCAATTACAAACCAATCTTGACTCTTACCAAAGAAGATGAATATCAAAGTCAGTTTCCAATCCATTTCCAATTTCACTGCAAATACAAATATAATTGTTTTTATTTACAAATAGAATCTATTTACTTTAAACACCAATTTAAGCATCCAATATAATTTGAAACTATATTCATTAGAATATGTTAATTTCCACTTAATAGAATAAATATAATTTTCAACTTTAGCCAGTAATTCTTTAGCTTACAGAATATAAATTTAGAGTATCAGATTTGTGTTTCCAGTGTAATACTTCAGTATGCATTCTTGCCAGAAAAATGCCAGATGTCTGAAATTCCATAAAAAAGGAAAACTGGTGAAGTGACAGGAAATTGATGTAAATTATGTTACTGTCCTTTATTCTCCTGTTTTCCATCTTTGCTCTCACAGCAAAATAAATGTTAATCGAACATATTCTCAGGTTTTAAATAAAGCGTTTTGAATCTTAGCAGCATATTTCCCAAAGTCAGAATCTGCAATTTACATGCATGCTTGTCCAGACTCATATAATATATGTAGTGAAGAGTTTTAATTAATTTTGGTCAATTTAGCTGATTTTAATAGAATGCAAAGTTGCTGCGAGATTATTCATGCAGGTAAACATTGGATTCATCCAAAGTTTAAACTCCACAATGTAAATGGGATTAAAATAGATTTTTACATTTTATTGAACTTGATATCTACTACAAACCATGGTATACTTTTTGTAACAGTACTAAAGAATCAATAAGGCAATTTCATTACTACCACTATTACCAGTAATAACAATGGTAATGATTATAATCACAGAGTAATGTTAATAGTGGAAATACTCACAACATGCAGAATTTGCTCTCAGTAAATCAATCAGTGTTGGAGTCACTCGTATCTGCAGGAAATGTCTTCTGACCTCAAGTCTCCAGCACTGTGATACAAACTTTTTGCATGCTTAGTTTTAAATATCCAAACAGAGGACATGAATATTCAAAGCGATACATCCACGGGATGTTTGTTTATCAAATGTTGTGTTACGTCCCTGTCACCTGGGGTGAACTTTGGTCGTTTTATGTGTTTGTATGTGGGGCCTTACATCTTCCTGAAACAATGCTCTGTTTTCCCTGAAACATGTTAAGATTACAAGCTCTGTAAAATACTGGCATTCCTCCCTTGTGCTGAATTCTTACTTAATTTACAAAGTTTTATTACTACTAGGGTTTTACTACTACTACTAAGTTTTAACCACTGTGTTTAAGTTGTACACAGATGTACCTCAGAGTTTTCTGAGGAGTGACGAAGAAGAAAAATAATTGGCAAGCTTTGGCAAAATAAAGGGAACAGGACCATCTCTAAAAAGCGTGATGTTCCTGTGACTGCAGCCGCTAATAATATTTGGATGTTTGTGGTCCATGGAACCATAGCCAACCGTCCTTGTCATGGATGCAAGAGGTAAATTGACCTCAGATTGAACAGGATACTTCAAGTGGTCAAAAAAGAACTGATAAAAACACAAGAAACAAATACAAACCTAATGTAACGTCAGTGGCCCCAGTATTGTCATGCCTTCAAGCCGGGGACAGCCGTAGCCGTAAGGTATTTTGTTTCCGGGTTGTCCATCTGTTCGAACCGTTCTTATGGGCAGAAATATGTGTCAATAAAAAAAATAATTTGAATCATTTATACCTGAATTTGAATTGCTAAACTTGAATATTTGCTTTAAAAAACTGAAATTGAATATCATAATTTGAATTCATATTGTTTAACTTGAATAAATGTAAAGAGAAAATGAATCTGAAAAGCATAAGTTGAAATTGAGTTTACTAATTTGAAACTCAACTTCAATAAACTTAAAAAAGAATGGTAAACATTGAATTTGAATAATTTTGCACTGAAACTGTATTTGATCCTCACAGAAAATTCAGCTTTCTGTGAACTTTCACAATTATCAGCAGTTTTGCATGCTTAGTTTTAAATATCCAAATGGCGGACCTGACAGAGGTGACCTTTACGATGTTTGTTTATCAAATGCTGTGTTCTCGTTTTTATCCCCTGGTGAGCACTTTGTAAATGTTATGTTTGTATTTGTGGCCTCAGTCCTTCCTGAAACAATCCTCTGATTTTCCTGGAATGTGTTGAAATACTTTCATACTAGCACTCATCCATCATGCTGAATACTTGCTCATTATATATAGAGCTCCTAAAATGTCTAAAAAACATTGTTGATTTCCCATTGAAGTGGTGATAAGTGGCTTCAGTGAGCTTTCAAAGAAACCATTGTCTTCAAGTAAAGGGAGTTGTCTGAGGAGATGAGGAATAAATGTTCTCCAAAAACACTTCTCTGGCCATTATCTAAATCCATAACTTAGGAACAGAAGTGGAAGCCATTGTTCAGAAATTCTCTAAAAAGGGAAAACAGTTAAATGAGACACTCACACATAATCATGTAATGCTTTACAGTATATTCTTCTGCAGTGCTGCTTTATTATAACAAAAGACATGTTGATAGAAAATATACTCATAGCTTTAAAATAAAATGTTTCAACTCTTGGCAGCATATTTCCCAAAGTCAGAATCACTAATATGTACCGGTGTTTTAGGGTTGTTTTTGAGAAGCACCCAGTGCTGCTCTGTGTTTGAGCGTACACATATTTACATATACAAAATTCACTTTGGCAAAGGTTGACTGACATTTAATATAAAAACCATGTGTAATTTTAAGTGTTTTAACTCTCGCCACATTTTTACTGTCCTTGTGAAAATTTAGGATAAATCCAGCTGTAACATGGAATTCTCCATCCATTTAAAACAAAAGCCACATTTCTGGGAAGCCGCACAAATATTCTGGATATTATACTGTATAAATTCTTCAGAATATTAAATAACTTTTGTAAATTACCAGAAGATAATAAATATAGCCAGTGGGGTTGTAATGGTGTTTGGTTTCCCGGATGTTTTAAAGGTCAATGTTTTTCTATTGGCTATTGTTATAAAACCCAAACATTAAAACATGATAAAGTAGGAAGTTTTAACCCACCCTCCAAATTGCTGGTTCATAGCTTGCCAGAAGTCTAACAACTTGAATAAGTTGAGACGAAGAAAATACGTGACACAAGAACGAATCATCAGCAAATTGTGTGCAGCACATTGACTTTATTAAGTAAACAATAACAGCTATAAACTATAGCCAAACTGTGTACTTTTGATATATTTTGGACCAGTGGTTCTTAAATGGTGGGTTGGGGCCACGAGGTGAATCATAGGCAAGCGGCAATCCATCACCCATTGGTTAGTGAACTAACATTTTTGGCCATTGCCATTTTGTCTTTTTTTAAAGCCAGAAGTGACCAGATTTTGACAAGTGGTGGATCTGATTAAGAACTGAAGGCCACTTTGCCCACCCACCTCTACCTGAAACCTGACTGCACCTTAGGCATGTCAATCAAAGCAGGTTTGCCCTCAAACATACCTAATATCTAAATAATTATGGAATTATTGTCAGAAGGAAAATCATTTTTGAATGAAATAAAAGACTGACACGTTAAAATATCAATGCTAAGAATATGTTAGAACAAGATTCAATAGTAGTATACAAATGTATGGAAAGCAAAAATACAGCATAAAGGACTTAGTTATTCACTTTACAACTATAGGGTTATAAATAGGTATAAATAGAGTAATAGATGACTACATTAAAATAACAATGTTAAAATATTAATATCAACAAATCAACATTTTTGTATAGAATCTAAGGTTGTAGGTCGGGGATGTGTATATGAAAAATTAAGTTGAATGAGAAAAAGTCTAAAATGTCGCTTTTTTCCCCTCACAATATTTCCACGGTTCGAAAGCATATATTAACGTATGAATTTATCACAAACAAAACACACCCAGTGAGTAAAGCCCTTTACTGACAAAGGACAAATTTGGGTCTTGACCAAGCCGCAACCAACAGTGACGTCAGTGATAACAGCCCCGCCCTGAAGACCCCCGTGTGGTAATATTCGCTCATAGTCATAGCGCCCCCTGTTGGCCACTGGAAATGACACTTTTCATACTTTCACATTCTACGTCGAGCTGGTTGATCACATGAACGTAAAGTCGGGTCACAATAACCTAAACATGTAGTCGATGATATATTGAGACGTTCGTTCGACTTTGTCAATGGGCGTCGCCGTGACGATGCGGCAAAGTTTGATGTCTCGCCGTGACACAGGAAGTTGATGTTTAAGGTCAAAGGATGCTTGAAACCTCACGAAACGTGTCACATACATCCGGTGTGGTGAGACGATACATGTGATGTGTTTTGCGAGTGGGCGTGGCCAACTGGCTCGCCAGCGCCCCCTAAACTGCAGCTCTGGCACCTAGTTTCACCTACGTGCACCAAATTTGTTGGACTTGTGTATCACACTGAGATGTCCCAAAAAGTGTCTCGGCATCATGAATTTGTTTTTGTTGATCGGTGTGACCGTGTCGTGGTGGCCATTTTGAGCGTCTTGCCATGAACCTGCAACTGACCGTAACTTTTATGTACATATTCCAATCTTTCTCAAACATTACATCTTTGACAGCAGTCCCGCCCTCAAGACACCTGATAGCAATGTTCCGTCATAGTTGTAGCGCCCCCTGCTGGAGACAGGAAACGAGACAAAAATAGCAACTTTAAGCGGGGATATGCGGTCCCTCGCACGTTGCACGTCGGGGAGCCGGCTTTGGGGAGGCGGCGCACAGAGTGCGAGGGCCCGTTATCACTGCTTGCAGTTTTAATTGTTTTTTTTTCCCTCGGAGCAACATTTTGAGTCAAGTATACAAATAAGTCACAAGTGAAGATGACTGCATGTTTTATTTGACAGCAATTCATTTGGATAACAAAGTCTTCTAGCTACATTAATAATAGTTTCATGTGTTCAACCTTCGTAGCGTGTAAACATTATCAGTTACACGGCGTGTCTTCATCCTTTGGTATTTCAGAATATGCTCCACATGAGGACAAAATAAATGGAAATGTCCTAAAACACAAGCCCCCTCCAGAAGACGGGACCAGGTAATTGGCTAATATCCTAAAACAAACAAACTGTTCTTGCAGTTTAAGCACATGAATGATTGCAATGTTTTCTAATCATTTTATAAGACTTTTATGGATAACCTTTAAAAAATACTTTTACAAAACTAAAGACAGATTTAAACGAGAGCTGGTTAAGGGTTTATGTATACCCTGTAGCTATAATTATTACTCCTCTGTGTGTTCTTGCAGTTTTAGTACATGCAGCACTGTACATCTTGTAGAGAAATTACTCCTTATTAGATCTTTATAAAGTCTGGTATGGATAACCTCTTCTGACAAAATTATGAACAAGGTTGATCATAAGACTTCTGATGAGTTCAATGCCCTTAAATTAACTCTGTAACATGACTTTTTTACTCAGTTCTATGATTTAAAAGAAGATCATGTATTACTGTTGTGTGGTGCATACGAACCAACAACCATGACAATGAAATTCTGGAAAAGTAGTCTTGACTCTTACCCAAGAAGACGGAAATCAAATGCACCATATCCATTTCTGATTTCACTAAAATCTAAAAGAAAAGACAAATTTGAAACAGTTGATGTAGAGCGGATGTTACAGTAAAAATCCACCTTGAAACAATCAGTCAGCTTGACTATATCTTTACAGTTGGTTCAGAATTAATAAAGTAGATTTTAGATATAATTGTGAGACCATATGCATTTTAATCCCATTCAAATAAATGGATTTTCCTTGGGTAATTGAATAGCAAGTATGAAAAGGGATGCAGGGAAACTTTAGTTTCATCAATGGTTTAACTTCCACACTGTTATTAAAATAGAATAAAATAGATTACTAAATTTCACAAAGTTGAACTCACGGTTTACTTATTGTAACAGAAAAGCGAAAAAAGTAAAATTCATTGCTCCTACTAGAACTTGTAAGAATAATGGTATTAATTATTATTATTACAGATGAATATAAATAGCAGATGTACTCACAGTATCCAGCATTTAAACTCTTTGCAGGTGCAAATCAATCCGCCTGTCAAGTCACTCATATCTGCAGGAAATGTCTGCTCACCAGAAGTATCCAGTGCAGAAATGATTCGTTTTTGCATGCTTAGTTTAAATATACAAATGGAGGATCTGATAAAGGTGACAATTTTTTACGATGTTTGTTTAACAAATGTTGTGTCACGTTTTTATCACCTGGGGTGTTTGGAAAACTAAAGAGATTACGTTGGAAATTTGATGTTATTGTATGTTTGGCATCACATCTTCCTGAAATAAATCTTGGTTTCTCATTCATCATGTATTCAATGTTAAACACCTGCTAACATCATTCAGATGTTTAAGGTCCATGGAACCATAGCCCAACTTCCTCGTCATGGATGCAAAAGGAAACTTATCCTCAGCTTGAACAGGATAGTCCAAGTGGCCTAAAAAAACAGAGAAAAACATCAAAACACAGACAAGCAGACTTAATATAAGGTCAGTAATCCCAGTATTTGAATGCCTCCAGAGGCATTCTGATTTTGGGTTTTCCCATTTTCTATTTTAATACTTGTGAACGCAACATCTCAAGAATGCATTTTGGTGATCAAAGATCTCATTCAAATGCCTAATATAATAAAATGATGGATCGAGGATTTTGTATCTAAAAGGTTAAAGGTCATCTTTACTGTGACATTTACTTTTTCTTTAAAAACACTTGTCTGGCCATTGTTCAACTGTCATAACCTGGCTGTGACTGCAGCAGCTAATATAATTTGGAGGGTTAAGGATCATGGGACTGTGGCCTACCTGCATGATCATGAATGTGAGAGGACAATGGACCTTAAGGTCGAACAGGATAATTCAAGTGGTTGAGAAAGAACCAAGAAAAACATGAAAAGACATAGAAGCTGACCTTACATTAGGTGAAGGGTCCCAGTGTTTTTGTCAATGCCATTTTCCTTTTTTGTCTTATTTTAAATAATTGTACAATAAAAATCAAAAGCATTGTTTGTTTTAGTAAATATGTAAAATAGTATAAAAACGAAGTCTGGACTCAAACTTCAATCCTGTGCCTGACCACCTCATATTCGTAGACAAACATGGATCACTGGAACTGCGGCTGCTGCTCTGCTAAATTCCTGCTCATGTCACACTTTCTGTGTAGACCCAGGTTTGGCCTTAATCTGAAGATGAGCTTCAAAGGGAATGAAAAATTATTGCAACAGAATAGGTGATTCTAAATCGCATTACTTGAATAGTAATACAGTATGTGCAACTTTTACAACCCCAGTTTACTGCCAGTTGAACATAAGTAATTTCATTACAAATTGGCACAAAACCGTTTAAACCAAGGAACCTAAAGTTAAAAACAACAAAAAAACACTGCTGAAAAGTTTTAGAGGTAAGAATGAAAAACAATTATTTACAGCAGCACTGGACAGCTGAGACAGCTAATGTTAGCTAGTTACGACATGTCATTTGCAATAAACTAGATTTCCAAGAAAAAATATTTACAGTTTAATGGTCCTAATTGCTACAGCCAGACAACCCCAAAAGGATAAGTAGTAATACACTATGACGTGCCCTGAAATTATAAAAACAAATGTGTTAGACATGAAAAATGATGCCTTTCTTAAATCAAGACATTTATGGGTCTGTTATTAATTCCACTCTGATTATTCATGATGGACAACAAAACAATCTGTGATTAAATTACCTTAGTGTGTCGTGTTCATCTACGTTTACAACCAAGGTAATTCAGGTAACCATTCATGTATTCAGTTTCTCTGAATTTGCTAACCTGCTGACTACTCGCTGCAGTTATATACAGGCATTTTAAATTCCATTTTGATGTCACAGTTAGGTGATCTTTTAAATATATAATGTTCATCATTTTATCCTACTTGATCCTGTTGTGAAATTTTCAAGTTATGGACACAAAGCCTACGTGCCCACAGTGACATTTGATCACCAAATTTGAATCAGTTGATCCATTAGTAAATATTTGTACCAAATATTCAGAAATTCCGCATTCCTGAGATGTTGCATTCACAAGAAGGTCAAAGATATGAGGTGACAGTGACCTCAACCTTTGACCTTTGGCCAAAAAAATTGCAATTCTTTGTGGCTAACCCAACATTTTTCCCAAATTTAAAGAACTTCCTTATAGCCATTCATGAGATATGGCACTCTCACGATCAAGAGTCACTGTGATGTGACAGACACCTTGACCTTTGAACCCCAAAATCTAGGTAGTTTCTCCCTGAGTCCAAGTAAATGTTTGTGCCACGTTTGAAGAAATTCCCTCAAAGCATTCCTGACACATCATGTTCTCGAGAATTGGACGGACAAATGGAAAGAATATTAGGTCACAGTGACCCCAAATTTTGACCTTTGACCACCAAATTCTAATAATTTTATCGTTTAGGCCGAATGAACGTTGTTGTCAAATTTAAAGTAAATCCCGAGAAACGTTCCTAAGATATCAGGTTTACGACAATAGGTCTATTTGAGGTCACTGTGAGCTTGACGTCCCAAAATCTAATCAGTTCATTGTTTGGACCAACTGATTGACTGTGCTACGTGAGAAAAAAATTCCTCAAGGCGTTCTTCAGGTATCTTTCTAGTGCCATGCAAACAGACCTCCCACGCTGCACAAATACTTCTTATGTCGCAGTTTGTGGTACTTTGATGAAACACATTTGTTTAGGAGAATAGGCTCCACATGGGGACAATATTACTATTACAACAGTAAAAATAATGGTAATGATTATTATGCTTAAGGATGAACGTTAACAGAAAATATAACAGATGAATACTCGAGCATTTGAACTTTATTCTGCAGCATATTAATCAGTGTTGGAGTCACTCATATCTGCACGTGTCTTCTCACTTCAACTATCCAGGACTGTCATGAAACATTTTTGCATGCTTAGTTTAAATATCCAAATGATGAACCTGGCACAGGTGACTTTTACAATGTTTGTTTATCAAATGTTGTGTCACGTTATTATCCCCAGGGAAATGGTGTGTTTGTATTGGTGGCCTTCCACTTTCCTAAAACAACACATTTTTCTTTTAAGGTGTTGAAATTAAAAGATGGATATTAGCACTCCCTCCCCATGCTGCATTCTTACTTAATCTACAAAGATCTTCTAAAATAGCTAAGACAAAATTATTAATACCTCTTAGAAGTAGTGATAAAGAATGGCTTCAGTGACCTTTCAGGCAAACTATTGTCTTTAAGTAGCACACAGGTGAGGTGTGTTGACTGAGGAGATGAAGGAGAAGATAACTGCCAAGCATGTTCAAAATAAAGGCTACGGTATCATCTCCACACAGCCTGATTCTGCTGACTGCACCTGCTAATTCGGTTGTTTAATGCCAACGGGACGGTGGCTAAACTTCGTTTTCATGGATGCAAGAGGAAAATGTACCTCAGGTTGAACAGGATAGCTCAAGTGTTTGAAAAAAATAACACAGGCAAGCTGACCGAATACAAGGACAGTGGCCCGAGTATTTTCATGCCTCTATGTCGGGACAACGGTAGACGGACGTTTTATGTTTTCAGGTTTTTTTTAATCCGTCCATCCCGATTCAGCGAACGCAATTTGTTAAGATCAGGGTATTTCCTCGGTCTTGGCACAAACATTCACTTGGTCCCAAGGGTGAATTGATTCGATTTTGGGGGTCAAAGGACACTGTGATCTCACATCTGTGCTATTCTTATAACACAATATTTAAAAAAAAAAACGTGACCATAACTCAAATTCATACGTTAATTATAACAACATTTCCATCAAATGTCTAATAGACTAAAATTACATTTTGTATCCAAAAGGTCAAAGTTCAACTTTACTGTACCACTGAGCTATCTAATGATCCAATGCCATAATTCAGGAATAGAATGGAAGATCGCTATTTTTGAGAAATGCCAGAAGGATTATTGATATCTGATAATTCTTTGAAAAGGTAAAACTAGTGAAGTGATTGGATGTTGACGTGAATGTTTTGAGTGATTTATGTTCATGTGCAGTCCTCCTTTAGTATATCTAAATAAATAGAAATAGAAGATATACTCAGGTTTAAAATCAACTGTTTCAACTGTTAGCAGCATATTTCCCATCATCAGATTCACTCATATCTGCCAATCTTCTTTTTTTTTTTTTTCCTGTATTTCATTGTGCACATATTTAAATATGCAAAAACGAGTTTGGCAATGGTCATTCCGCCAGAGGGCAGCAAAACACTACATCTCTGTCTGAAGTTTAGTTACTGATCAATTGTGCAAGATACTTCATGTAATTCTTCACAAGAGTGCCATATCATCTTGTTCACTTTATTAATTGTTTTCATGAGCAAGATTCATTTTGCACAATTTTGAAAAGACAAATATTACAAAGATGAAAAAAAGATACCATACAGAGCAGAGAAAGGCAAAAAAATAAATGAGCCTCTTGAAAGCCTCCACCCAGGTAATGTTTAAAGTTCACAAACTTATAGAAAACACAAAGGATATACAGTACAGAAATAGCATGACTACATTAAACTAATGAAAAACAAATAAAAACCAAATGTTTATGACAACAACATCAAAAACAATAATATCAATAGAAAAGCAAAAAATGTGAGTTTGATGATGGATGAGAGTGTATGTTCATATGTGCATGTGATGTGTATGTTGCAGTTACAAAACAGCAGTTACAAGTTTTTTTAAGCACGTTTTAAAGCATTTTATAAAGAAACAACTTCTTACCAAATGGGAAAAGCCAAGTTGGTACCCTGATTATATCATATCTGAGTCAAGTCAGCAATTGAGGTTAAGATAAGTTAAGATGACAACATGTTTTGTTTTACAGTATTATTTACTGGAATTGGATATCAAAAGCATCTATCTACATTAATCATAGTTCCATGTATTCTACCTTTATAGCTTGTAAATTATACCCATCACCCAGGATGTCTTCATCCATTGGCTTCATCATTCTCGTCCCCTTGTTTTCTTTTTTGGGTTGAATCTTCCACCTCAGTTTGAAGTCATTCAGTAGAGTCTTGTTGGTTATCACTGCACCAAGCTGGAGGAAATAAAAGTGACAGTACTGTTAAAGTCAGAGGTCTCCAACCTGTACCTTGTGAACTACCAGTAGCCCACAACCCAGTTCTGAGTAGATTGTGGAAGGTTGAAACAACATGCAGTGTATCTCGTATATAGACTTTCTTGAACGGGTCACCCAGGTATATTGACGGCTGGCCAAGTATCTTCGATCAAATTCAGCGTTTCTTTATTCATTTATTTATAATCTTTCCGGGAGAACGAAGCTATCAAGACGATGATTTGAATATCAAAGTCATCTGGCTACATTAATCATAGTTTCATGTATCCTACGTTTATAGCTTGTAAATATTACCCATCACACGGGATGTCTTCATCCATTGGCTTCATCATTGTCTGCTCCTTGTTTTCTTTTTTGGGTTGAATATTCCACCTCAGTTTGAAGTCATTCAGTAGAGTCTTGTCGGTTATCAATTCACCGAGCTGAGAGGGAATAAAAATGACACAAGTGAACACTAACTTCATAAAGCAGAAACTAATTAAAGGAGTAATGTAACATAATGTACAATTAATACATTGTTTATGTCCTTTTATTTTTTGCTGTTAGAAAACAGTTTTACGTAACGGATGAGAATTATTAGAGTAAATAATCAAGGCTGTTTTGATTGTTATGCCTCCGCATCCGTGATAGTCAAAGCTGGAGATATTATGTTTTCGGGTTGTCCCTCTGTCCCTCCCGTTGTCAACTTGTGGGGATTTCTTCAAATTCAGAAAAAAAGTTTTTTTTGGTACCAAGGCTGAACTGATTAGATGTTTGGAGGTTAAATGTCAAGGTTACTGTAAACCCAATTCGAACCATTATCATTAAAAGGATATCTCAGAAACGGCTGAATTGAACTTTTTCAAATATAACACAATTACTCACTTGACATCAAAGCTCAGGATCACTGTGACTTCACGTCTTCCTCATTCTTGTGAATGTAATATTTCAGGAATCTTAAAGGGCTTTTTTCAAGGTTGGCACAAACATTCACTTAGACTGAAGGATGGACTGATACGATTTTGGGGGTCAAAGGTCAAGGCCACAGTCACCTCACACTGACTCATACTCATGAGCGAAGTGACCTCATTAAACACCCTTGTGACCAAAACTCAATAATTCATACCCTGGTTATGACAACATTTCAATCACATTCCTAATAGGAGGAAATTATTACTATTCTTATTTGTCTATTATTGAGCACCAAAACGAGGAGCAGAAGAGCAGAACAGAAGTCTGATGTCTGATTTTGAAGTCCGATATCTGAAACTTGACAACTACAGTATGAAGTGTAAACATGACGCCTGAAACCTTCACACTGAATCCTATCATCTGATGTGGAAGTCTGGAGGATGGTCCAGAATTGTTTCTGTGATTTTGCATGAGAGAACCAGAGAATATGGGAGTGAGATTTACCTTCTGTAGGATCTGAGCCTGAATAAATGGATCTGAAAGATCAGCAGTCGAGTGCATCTTCATCCTCACCATTGTCTTCTTCACTCTTACATCTGGACAGTCAAACAAACACATGATCACGAACCAAGGATAGAGTCATTATTGCGTTTAAAAAAAAAAAAAATTAGAGAAATGTATTAACAAGGTTTATATTTCTTTTCACCTTTATAGCACCAGAAGAAGTTTTCCGCGTTACAGTTTGTATCATGCCAACCATGGTCTAAACCCTCCATTGCACAGGACTCTAAACCATCGTAGTTATTTGGCTCTCCACTCTTCCAGTATCTGAAGGAGCTGTTGGTCTTGTCCGACCACCTCCACGGTACCCGGTACAAACCAATCCACACTTGATTTGTTGACATAAGTGGCATCACCTGTGTGTTTTCCTGATAATTCTCAATCATAGCCAGGTCTGTGTGGTGTGTTCTGCAGTACGTCTGGGCATCCTCCCATGTCATGTTATTGGAAATTAGAGTATATGTTTTCTGGCCTGAAGAATTTACAGCTGCAACAGAAGAAAAGTAAAGCTAGTGTGAGATGAACCATAGCAGTAGTTGTGTGAAGTTGTTGGTGTTTGAAAACATACATTTGGGTTATCTGGAGATGAGTGGTTATGAAATTATATTTTCACATTAAGATCATACAGAAGTACTTAAGTACAAACAGCCTGATCAGCAGTGTGCAGGCATAAAGAGCAAAAAAAAAAAAAAAAAATAGGACTTTTGACATTGTGTTACTTCCTGTCTTTGTAGAATCAGCCATTATCAACTATATGTTGTATGCTTAACTTGAAATTAAGTATAATGTGTCATTATACCGTGATATCATTGAAGGTGTTATATACCACTCACTTTGACCAGATCCAAACAATCTCAAAACTTTCAGCAACAGAGAGCAGTTTCATAGAAACATAATATAAATGCAAAATGCTTCTTACCTTGGTAACAAACAAAATATCTTGTTGTCTTGCAACTAAGATCATTCCATGTTCCATTGCCATACATCATGACACAGGCTTCATTTCCATGATAATTATCTGGCTGGTATAGACTCCACTTGTGGTAACTAGTTGTACTTGTTTTACCAGTCCCCGACCATCTCCAGGAGTTTGCATCATTTCCCATAACTCCTCTCCAGGATTTTGGGTCATCAGTCAGTCCGATCCATGCATATCCGTTCTCATAACTCAGCCTGTTTAACCTGTTAATGTCATCCATGTTTTCAAAGGTCGCCAGGTCGGTGTGTTTCACTCTGCAGTATTGCTGTGCGTCGTTCCAGTTCATCTTTGAGTTGACATGGTGGTATTCACGAAAGTTGTCAGGAGAGCAGGAAGTGAGGCCAAATCCTAGAGGTTGAAGATAGAGAGCATATTTAACTGTGAAACACTGAAAATCGTATTCTGAATGGTTCGTCTGAATAATTTTAAAATCCTCTTTATTTAAAAATACTAATATGTTTATGATATATTACCGTAATTTCAGGACTATTGAGCGCACCTGAATATAAGCCGCACCCACTGAATTTAAAAAAAATAAATTATTTTGAACATAAATAAGCCGAACATGTCTATAAGCCGCAGGTGCCTACTGGTACATTGAAACAAATGAACTTTACACAGATTTTAACGAAACACGGCTTGTAACAAAAATAAAAATTTCAGCGTGATGGATGATTCGCATTTCCTGTTGACAGTCCGAGTGAGAGGCAGTTCAAAGGTCAGAGGAACCTCATCCATATTTATGATGTCGTGCGGGCCAATGGTATGCTCCGCTATCTTTGCATCAGTGAATATGCGGAAGTTTGAAACTTTTTCCTCGTAGTCGGGAGGGAGCTGCTGACACAGACTCGCCCGTGCCCTGATGGACAGGCCTTTACGTCTCATAAATCTGAGACACCACGACGGTCCACCTCTAAAATCCTCAAACTTCATTGCGGTGGCGATTGTTTTGGCTTTCAGTCGGATCTGCACAGTTGAAACACCTCGGCCGTCTGCTCTCTCTGTGTTGAGTCAGCTCTATTTCCTATTCCAACAGCCATATCTAATCGCCTTCAACTTGAAAGCTGCATCATGTGCATTTCTTCGTGTCTTTGCCATGATGAGGGTGACAAAATGACTACCATAATCAGAATGATGGGAAGTTTGAGCGCGCTCGATTTAATCTAAACAGTAAACTAAAAAGTTACATTGTTTCACCTTAACCCGTTCGGCAATTTCATTGATCTAATGAAAGCTTCATGCCACCAAAAAACTGAGCACCGTCACAGAATGTGTTTTTTTGCTCATTTTTTTGGCGGCATGAAACTTGTGAAAGCGGGGAAAATCCATAAATTAGCCGCGTCATTGTTTAAGCTGCGAGGTTCAAAGCGTGGGAAAAAAGTAGCGGCTTATAGTCCGGAAATTACGGTACTTTACTGTTTGAGGTATTTCCAAGTACACAACCCCGTGCAACACTATCATTTGCTGTGTTCTAAATCACGGTCTCCAATGAGTACACTCATGAAATAAAAAGATTAATAAATTAAATATTTCTTAACTTTTTCTCTGAAAATATGAGCCACTATTCCAGCGTGGCCATACAATATTTTTTAATCATGTATTACAAAGTCGTTCTAAAACACCATATTTTTGTCCTTAGACCATGGCTGGATTAACGTGATAAAAAGGCTTTACGATCGTCTGTATATATACCCGACTGCCACCAGTTTCCCACTGTGAACTGCTAACAGACCTCCCAAGCCATAACCAATCATAATATGTTGTAGTTTGTGGTCATTTGAATAAACACAACTTTATGTGAGAATATGTTTACAGACAATTTCACGCGCCGTATCTCAACGACTCTGGTATGGATGTGAAGACAAAATGTTTTTCTAAACTGAAGACACATTTAAATGTGAACTGGTTGAGGGTTTCTATAGGCATGTGCTTTGTATCTATAATTAATCCTCCCAAGGTTTTAAATCAGCACTAAATTATGAATGAGGTTAATGGTTAGACTTTGGGTGAGTTCAATGCACTTCTGTAAATGTACTTTCTCCTCCGGGCCGGTCTTTCTCAGCTCTATAATTCAAAGGAAGACTCTGAACTATATGATTTCTACAAACCAACAACCATCACCATAAAGTTTTGTGAAGGAACTTTGACTCTTACCCAAGAAGACAAAAGTCAAATGCACTGATGACGTCACTGAAAACTAAAAGAAAGAACAACAGAACAACACATTTACCTGGACAGCAGCCATTCAATCAAAATCCACCTTAAAACTAATACATAAACAAAATTTGTATTCCACTTGATCATGGTTTTAAACTTTGTCTAGTATTCATAAATTCTCTGAGGTGATATGAGTTTGAAATAAAATTAGTTTTTTTTTTGTAGTTATTGAAATTCTAGGATCAAAATTCCTTTGTGAGATTGAATGTTCACGCCAGAAAACTGGATGTTTGCCAAAAGTTGGAATTACACAACTTAAATCTAAAATACATTTCTATGAGAATTTGAGATTTGGTAAATTAATATTAATGAAAGACTTTGGATATCGTTGATTGAAAATATAACTGATAGTATATTTGTTGCAACTGCAGGTAAAACAGGTCAGTTTCAATGCTGCTGCTACTACTATTAGTACAAAAATTGTCACTGCACTTCTATGACTAACAGAAATAAGAACAATGATGATTATATTAAAAGCAACAAGATAACAGTGAAATCAATAATAATAGAAGATATACTTGCATGTATAAAGTCTGTCATTTTAACTCATGGCAGTGGCAAATCAGGCGAAGTTGGAGTCAGTCGTGTCGACGCAAACTGTCTGCTGATCTCAAAAGTTTCCAGTATTTCACTGCAACATTTTTGCATGACCATATTTAAATATCCAAATAGCCATTTTTATGACGGTACGATGACATGTTCCTCCGTCCATGTTTACCATTACCAGCAAACATTAAATCCTGAGCTACATACATTATAATTCCTTGTCATTGTTATATACATTTAAAAAAAAAAAAACACGCATGGAGCAGTCATCTGTATTTTCATTTGAACTCCACTCGACAAACAAGCTCAATATAACATTAAATGTCCATCAGCTAACATTATAAGAAAATGATGAAATTCTACTTAATGTAAAATGATGTTAGAAGTTTGCATCTCCAGCAAAATGTAACAGAGCAGCACCTGTATTTATGTTCATCAAAATAACAAACAAGTTGGCCACACCATATTGCGCTTTGTGAGCACCTGTGTTGTGCCCAAGGAGACTAAAAACCCTTTTGTACAAAGATACCTAAAGGTGTCTTGAAAAGACAGTTGAAACATTTTAGAAGCAACGAGCAAACAGTCTCTCCATAGATCAACAATGAGCATCTTGTATTGAATGAATTAAGTAAGTTTAATGTTTGACACGCAGAGAAAACAACGGCAGAGACAGATTTGCAAAGGTCAGGATTTTTGGAGTTGGAAGATATTAGTAATTGTGTTTTTTTATTTTTCTTTCCTGTGAGCAACATTTGAGTCAGGTATACAGATAAGGCACAAGTGAAGATGACAACATGTTTTGTTTTTCAGAAATTAATTTGGTTAACAAAGTTTTCTACCGACATTAATAATAGTTTCATGTGTTCTATCTTTGTAGCTTGTAAATATTATCAGTTACAAGAGATGTCTTCATCCATTGGCTTCATCTCGGTCTGCTCCTTGTTTTCTTTTTGCTGTTGAAACGTCCACCTCAGTTTGAAGTCGTTCAGTAAACCCTTGTTGGTTAGCACTGCACTTAGCTGAGAAGGAATAAAAGTGACAGTAGTGTTTGGAGAATCTAACTTCAGGAAGCAGAAAATAAATCGTATTAATGGAACATAACGTACAATTAAAATGTTATTAATTTCATGTTATTTTTGCACAGATTCACTTGAGGACTGGGAGTTACCAGAGTACATAGTCAAGGCTCTTTTTGATCATTTTGTTTTATGTTAATGTAGTACACATTTGTCTGAGGTCACGTGATACCTGCCATCAGTAACTTCAATCTGATTCTTCAGCTCTGACATCTCGGATCTGATACTCTGATACCTGAGGTGTAAACGTGAAGTCTGAGGCCTGTGGAACCAGAGAATATGGGAATGACCTTTACCTGCTTTGGGATCTGAGCTTTAGTAGCTGGATCTGAAAGGTCAGCAGCAGAGTGAATCTTCATCCTCACCATGGTCGTCTTCACTCTTAGATCTGGACGGTCAAACACGTGATCACAAACCAAGGAAAGAGTCATTATTGCATTGCAAAAGAAAATGAGAAAAATGGATCTCCAATGTTTATATTTCTTTTCACCTTTATAGGTGTTATAAAGGTGAAAAGAAATATAAACATTGGAGATACATTGGACACGTGTCGATTGTTTAAATTCTGGTGCAGAAGGAGTGTTCCTTGTTACAGTTCTCTTCAAGCCAACCATGGTCTGAATTTTCAGTTACACAGTGCTGGTTTCCGTAATTATTTGGCTGTCCACTAATCCAGTTTCTGAAGGAGCTGTTGGTCTTGTCCGACCACCTCCACGGTACCCGGTACAAACCAATCCACAAATCATGTATAGAGTTAAATGACATCACCTGTGTGTTTTCCTGATCATTCTCGATCACAGCCAGCTCTGTGTGGTGTGTTCTGCAGTACGTCTGGGCATCCTCCCATGTCACTACATTGATAATTAGATTACAAGTATTCTAGCTCAAAAGATTTGCAGCTACAGTGACAGAAAAGTAAAGTTAGTGTCAGAAGAACCATAGCATTGGTTGTGTGAAGATGGTGATGTTTCCAAACACACATTTAGTTTCAGAAGACCGAGTAGATCGCCCTCCTGTGAATCAGCTCTCTGACACACCTTTATAGTTCACATCTATGGTTTGTAAAATTCTGTAACAGCAGTCGTAACTCAAGAAGGCAAAAGCCAAATGCTCCATATTAATTTCATTTTTATGAAAATTGAAAAAAAGAATAGATAAATTTTATAAGACCCGGGACATACCAGTACAGCTGATATTATAGCAAAAGTCCACCCTCAAACAATCTGAAACAGCCCAAATATGGATTTAGACTTGGTCTAGTGTTCATAGCTCTCAGATATGGCTTTGAGCTGATATAAAATTCAAATAAAAATGTTAATCAATTTCCTGTGGATATTGGAAAGCAAGTACGAAGGTAAAGGTAAAATAGATGATTTACGTAGGGAAACTTTGGGTTCATCAGAAGTTTGATACCACCATGTCAAACTAAAACAGAATCAAACAGATTGTTACATTTTAAAATTTAATTTGCACAACGATATAACGGATGTCATTGTTTTTTTTTTTTTTTTTTTTTTTTTTTAAATACTAAGGATGTATTGATCACGTTTTTGGCTCCAGATCCCAATCCAAGTCATTAAATATGATATATCTGCTGATACTAAGTCCCGATCCAATACTTGTATTTTTCTTGGTTCATCCAGTGTCAAAGTGCACACTTCAGGTTCATTTGGATTTTTAAAATCAATACATTGTGACCAGTGAACATGTCTGTCATGAAAAAACAAACAAGACATCACCATGGCAATCAACAATAGACGTATAAGTAAGTGTAATAAATACACAAAAGATAAAACACAGGCATCTGCGGCTTTAAAGTGCAAAGCAGTGTATTGTTAAAGTGTCGTTTTTGGCAAAGGCGAGCTCCTTTGCTGATTTCTTATTCAAACCAGTAGAATTAAATGAAAATGAATCAGGAGTGCTGCTGCCGCTGCATTTGCCTTAATTTTATGAGATACTAATCTACCGGCTGAGGTTATTCTGTCCAACCTCAATACACAGTATATTGTAAAACACAACGTAATGATTTGCAATGTAAACCCATATCTAATTGAAAACAGAAAAAAGACAACATATCAAATGTTGGAACTGAGAAATATTATTGTTTTAATAAAACATATTCTCATTTTTATTTTGATGATAGTAAAATGTTAAAAAAAAAATGCTTGACAGGGGCAATAAAGACACGAAAAATGATTTAAAAAAAAATACCTGTTAGAACATCTCACAACTAATTAAGTTAATTGGCAACAGATCAGTAACATGATTGGGTAAAATAACAGCATTAAAGGCAGTGTCTCTCAGTAGTGAGGATGGGGAGGGGTTCAATCCAGAAGTAATTTCTGGATTTCATCATTTATGTTACATAATATCAGAAAAAGATTCTGAGAATCCGAGTAAATCTCTGTACATAAAGGATAACGCCAAAAAAAACCAACAATATTAGATGGCTGTGATCTTCGGGCCCTCAGGCGGCGCTGCATTAAAAATCCAGCCACATATCTGTAGTGGAAATCACAGCTCAAGAACAATTGTGAAAACCATCATCTCTGAACAGAGTTCTTCGCTGCATCCACTAATGCTGGTTAAAACTACCACGCTGAGATAAAACCATAATTAAACATGATCCAGAAGTGCCACTGCCTTCTCTGGGCCCAAGCTCATTTAGATGGACTGAGGCAAAATGGAAAACTGTCTTAAGGTGTTCTGCACTGATTTTCTTTGCTTTTCTAACAAAGTAACCAAGTTGAGACACATCCAGAGCTACTCTCTGAAAAGACTCATGAAATGATAAGGTTGAGATATGAACCATTGGACATGAGAAGTTGGGTTTTGGCAATTACACCTGCTGAGGTCAATTTGAATGTACTTATTTGCATTTCAAAACATCCATAAGGACATAAGGCAGTTTATTGTTGTTGTAAAAATTCAACAAAATGAAGTTGGTAACTTAACAGCTCAGCAATGAAAAAAAAAAAAATAAATAAAAAATGAAACGTGACATCGCCATGGAAATCAACAATAGATGTCTAAATAAGTGTCGTAAATATATAAAAGATAAAACACAGGCATCAGCAACTTTAAAGTGCAAAGCAGTGTATTGTCAACGTGTCTCTTCTGGCAAAGGCGAGCTCCTTTGCTGATTTCTTATTCAAACCAGTAGAATTAAATGAAAATGAATCGGGAGTGCTGCTGCCGCTGCATTTGCCTTTTTTTTTTAATGAGATACTAATCTACCAGCTGAGGTTAGTCTGTCCAACCCTAATCACCTAAAAACTGTGACACTGTGTATTGTGAACAAAACAACGTGGCACTATGGGGAAAAAGCTGTTCCTCAGCCTGTTTGTCCGGGTTTTGATTGTTCCGTATCTTTTTCCTGATAACAGGTGAACAAACAGACAATGTCCTGGGTGTGTGATGTCTTTGCAGATGTTGCTGGTTCTCTTCTGGAGGCGGTCACCATACACAGGGTCAGGTCAGGGAGTGCATGCCAGCTCCTTTGCTGATTTCTTATTCAAACCAGTAGAATTAAATGAAAATGAATCGGGAGTGCTGCTGCATTTGTTTTATGAGATACTAATCTCCTGGTTGAGGTTAGTCTGTCCAACCCTAATATATGACGTAAAAAACAATGTAATGATTTGCAATGTAAAGCCATATCTAATTAAAAAGAAAAAAGTCAACATATCAAACGTTGAAACTAAGAAATGTTATTGTTTTAAGAAAAACATATTCCCATTTTGAATTTGTTGAAAGCAAAAAGTAAACAAAAAATGCTGTACAAGGGCAATAAAGACGCGAAAAATTCTCAAAAAAAAAATATTTGTTAGAACATCTCAACTTATTAAGTTAATTGGCAACAGATCAGTAACATGATTGGGAAAAACAGCATCAAAGTCAGTGTCTCTCAGTAGTGAGGATGTGGAGGGGTTCAATCTAGAAGTATTTTCTGGATTTTATCATCTATGTTACATAATATCAGAAAAAGATTCAGAGAATCCAAGTAAATCTCTGTACATAATGGATAACACTAAAAAAACAATATTAGATGGCTTTGATCTTCGGGCCCTCAGGCGGCGCTGCATTAACAATCCAGCCACAGATCTGTAGTGGAAATCACAGCTTAAGAACAATTGTGAAAACCATCATCTCTGAACAGAGTTCGTCGCTGCATCCACTAATGCTGGTTAAAACTACCACGCTGAGATAAAACCATAATTAAACATGATCCAGAAGTGCCACTGCCTTCTCTGCACCCAAGCTCATTTAGATGGACTGAGGCAAAATGGAAAACTGTCTAAAGATGCAATGAATCAGAATTATAAATTCTCCGGGCTAAAGAGTAAGAAGGATAAATCTTTCTACAGGCTATTAATAAAGTCACACGTGAAGTGATAAAAACCGCAGACTTTGTGCACACAAAACACACGTCGGGTAAAACATTGACATACCGAGACTGAGCTTCTCTGACTCCAGTCTTTATTTTACAAAAGGTAAATAATGTGCTGAGAGACACAGTAAAACATCTCTGCAGGAATAATGTGGTTCATCTTTCTGGGAGTTCTTCTCACAGGGTCAGCAAGCATCTAAACAGGAAGACAAACGCATATCGGTATTCAAAGAAGATTTTGTGTTTGTGTGTCTATGTGTGTTTGTTGGTGTGTGTAGCACATGACATCATTAACCTTCGTGAGTAAGTATTTCAAGTTCTGTCTCTTGATCAACATCAGCATCTGAGTTCCACATGATTTTGTTCCGACTGGTTGGCGAACATGTGACCTAAAACTTGACCAGAGAAACATCACGTTTTTGGGGAATAGAAAGAAGTCGCAGGTCCTGAAAGTAGGACGTCCTGAAAGACGATTGTGTTGTAGCAGGCGAGAAACACACCGAGTGGCTGGGTGATCATCGTGAAGAACCAAAGATCCATCGCGCTACAGTTCAGGTGGTTTTCACCCAGAAAACTCAAAACGTCACAGTAGAACTCGATGTTGACAATCTGACTCTGCAGGACAAATTCACTTCACGGTGCACAACCCCGTTAATGTCAAAGAAAAAACCAGCTGGATGCTTCAGACCTTCTTCGGTCTTTGACTTTGAAGTTCTGCTGAAACGTGAATGTCGACCGGGTCTCTGTTGACGATTTCCAGAGTTTGGTTCAAAATGTAACGTGTGCTCTCTCATCAAGTCCTCGTTGAAATCACGAATGCACATCAACAACCTGCGAAACGTTGATGAAGCGTTTTAACTTGGAATAATTATTCATGAAAGTTAGAGCTTACTGCTGCAGTGTTGAGGCCATTTATACCCAAGTCTCTGGACTTTTTAATTGCCCCTCGTGTTTATATCTATTTCATGGCTCTTCTGTGTCTGCTTCTCGGGTGGTTTCTTTCAGGTCAATTTAAAGTCAGTCACACCCGGCTTAGCAAGTACTGCACGCAACTAAAAAAGAAAAAACATAATCGTCAAGGTGTCTTGTTTTGTTCTCTTGTTCTGTTTTTTTCCCTTATTGCTCTTTATTTCTCTCTTTCACACACACACACACACACACACACACACACACACACACACACACACACACACACACACACACACACACACTCAGACACACACTGTAATGCATAGTTTTTGCATCCTTTCTTTAAATATCCAAATGGTTCACCTGACAAAGGTGACCTTTACAATGTTTGTTTATCAAATGATAACTTAGGTTTATAGCTCAAGTGGTTGCAAAGAAAAATATATAAAAACACAAGCAATCATGCCTCTAAATCGGGGACAACCGTAGACAGACGATTTATGGTTTCAGGTTTTATTTATCTGTCCGTCCCGATCCAACGAACGCAATTCTTCAAGATCAGGGTATTTCCTCGGTCTTGGCACAAACATTGCTTTGGTCCCAAGGGTGAATTAATTTGATTTTGTTGGTCAAAGGTCACTCTGATCTCACATCTGTGCTATTATTGTAACACTATATTTCAAAAAACACGTGTGACCATAACTCAAATTCATACGTTAATTATAACAACATTTCCATCAAATGTCTAATAGACTAAAATGACATTTTGTAACCAAAAGGTCAAAGTTCAACTTTACTGTTCCACTGAGCTATCTAATGATCCAATGTCATAATTCAGGAATATAATGGGAGATCACTGTTTTTGAGAAATGCCAGAAGGATTAATGATATCTGATAATTCTTTGAAAAGGTAAAACTAGTGAAGTGATTGGATGTTGACGTGAATGTTTTGAGTGATTTATGTTCTTCTTCAGTCCTGCTTTAGTATATCTAAATAGATATTAATAGAAGATATGCTCAGGTTTAAAATCAAGTGTTTCAACTTTTAGCAGCATATTTCCCATCATCAGATTCACTCATTTTGTTTTTTTCCTGCATTTCATCGTGCACATATTTAAATATGCAAAAATGAGTTTGGCAAAGGTCGTTCCACCAGAGGGCAGCAAAACACTACATCTCTGTCTGAAGTTTAGTTACAGATCAAATGTGCAAGATACGTCATGTAATTCTTCACAAGATTGTCATATCATCTTGTTCACTTTATTCATTTTTTTCCTGAGCAAGATTCATTTTGCACAATTTTGAAAAGACAAATATTACAAGGATGAAAAAAAGATACCATACAGAGCAGAGAAAGGCAAAAAAGTAAATGAGCCAATTGAAAACCGCCACCCAGGTAATGTTTAAAGTTCACAAAGTTATAGAAAACACAAAGGATATACAGTACAGAAATAATATGACTACATTAAACTAATGAAAATCAAATAAAAACAAAATGTTTATGACAACGTTGATGAAGCGTTTTAACTTGGAATAATTATTCATGGAAGTTAGAGCTTACTGCTGCAGTGTTGAGGCCATTTATACCCAAGTCTCTGGACTTTTTAATTGCCCCTCATGTTTATATCTATTTCATGGCTCTTCTGTGTCTGCTTCTTGGATGGTTTCTTCCAGGTCAATTTAAAGTCAGTCACACCCGGCTTAGCAAGTACTGCACGCAACTAAAAAAGAAAAAACATAATCGTCAAGGTGTCTTGTTTTGTTCTCTTGTTCTGTTTTTTTCCCTTCTTGCTCTTTATTTCTCTCTATCACACACACACACACACACACACACACACACACACACACACACACACACACACACACACACACACACACATTTTTCACTGTATCCTTGCAAAGACCCTTGTTGATAACACTAACTTGAACCCTTACCTGAACTTAACCTTTGAGGGATTGAGGACAGGTCAAAATGTCCTAGCAATGTATAAAAGTCCTCAGAGAGAAATTGGTCCTTCCAAGGTGATCAATACAAACCCCTTCCCACACACACACACACACACAGACACACACGTTTGTATGGCTAACTTTGTTAGGATTTTCACTGATAAAATTCATTTCCCGAGTCATGAAACCACGACACCTAAGGTCCTAATTGAAACCTAATAATAACCTTAACCCTAAAAGAAGTCACTCTGTAAGGTTTATGTGGATCTGTTGGCAGAAATATAATATAATATGTTTAATTATGTGTGTAATAGTATATCACCTGCAATTTTCAAAAAAAAGTGTTTTCTTCGAATGAGCTCTGCATATCTGTATACAGAGTAGGACCTCTCCCCTATAGCCCACCATGTTGAACTGCCATGTTTCTACAGCAGCTCTGAAGGGAGAAACCAAGGGGGGCGTTTTATTTATTTTTTATTTTTTTAGAGTTTCATGGCCACTTTCCATTCTCTTATACCCTTGGAAGGTGAGGCCACGGGTTTTCAGTTGGTTGCAATCTGCAAACTCACCAGTAGTTGGCACTAAATCCTGCACACTGCTCCTTTACCCCTCCAGCAGCCCTTTAAATGAACTTGAGAAAGTCAGGACCGACAAAAACATCCACAATCATAAAGGTAGTTTTACTAGTACACACCACACACACACACACACACACACACACACACACACACACACACACACACACACACACTGCACCTGCTGCTGCAGGCTGGCACTGCTGACTGGGTCGTCCAGGGTTGTGTTGGACTGGATTGTCATCCTCACCACAGTTTTCCGTGATTTGTGAACAGGATCTCAAAGAGCAGGTGGACATTTCAGAATAAAAAAACACAACATCTGACAAATACTTGGTCAAGGTGAAGTATGAGTTCAATGGAAATAAGCACTTCTCAATATATCTCAAATATATACCCAAACTCCGTTAAACTTTTAATAATACGTGATGAACTATCCAAAAAGTAAGAACATTTAAACCTAAATTCAAAACAAAGCCCATATTTTGCTGCTGCTCTTTACATTCATGAATAACAATTGAACTACTTCATTCAAAGGTTCACTCCAGACACATTTTAAAACCTAAGGAACTCTTCTTTGAATGGTGTTTACTACTAAAACATGAAATTGCCATCCTTAAGAATTAAAATCACGTCTACTTTATTGAACAGTCCTGTTCAGGCTGATGGAACCGTGATTTATATTGAAGATATCTGGTCACCAAGTCTCATGGAGACCAGGGAGAACTAATTTGTGCACGAGTCAATAATTTTTGCTCTTCTTTGAGCATAAAGCACCACCTTCACGACTTTGTCTTTCACCCTTCACACTCACGTACGGTTTTTTGTTTTTTTAAGTGATTAATTTAATAAAAGCTCACCTTTGGGGACCTGGCACAACTCCTCAATGACTTCTTCACTCGTCACATCTGGTTCCATCACATCTGTCTCCATCACATCTGGTTCCGTCACATCTGTCTCCATCACATCTGGTTCCGTCACATCGGGGATATTTGCCGCACAAATTAATCATTGGTTGGCGCAAATTATGAAATCAAAATCACTATTATTAAATAAAACTTACACAGCAGTCATGTCCCCCTCCTCACACCCCTCCATTATACTTCCCAGTAATTTGCAAATTAAGTTAATTATCTGTGTTAGCTCAGGCTGTGACGATTAGTCGATCGGTAGAAAAATAATCCGCAAGTAGTTCTCATTTAAGTAAGTTTTAAATTAATCAATGCAAATGCTCTGCAGTTTCAGCTTATTTATTTTGAGGATATTAATAGAATTTTAACAAAGTAAATCCAACATCTTTTAATTATAGATTGTTGGTCACATTGGGCTTCAGGAGAATGTGACATTTTTCACTGTTTTATTGTTTTTATTGACTAAATGAGAAAACAATCAGCAGATTAATTAATAAAGAAGATAAGCGCAGCCTTGGTATCGACCAGCAGCAGTCTCTGTTTTTATACCAATCCAAAGTTAGAGATGTCACATGACTGCCCCATACCGTTTAATTGGCAAGTGTAGAAATGGCGGCAAGCGCCAAAAGAATCCAAAATATTTCCAGAATAAAAAACAAGAAGCTTGTAATGTTCGGTATATCTTGAAGGCTGTGTGTAATAAATCATCTGTGCACATGCTACCTCTGGTTTATGAATGTTTCAGTGATTCACACCTTGGTAGCAGAAGAAAGGGTACGTCGAGTTGCACGGCTCGTCAGTCCACTTCCCATCTCTCACCACTATGGCAGCACAATCGTCTTCTTCGTTCACGTTGTCCGGTCGTCCATCTTGCCAGTTATGGAATGTGTTGCTTCTGTTGGTGTCGGACCAGTACCACTCTGAGTCGCTCTGATACAGTCCTATCCAGGCCTTGTCTGTGTACCCTCCAGTCGTAGCGTTTATCACTGCGGTGATGTTGTCCTGGAGAGGCGTTTGGGCAAACGCAGTGTACTTCAAAATGCAGTCTTCTTGTGCCTCATCCCAAGTCTTATTCTCACTGACAAAGTGGACGGTGTTTTCAGAGGAAGTAGAGGGGACACAGAAACCTGAGGAGAGAATTGGATTTATTATAATATAGTATGTCCACGTAGTTTTACTATGAAATAGTAATCAATATCCTCTATTTGTTTTTGGATGAGTTCCTATAAAGACCTATTTTGTTTCTGCAGTTATAGCGTCCCTTAAAATCAGACTTGGTACGATGGTACTAGAAAATAAATGACAAACCGTAGAGATGTCAAAAAGTTGACACCTTTAGGTGAGTAGCAGTAACACGAATGGGTCCCACTACTTTTTACATAGATAAGAAGTTGAATGACAATTTTGAATGTTTGTCATAAATTTCAGTTTGCGTTAGGTATCACGTGACCTTAGCTATATGTTTTACTGCAGTTGAGCTCTTAACCATCCAGCAAATGCTTAAGATAATGAAGACAAGTTGGAGCTAAAAGGCATTGCATCAAACAGAATAAATTAATTAAATGAGTTAAATTTGTTATACGCATAGAAAGCATTTGTTTAGCTAGTATTGTAAATTACAATTATAAAAAAACACCAGCAATATAAAGTGTAACAGAAGATGTGTTTTGTCTGTTTGTGCTGCACACTATTGGCTCGTACTGATTTGGACTAACTGGAGCCCTGAGATGTCAGTTAAAGGAGAATTATTGCTTGTCTGTTCCCACCTCTGTTGTAACAATTCAGGCAAGAGAGGACAAAACAACGCATCCCAGGATAAAAACAGCAATACAGAAATATTCCTTTGCTGAACTAATGCTGCCTTTAAATGGAACTCATGAGTTTGTGGTTATGACATGGGAAGTCGTGTTCACCTTGGCAATTAAGTGATTAAGTCGCTTAATCTTCACAACCGTGATGTCACCCATTGGTTTGTAACCTGCCATTATGAAGCCTGGAGTTCTGCATTTTGGCCGGTTGCCATCTTGGTAGTTAAGAGCCAGAAATGACCATATTTGGACCAGCTGGGGAGGAGTGAGGGGGGGGATCTGACTCAATCTGATTGGACACCTGGCGACACTACTCCCCGCCCACAGATAGTGGAAACCTGACTGCACCACAAGCCTGTCAATCAAATAGACATCCCAATAACACGTCTTTTTGAGGCCTAATATCTAATTCATGACGTGACTATTTTCAAATGGACCTTCAAAAAACGAATAAGAGAGATGGTCTTCAGGAAACTATGCCATATGAACTTGCTGAAAAAATGTTTTTCATTAGAGAAGTTGAATGGGATTCGAAGGAGCCAGTGACTTTTTGGAACCAACCTCTAGTGGCCCTCGGCGGTATTGCACATAAGGGCATTTCCATATTGGCCTCATATTTCAGACCAGAAAATGGGGGCGTTCAAAGACTATTCTCGTGAAAACGGTGAACAGGACGTTTTTGAACGATCGAAAGTCTGACTGTGGTTCGTAATGTATCATCTATAAATCATGACAGAAATCACATCTCACCTGTGAGCAGGAGGATCACAAACATGCTGACTTCGATTAACTGTGGATGCAATAAAGTGAACAGAATAATGCACTTTTTGACAGCTGACAGAGATCCTTTGTATGTTCACAGAATTATTACATACAGCTGAATAATAATATATATGTCCTTTGATTATGAGAAGCGAGTAAACATTTGGCACAATGAGACTTCATTGATTTTGTCACAGTAAACACGTTGTCATCGGCTGCCAATTGTTTTTGATTTTTTTTGGAGGATTTAATCCAGACATGGTGACGCTGCTTTTAGCTCGTCAACTGCACAGAACTGGAAAAACCTATCCCAAGGATCTGACACTTATTCCAGCACCTTTCGATTCAAATCCAAAACATATGTTTACTTTTCATTGCCATTGCCCTTTTAAAATCAGACTTTTTCAGTTGTGTCTGCTGTTTTATAATTGACAGATCCTTTGTGTGAAAAAGTCATAAAAACAGTTATATAGTTTATTTAAAAAAAATTCAACAGATCTTTCTGTCTTTGTCAGTTAATGTTCTTATGTATCCTTTTGCTGTATTTTTGTGATTTCATCTGAGCACTTTAATGACAAATTGAAACTCTGACTTGGTTAGAAAGTAGAAGAACAAGAAATCCTTTTAATCCTGTGGTATTTCAATTTCAACAAGCTTTGGATTTATGGCTGATTCTGCTCTTTTCAGATCTGTTCTTATATAATGTTGCATAGCACTAATACAAAAGAGGGGGAAAAAAAAGGTGTTACAAATATTATTATAATTATATCATCACGTAGATATCAGCTTACCGAACTTGAAATGTCTTCAGTTGTCAAAGACAAGCAGCTGTCCTTCGTCTTCAGTGTTTGTCTACTTTTTTTTTATGTGTGAGGATGTTTTTATAGGATAATGCAAATAAGTATGGTGGACAGTTGAAGGATTGACTTTAAAGGAAAGAGACTGGTTGACAAAATGTGTGAAACGTCCTCTTTGTGTTAAAAAGAAGTGCAAGTCACAAGTTTCTGGAGACTTTTAGAGATATTATTATATCCTTCCCCTGATTCATTTCCTGACACTTTTATTGTTGTTGTTTTTTTCAGACTTAAGGGTTTTTGTCCTGACATGCATTCTGAATATTTATACACAGATGTGGGGCTTTCTAAACTATTGCTGCATAAAAATACTGTTGCTAGGCAACGGCAACATGGACAGTCTTTAGAAGCTTCAGAGGCTAACAATTTAGCAAGCTAACATGAGTTTTTTTTTCAGTTAAAATTACGTTCATATTGTATTAAAGTGTGCAAAGACCAAACATGATGAAGAAAGTAAGCTTCACTGTCAGTTTATGATCCAATGCACCTGCACACGAGAGGGCAATTTATTTGCATTCATTGCTCCTCTAATGTACCGTTCAAATGCAAAAGACCACACTATGTCAACTCAGATCGCATGATGATGGAAAACATTTAAAAGTATAGGTGAGTATCAAAGCATGTAAACCCGGTTGAACAAAGGTTAAAAAGTTCCAAAACATCTTAAACAACGTTCAAATCAAGTTGTTGTTTTTTTGTTATTATCTCAGTTAGAATTTATAATAAAAAAAATTGTATCTGAATTTTTTGTTCTCTGAAGAATTCATGTAATTTGCTTTATATATGTTGTATATTTTAAGCTCTAGCTGGCCTCTGGAGTTTCATTGGAAACATTTATTTTTACATCCACTGTTACCAAATCTGATCGTGTGGACATCCTTGATATTTCCCTCACGCTTCAACACATGGTCGAAAACTCCTGACCTGCAGGCATTGTGTTTTTATCGGTTGTGATTTGGTTTATTGTTTCAAGTAAATTTTCTGGAACCCGAGTGCTGAAAAAACAGTCGGGTGGGTTTTAAAATTCAGGAATTTGCATTCAGAGCTCCACAAATTATTCATTCAAATAACTGATTGCATAAAGTCAACAATCCACTTGGATCTAATGGCGATGGAAATGTGGTGATGTGTTGAGTGAAATCCTCATCCACTTGAATATCCAGGCAAGCTGACCTAATAAAAGTTTAGTGGCCCTAGTATGTCCATGCCTCTAAATCGGGGACAACAGTAGCCAGACATATTGTATTTTCAGTATTTGTTAATTATGACAAAATTTCCCTCAAATGTCTAATAGACTAAAATGAAACATTGTAACCCAAAAGTCAAAGTTCAGCTTTACTGTACCACTGAGCTATCCAATTATCCAATGCCATAACTTGGGAAAAGAATGGGAGATCGATATTTTTGAGAAATGCCAGAAAAACTATTGATATCTGATAATTATTTGAAAAGGTAAATCTAGTGAAGTGAACACTACATCTCTGTCTGAACTTTAGTTGCTGATATAATGCGCAAGATACTTCATGTAAGTCTTCACAAGAGTTCCATATCATCCAGTTCGCTTTATTAATATTTGTCCTAAGCAAGATTAATTTTGCACAATTTTGAAAAGACAAATATTACAAAGGTGAAAAAAAGATGCCATACAGTGCAGATAAAGGCAAAAAACTAAATGAGCCTATTGAAAACTGCCAACCAAGTAATATTTAAAGTTCACAAAGTTATAGAAAACAAAAATGATACACAGTACAGAAATAATAGGACTACATAAAACTAATGAAAATCAAATAAAAACAAAATGTTTTTGACAACAACATCAAAACCAATAATATCAATAGAAAAGCAAAAAACGTGAGTTTGATGATGGATGAGAGTGTATGTTCATATGTGCATGTGATGTGTATGTTACAGTTACAAAACAGCAGTTAAAAGTTTTTTTTAATCACATTTTAAAGCATTTTATAGAGAAACAGCTTCTTGCCAAATGGGAAAAGCCAAGTTGGTACCCTGATTATATCATATCTGAGTCAAGTCAACAATTGAGGTTAAGATAAGTTAAGATGACAACATGTTTTGTTTTACAGTATTATTTACTGGAATTGGATATCAAAAGCATCTATCTACATTAATCATAGTTCCATGTATTCTACCTTTATAGCTTGTAAATTATACCCATCACCCAGGATGTCTTCATCCATTGGCTTCATCATTCTCTTCCCTTTGTTTTCTTTTTTGGGTTGAATCTTCCACCTCAGTTTGAAGTCATTCAGTAGAGTCTTGTTGGTTATCACTGCACCTAGCTGGAGGAAATAAAAGTGACAGTACTGTTAAAGTCAGAGGTCTCCAACCTGTACCTTGTGAACTACCAGTAGCCCACGACCCAGTTCTGAGTAGATTGTGGAAGGTTGAAACAACATGCAGTGTATCTCTTATATAGACTTTCTTGAACAGGTCACCCAGGTATATTGACGGCCGGCCAAGTATCTTCGATCAAATTCAGCGTTTCTTTATTCATTTATTTATAATCTGTTTGGGAGAACGACGCTATCAAGACGATGATTTGAATATCAAAGTCATCTGGCTACATTAATCATAGTTTCATGTATTCTACGTTTATAGCTTGTAAATATTACCCATCACACTGGATGTCTTCATCCATTGGTTTCATCATTGTCTGCTCCTTGTTTTCTTTTTTGGGTTGAATATTCCACCTCAGTTTGAAGTCATTCAGTAGAGTCTTGTTGGTTATCAATTCACCGAGCTGAGAGGGAATAAAAATGACACAAGTGAAAACTGACTTCATAAAGCAGAAACTAATTAAAGGAGTAATGTAACATAATGTACAATTAATACATTGTTTATGTCCTTTTATTTTTTGCTGTTAGAAAACAGTTTTACGTAACGGATGAAAGTTATTAGAGTAAATAATCAAGGCTGTTTTGATTGTTATGCCTCCGCATCCGTGATAGTCAAAGCTGGAGATGTTATGTTTTCGGGTTGTCCCTCTGTCCCTCCCGTTGTCAACTTGTGGGGATTTCCTCAAATTCAGAAAAAAAGTTTTTTTTGGTACCAAGGCTGAACTGATTAGATGTTTGGAGGTTAAAAGTAAAGGTTACTGTAAACTCAATTCGAACCATTATTATTAAAAGGATATCTCAGAAATGGCTGAATTGAACTTTTTCAAATATAACACAATTACTCACTTGGCATCAAAGCTCAGGATCACTGTGACTTCACGTCTTCCTCATTCTTGTGAATGTAATATTTCAGGAATCCTTAAAGGGCTTTTTTCAAGGTTGGCACAAACATTCACTTAGACTGAAGGATGGACTGATACGATTTTGGGGGTCATAGGTCAAGGCCGCAGTCACCTCACACTGACTCATACTTATGAGCGAAGGTAACTGTGACCTCATTAAACACCGTTGTGACCAAAACTCAATAATTCATACCCTGGTTATGACAAAATTTCAATCACATTCCTAATAGGAGGAAATTATTACTATTCTTATTTGTCTATTATTGAGCACCAAAACGAGGAGCAGAAGAGCAGAACAGAAGTCTGATGTCTGATATTGAAGTCCGATATCTGAAACTTGACGACTACAGTATGAAGTGTAAACATGACGCCTGAAACCTTCACACTGAATCCTATCATCTGACGTGGAAGTCTGGAGGATGGTCCAGAATTGTTTCTGTGATTTTGCATGAGAGAACCAGAGAATATGGGAGTGAGATTTACCTTCTGTAGGATCTGAGACTGAATAAATGGATCTGAAAGATCAGCAGTCGAGTGCATATTCATCCTCACCATTGTCTTCTTCACTCTTAGATCTGGACAGTCAAACAATCAGATGATCACGAACCAAGGATAGAGTCATTATTGCATTTAAAAAAAAAAAAAAAAATACAGAAATGTATTGACAAGGTTTAAATTTATTTTCACCTTTATAGCACCAGAAGAAGATTTCCGCGTTACAGTTTGTATCATGCCAACAATGGTCTAAATCCTCCATTGCACAGTGCTGTAAACCAGCATAGTTATTAGGTTGTTCACCGATCCAGTTTCTGAAGGAGCTGTTGGTCTTGTCCGACCACCTCCACGGTACCCGGTACAAACCAATCCACACTTCATTTGTTGACATAACTGACATCACCTGTGTGTTTTCCTGATCATTCTCAATCATAGCCAGGTCTGTGTGTTGTGTTCTGCAGTACGTCTGAGCATCCTCCCATGTCACTGCATTGGTAATTAGAGTATATGTTTTCTGGCCCGAAGAATTTACAGCTGCAACAGAAGAAAAGTAAAGCTAGTGTGAGATGAACCATAGCAGTAGTTGTGTGCAGTTGTTGGTGTTTGAAAACATACATTTGGGTTATCTGGAGATGAGTGGTTATGAAATTATATTTTCACATTAAGAACATACAGAAGTACTTCAGTAGAGACAGCCTGATCAGCAGTGTGCAGCTATAAAGATCAAAAAAAAAAATAGGACTTTTGACATTGTGTTACTTCCTGTCTTTGTAGAATCAGCCATTATCAACTATATGTTGAATGCTTAACTTGAAATTAAGTATAATGTGTCATTACACCGTGATATCATTGAAGATGTTATATACCACTCACTTTGACCAGATCCAAACAATCTCAAAACTTTCAGCAACAGAGAGCAGTTTCATAAAACACAATATAAATGCAAAATGTTTCTTACCTTGGTAACAAACAAAATATATTGTTGTCTTGCAACTACTATCAGTCCATGTTCCATCGCCATACATCATGACACAGGCTTCATTTCCATGATAATTATCTGGCTGGTATAGACTCCACTTGTGGTAACTAGTTGTACTTGTTTTATCAGTCCCTGACCATCTCCAGGAGTTTGCATCATTGCCCATAACTCCTCTCCAGGATTTTGGGTCATCAGTCAGTCCGATCCATGCATATCCGGTCTCATCACTAGGCCTGTTTAACCTGTTAATGTCATCCATGTTTTCAAAGGTCGCCAGGTCGGTGTGTTTCACTCTGCAGTAATGCTGTGCATCTGTCCAGTTCATTTTTAAGTTGACATGGTGGTATTCATGAAAGTTGTCAGGAGAGCAGGAAGTGAGGCCAAATCCTGGAGGTTGAAGATAGAGAGCATATTTAACTGTGAAACACTGAAAATCGTATTCTGAATGGTTCGTCTGAATAATTTTAAAATCCTCTTTATTTAAAAATACTAACATGTTTATGATATATTACCGTAATTTCCGGACTATTGAGCGCACCTGAATATAAGCCGCACCCACTGAATTTAAAAAAAATAAATTATTTTGAACATAAATAAGCTGCACATGTCTATAAGCCGCAGGTGCCTACTGGTACATAGAAACAAATGAACTTTACACAGATTTTAACGAAACACGGCTTGTAACAAAAATAAAAATTTCAGCGTGATGGATGATTCGCCTTTCCTGTTGACAGTCCGAGTGAGAGGCAGGTCAAAGGTCAGAGGAACCTCATCCATATTTATGATGTCGTGCGGGCCAATGGTATGCTCCGCTATCTTTGCATCAGTGAATATGCGGAAGTTTGAAACTTTTTCCTCGTAGTCGGGAGGGAGCTGCTGACACAGACTCGCCCGTACCCTGATGGACAGGCCTTTACGTCTCATAAATCTGAGACACCACGACGGTCCACCTCTAAAATTCTCAAACTTCATTGCGGTGGCGATTGTTTTGGCTTTCAGTCGGATCTGCACAGTTGAAACACCTCGGCCGTCTGCTCTCTCTGTGTTGACTCAGCTCTATTTCCTTTTCCAACAGCCATACCTAATCGCCTTCAACTTGAAAGATGCATCATATGCATTTCTTCGTGTCTTTGCCATGATGAGGGTGACAAAATAACTACCGTAATCAGAATGATGGGAAGTTTGAGCGCGCTCGATTTAATCTAAACAGTAAACTAAAAAGTTACATTGTTTCACCTTAACCCGTTCGGCAATTTCATTGGTCTAATGAAAGCTTCATGCCACCAAAAAACTGAGCACCGTCACAGAATGTGTTTTTTTGCTCAGTTTTTTGGCGGCATGAAACTTGTGAAAGCGGGGAAAATCCATAAATTAGCCGCGTCATTGTTTAAGCTGCGAGGTTCAAAGCGTGGGAAAAACGTAGCGCTTATAGTCCGGAAATTACGGTACTTTACTGTTTGAGGTATTTCCAAGTACACAACCCCGTGCAACACTATCATTTGCTGTGTTCTAAGTCACGGTCTCCAATGAGTACACTCATGAAATAAAAAGATTAATAAATTAAATATTTCTTAACTTTTTCTCTGAAAATATGAGCCACTATTCCAGCGTGGCCATACAAGATTTTTTAATCATGTATTACAAAGTAGTTCTAAAACACCATATTTTTGTCCTTAGACCATGGCTGGATTAACGTGATAAAAAGGCTTTACGATCGTCTGTGTATATACCCGACTGCCACCAATTTCCCATGTGAACTGCTCACAGACCTCCCAAGCCATAACCAAACTTAATATGTTGTAGTTTGTGGTCATTTGAATAAACAAAACTTTACGTGAGAAGATGTTTACAGACAATTTCACATGCCGTATCTCTACGAGTCTGGTATGGATGTGAAGACAAACAGTTTTTTCTAAACTGAAGACGCATTTAAATGTCAGTTGGTTCAGGATTTCTGTAGGCATATGCTTTGTATCTATAATTAATGCCCCCAAGGTTTTAAATCAGCATTAAATTATAAATGAGGTTAATGGTTAGACTTTGGTTGAGTTCACTGCACTTCTGTAAATTAACTTTCTCCTCCGGGCCGGTCTTTCTCAGCTCTATAATTCAAAGGAAGACTCTGAACTATATGATTTCTATAAACCAACAACCATCACCATAAAGTTTCATAAAGTAACGTTGACTCTTACCCAAGAAGAGAAAAGTCAAATGCACTGATGACGTCACTGAAAACTAAAAGAAAGAACAACAGAACAACACATTTACCTGGACAGCAGCCATTCAATCAAAATCTACCTTAAAACTAATACATACATGTAAGACTACATTTTGAATTCACTTGATCATGGTTGTAAACTTTTTCTAGAATATACACATTTTCTGAGGTGATATGAGTTTGAAATAAAATGAGTTGTTTTTTTTTGTACTTATTGAAATTCAAGGATCAAAATTCCTTTGTGAGATTGAATGCTCACACCTGAAAAGTGGAGGTTTGCCAAAAGGTTGATTTTCACAACTTCAAACTAAAACCCCTTTTTTCTGAAAATGTTAGATTTAATAAATACATATTAATGAAATATATTGAACTTTGGATATCGTTGTTTGATAACATAAATTATGGTATATTTATTGCAACTGTCGGTAAAACAGGTCAGTTTCATTGCTGCTTCTACAACTATTAGTACAAAAATTGTCACTGCACTTCTATGACTAACAGAAATAAGAACAATGATGATTATATTAAAAGCAACAAGATAACAGTGAAATCAATAATAATAGAAGATATACTTACATGTATAAAGTCTGTCATTTTAAGTCATGGCAGTGGCAAATCAGGCGAAGTTGGAGTCAGTCGTGTCGACGCAAACTGTCTGCTGATCTCAAAAGTTTCCAGTATTTCACTGCAACATTTTTGCATGACCATATTTAAATATCCAAATAGCCTTTTTTATGAAGGTAAGATGACATGTTCCTCCGTCCATGTTTACCATTACCAGCAAACATTAAATCATGAGCTACATACATTTTAATTACTTGTCATTGTTATATACTTTAAAAAAAAAAAAACACGCATGGAGCCGTCATCTGTATTTTCTTTTGAACTCCACTCGACAAACAATCTCAATATAACATTAAATGTCCATCAGCTAACATTATAAGAAAATGATGAAATTCTACTTAATGTAAAATGATGTTAGAGGTTTGCATCTCCAGCAAAATGTAACAGAGCAGCACCTGTATTTATGTTCATCAAAATAACAAACAAGTTGGCCACACCATCTTGCGCTTTGTGAGCACCTGTGTTGTGCCCAAAGAGACTAAAAACCCTTTTGTACAAAGATACCTAAAGGTGTCTTGAAAAGACAGTTGAAACATTTTAGAAGCAACGAGCAAACAGTCTCTCCATAGATCAACAATGAGCATCTTGTTTTGTCAATGAATTAAATAAGTTTAATGTTGGACATGCAAAGAAAATAATGGCAGAGACAGATTTGCAAAGGTCAGGATTTTTGAACCCTTGTCGATCTGATACCTGAGGTGTAAACGTGAAGTCTGAGGCCTGTGGAACCAGAGAATATTGTAATGACCTTTACCTGCTTTAGGATCTGAGCTTTAGTAGCTGGATCTGAAAGGTCAGCAGCAGAGTGAATCTTCATCCTCACCATGGTCGTCTTCACTCTTAGATCTGGACGGTCAAACACGTGACCACATACCAAGGAAAGAGTCATTATTGCATTGCAAAAGAAAATGAGAAAAATGGATCTCCAATGTTTATATTTCTTTTCACCTTTATAGGTGTTATAAAGGTGAAAAGAAATATAAACATTGGAGATACATTGGACACATGTCCATTGGATACATTCTGGTGCAGAAGGAGTGTTCCTTGTTTCAGTTCTCATCAAGCCAACCATGGTCTGAATTTTCAGTTACACAGTGCTGGTTACCGTAATTATTTGGCTGTCCACTAATCCAGTTTCTGAAGGAGCTGTTGGTCTTGTCCGACCACCTCCACGGTACCCGGTACAAACCAATCCACAAATCATGTATAGAGTTAAATGACATCACCTGTGTGTTTTCCTGATCATTCTCGATCACAGCCAGGTCTGTGTGGTGTGTTCTGCAGTACGTCTGGGCATCCTCCCATGTCACTCCATTGATAATTAGATTACAAGTATTCTAGCTCAAAAGATTTGCAGCTACAGTGACAGAAAAGTAAAGTTAGTGTCAGAAGAACCATAGCATTGGTTATGTGAAGATGGTGATGTTTCCAAACACACATTTAGTTTCAGAAGACAAAGTAGATCGCCCTCCTGTGAATCAGCTCTCAGACACACCTTTATAGTTCACATCTATGGTTTGTAAAATTCGGTAACAGCAGTCGTAACTCAAGAAGGCAAAAGCCAAATGCTCCATATTCATTTCATTTTCATGAAAATTGAAAAAAAGAATAGATAAATTTTAGAAGACCCGGGACATACCAGTACAGCTGATATTATAGCAAAAGTCCACCCTCAAACAATCTGAAACAGCCCAAATATGGATTTAGACTTGGTCTAGTGTTCATAGCTCTCAGATATGGCTTTGAGCTTATATAAAATTCAAATCAAAAATGTTAATCAATTTCCTGTGGATATTGGAAAGCAAGTATGAAGGTAAAGTTAAAATAGATGATTTACGCAGGGAAACTTTGGGTTCATCAGAAGTTTGATACCACCATGTCAAACTAAAACAGAATCAAACAGATTGTTACATTTTAAAATTTAATTTGCACAACGATGTAACGGATGTCATTGGTTTTTTTGTTTTTTTGTTTTTTTTTTGTTTTTTTTTTAAATAATACTAAGGATGTATTGATCACGTTTTTGGCTCCAGATCCCAATCCAAGTCATTAAATATGGAATATCTGCTGATACTAAGTCCCGATCCAATACTTGTATTTTTCTTGGTTCATCCAGTGTTAAAGTGCACACTTCAGGTTCATTTGGATTTTTAAAATCAATACATTGTGACCAGTGAACATGTCTGTCATGAAAAAACAAACAAGACATCACCATGGCAATCAACAATAGACGTATAAATTAGTGTAATAAATACACAAAAGATAAAACACAGGCATCGGCGGCTTTAAAGTGCAAAGCAGTGTTTTGTTAAAGTGTCGTTTTTGGCAAAGGCGAGCTCCTTTGCTGATTTCTTATTCAAACCAGTAGAATTAAATGAAAATGAATCAGGAGTGCTGCTGCCGCTGCATTTGCCTTAATTTTATGAGATACTAATCTACCGGCTGAGGTTATTCTGTCCAACCTCAATACACAGTATATTGTAAAACACAACGTAATGATTTGCAATGTAAACCCATATCTAATTGAAAACAGAAAAAAGACAACATATCAAATGTTGTAACTGAGAAATATTATTGTTTTAATAAAACATATTCTCATTTTTATTTTGATGATAGCAAAATGTTAAAAAAAAATGCTGGACAAGGGCAATAAAGACACGAAAAATGATTTAAAAATAAAATACCTGTTAGAACATCTCACAACTAATTAAGTTAATTGGCAACAGATCAGTAACATGATTGGGTAAAATAACAGCATTAAAGGCAGTGTCTCTCAGTAGTGAGGATGGGGAGGGGTTCAATCCAGAAGTAATTTCTGGATTTCATCATTTATGTTACATAATATCAGAAAAAGATTCAGAGAATCCGAGTAAATCTCTGTACATAAAGGATAACGCCAAAAAAAACCAACAATATTAGATGGCTTTGATCTTCGGGCCCTCAGGCGGCGCTGCATTAAAAATCCAGCCACAGATCTGTAGTGGAAATCACAGCTTAAGAACAATCGTGAAAACCATCATCTGTGAACAGAGTTCATCGCTGCATCCACTAATGCTGGTTAAAACTACCACGCTGAGATAAAACCATAATTAAACATGATCCAGAAGTGCCACTGCCTTCTCTGCACCCAAGCTCATTTAGATGGACTGAGGCAAAATGGAAAACTGTCTTAAGGTGTTCTGCACTGATTTTCTTTGCTTTTCTAACAAAGCAACCAAGTTGAGACACATCCAGAGCTACTCTGTGAAAAGACTCATGAAATGATAAGGTTGAGATATGAACCATTGGACATGACAAGTTGGGTTTTGGCAATTAAACCTGCTGAGGTCAATTTGAATGTACTTATTTGCATCTCAAAACATCCATAAGGACATAAGGCAGTTTATTGTTGTTGTAAAAATGCAACAAAATAAAGTTGGAAACTTAGCAGCTCAACAGCAATGATCAAAAACAATAAAAAAAAAAATAAAATAAAACATGACATCACCATGGCAATCAACAATAGACGTATAAATAAGTGTCATAAATATATAAAAGATAAAACACAGGCATCGGCGGCTTTAAAGTGCAAAGCAGTGTATTGTCAACGTGTCTCTTCTGGCAAAGGCGAGCTCCTTTGCTG